>NW_005054340.1:4377925-4454716 GCF_000277835.1 Geospiza fortis | reverse complement strand
TTGTTAGTCTGGATGAAAATGTTGTTCAATTTATGCTTAATTTAATGAAATTATTTCCAAGGAATGATGATGCATCATTCAGCAAAACTTAACAGCATAATGATTGGTGGAAACCTCTAGTTCTGACTGAGCAAGATGTTCTCTCAAGTGAGAAGTTTCAAAAGGACTATTTTGGACCAGATGAGCACTATTCAGTGGACTTCCTTAATGGCAGTTCAAAATCTAACAGGGATTTACCTCACTAATCTGTTCTTGTGCCCTCCACCCCACTTCTGACTTCTCCAGTTTTTAGTGAACACTTTTAAAAATATCTGTGAAACAGGAAAAGAGACATTTCACAATATTTTATATTTTAAGAAGTACTTAGCCTTGAGAGTTGGAGAACTCTTCCGAAAATTAGCAATCATTTCTGGAGGAGACTCATCTTTCATAATGTGTTTATCAGCATGAATAGCTGCCATATCTCAGTAATAGTAAGGGAAAAATCCTGCCTTGCAAAACAGAGGAATTTGCTCAAACGTGATCCAACTGGTAAAAAATTCCATGACATTATGTTTTACCCTTATCTTGTTGATATATTTCAAAGTTATTATATCTTTAAAATTCAGAGGATGCAAATCATCAAAATGTTTAGTCCTGGAGCAGCCTCAGCTCACCACTGCAAGGCTTTAAATCATTGTTGGCATTACTGTTTCAACATCTCATGCACTCATGTCACTGTAATGACTTTAGAGTAATTTTAACTGAAATAATTTGTTCCTAACATTTTATTTTACCTCTGCCACCCAAAAATCATATCCATAACCAAGAAGTACTTGAAATATATATTCTTCCAAAATAATACATTTATTTCCAAACTTTTCATATGTATTGTGTTATTAAGTAGCAATCTAAAATATCCCCCCATGACCTAGTGATAATGCTTTCATTTCCTTATCATTAACAAGGATTGGGAAGGAGTTTTAAAATCTACTGAAACTACTTATAACTGTTTCTTCCAAGCAGGAATTTCACCCAAAGTGTTGTTTGGCAGTACAGTATTACAGCTCTGGGATTTACCTCTTGCAAGCTATTGTAAAGGACATATTTCATCCTACTGGGGACAAAACAAGTGAATCACTCACTTTTAGTGAGCTTACATTTCTCCTAGTAAGGCGTGAATATTGTAGGCAATGTAATGCATGTTCTGCTCAGAATTGTTCCTACGTCTACCAATGTTTGTCACATTTTTGTACCTTTTATTTCACTGGTCCTAGAGTACAAAGAGGAGTAATTTGGTCAGGAAACACCAGAACTTTAAAATGGATATATTATTCCTTCCTAATCAGTAGAATGCATGACAGTAATTTTAACATTATTATTGAATTGACTTCCCTTTCTTGTTCAGTGACAGAGCCATATGTGGCCACATAGGCAAAATAAATTTTGTACTGAATGCCAGAAGGTTTTCCTTTGTTATTCTAATCAATTTCTGGTTCCACACTGGTGGTATCTAGAGCATCAGGGCTCACTTGGTATTCAGTCCATGCAGTCTGTGAAAATCACACTGCTGTGGGGAACTAACATGGTTACAGCAGAATGGTCTCTGCTCTCACTTTGACATAATTGTCTCTGTGTAGCCAGAAAGGTATCCACACTTGAGACAGAATTGCTAGCTGAATTTTACTGGCCTTGAAATAAATGCTTTTATATTAAGTAAAACACTGTTCTTTCAATTTTGATTAAATAATAATCAGTACACCCTTTGGGTTATTACTGGGTTTTCTTTGTTTGTTTTTATGTGTGGAGGATTTGGTTTTTTTTTTCTGGAAATCTCAAGCAAAGTTTGGACCCTTACTGTTACACAAAAATCATGGAATATCCTTGAGCTTTTATTGGTGACTACTTGAATAATTGAGTGCGACACCAAGGAGGTAGCTTTTCCTGGGTTAAAAAGAAATTGTGACCATAAAATGCTGGCTGTCGGATTTTTCCCTTGCACTTTAGTAAGTGTTAGGGAAATTGTCCTGTCTGACCATCCAGGAACCACTCTCGCAGACACATTCACACCAGCTGAGTGGGGACTGAGGTCCCATCACAGCTACACAGCCCACACTCAGAGTCACACCATGTCTCCTCACTGGCTCGGCCCCAGGTGTCCAAGAGCAGAGTCTCAGACATTCAGATCCTTCAGATGACTTAATCTTGGTCCAATAACTAAATAACAAAATAGCAAATAACAGCTTGATCTGGTGACTCTGAAGAAGGACCCAGAACAAAGGATTCCCTGGGCTTTTCTGCCCCCACAGTCCAAGGGTAGAAAATTCTTTGGATCTTCAGCTCCTGACGTCTCTCAGTGTCCAGTGCCCTGTCTGGGCCAAGGGTCCCCAGACCCAGGGTCAGCCCTTCTTGTCTTCTTGCCTGGGGCTCCTACCCAGAGCTCAGCTTGCTGCTCCCATTGCAGCTGCACCCCGAGCTACCTGCACTGGAGGTGCAAGAGGTCATGCGTGCTCCTCACAGGATTTTGTCTCTGTATAAAACATATAGACTTCCTTTGGCTGACTAATTTCTGGTGGTTTTGATAGCTGCACAGTGAGCTATTCAATGGGTTCTGCCAACTTACTGCAACCTTTTCATATTTTGACAAGTGAGAAAATCTGTTCTATTTTTTTATTAAATTCATATTTAAAGGCAGTTTAAATATCTGAACTTTCAGATTTATAATGCATTTACAATATATTACGAGTATAATTTTTTTAATGTACACTTATATTGTAATTAATAACAGATAACTTTTTACCTTTTGTTTAATAGCTGGTACAAAGAGGAATTAAGAGGAGAAACTACTTGAATGAATCCTGCAGATCTTTTATAGAACTTGAAAGTGTATATGTATGCGCCCTTTTGGGTTTTGTTGCTTTTTTGCTTTGCCTTGTTTTTTTGTTTTTTTGTTTTTTTTTTTTTTTAATTTTCCTTTGAATGCAGTGTATTTATCAGTTTTCTAAATACAGAAGTGCTGACAGATATGTTTAAAAAATTTTGTAGTGCTTTGAAAAACTGCATAGCTGGATAGTTGAATTTTTGAATTTTAAGTAGTATGGATATGAGTTATAGTACATATTATGCAAAAGAACTTCAAAACCACTGGAGAAGATGACTGTAAAACAGAGAGTGAAATATAATATAAAGAATGTAATTTACTTTCTGTAATACCATTTAAAGATGAGGAGGGCCACAAAACACAGAACATTCAATGAAGACATTGGCACCAGGAGTATAGCAATATGTTTTAGATACAGTAGGCTCTCAATAGCAAGAGAATTTTACTCAAAGGTTTTTATTTTCTAAATATTTATGGTTTATTCCAAACTAGCCCAGACCTCCAAACACCATTCTGACCATTCAATTTGATCAGCTGGAACATTTCTATCTGCACATTTGCACATATGGTAATTCAATCTCATATATTTTAATCAACAAAATATTAAATAATTGGACAGAAGGAGGTATCTTTCTTAGTTTTAATAGGTGTTTGGAGAAAAAGAGATAAAATGAGAGAAAAATCTCCCTCTCTCCATATTTATCCTGTGTAAGTTATGCCATTTATATGCTTTTGTCAAAGTGTGTGAAACAGTAAGCTGCGTCTTGAAATTAAGCAAGTTTCTCTTACAAATGTGGTAGAAACATCAGAACTGAGTATTCTTTACAGAGCATGGTCTGCTGTTTACTGTACTCATTTGAGCATAACATACCACCCACCATTTGACAGGGTGCCTTGCAGGTGCTCTTCCATGTGCCACACATCTTTTCCTCCTTGCTGAGCCCAGTCATATGCTACCGTGCTGAAACTTCACCTTGACATTTGCCAAAATGCTCTGTTTCAGGTCACTGTGGAGCTGTTCTCTTTCTCATGTACAGACATCCTCCCTTGCTCCCTGCAGCACCCACATACAGCTGGGCCTGAGCTGCTAATCTCCCCTTGCTGCTACAGGATCTGATTTTCAATACGTCCTTGCTGTGTTTTAAGAAGGTCTTCTCAGTCTGCTCTGGGAGTGGTGTGCCCAAGACATGGTGTTCAGGCTGGCAGTTGCTTTACAATTTTAGCTGCAGTTATGCTGCTTCTGTCCCTCTCTGTGAGCTGTAATGGATTTCTTTGGTAATGCCTGGTAATTGTTTTGTTTTCTGTCTGTGCTACAACATCCATCAAAATAACACAGTGCAACAGGCAGTCCTAAGCCTGCATAGAGGTAACTGGCAAGATCAGTCCAACTTCATGTAAGTCTGTTTCACTTTAAAAAATACAGGAAATAGAAGATGATGCTTTTTTTTTTCTCCTGGGAGAGACCCCTTGGAAAGACGAAAAGCAGAACTAAGTTGCTGTACTACCCTGTGAATTATTATAGTGGCAACAGGTCCCATTCTTTAGTTGAATGTTCATGGAACAATTTTGAGTTCCAAAGAGGTTCCAAGGGACTGAGATTGGACAAAAAGCAATGTGCATATGGAACTCCTTTGAAATTGAATGTCAGTGAAGAATGTTTTCTTGCAAAATCTGGGACTGCCCTCAACCTAAAAATATAGCAGTTTTAGGACGTTAACATTTCCGTTATGGAGTTGGCTTTTTTTGCTAATTAAATGTAAATATTTTCAGAACCTGGTCATTTGATATAATGAAAGGTATAACTTACAAATTGCTAGCTGTGTGAGGATGATTTTTGCCTTCCATTCTGAACTTTATTGTAATCTGCAGCTTTGACTGAAACTTTTCTATATTGCCTGGTTAATTTTTTCTCTTTAATGCTTCAAATTGCTAAGCAACATTATTTTTCTTCTATTGCGCACTGTCATTTTTCTGCCCATACAGCATCTCTGATTAATTTTTGGATAGCATAATATGGGTACGTCTGTGTCAATAAATAGAGCAGATACCACTAGCTTGTGGTGTGTCCTGATGTGATTGCTCCTTCAGGTGAATTGGCACTATGAGTAGTAAGGGCTTGTCTGGAAAAGGCCAGTAAGGGAGATATAATATGTAGGACATAATGTAGATTGTGTCTAGGCCTCTTGAGAGAGGAGTTAACATGGTGAGAGAAATGTCACAAAACTACAAATTGCATTGCTATAATTGTGTGCTATAAATCCATATAGAACAAAGCAACTTGTGAGGTCATTTGGATTTCCTGTAGATCTGTTAGACTCGGTGCCACAACAGCTGAAATCACTTAACATCTATCACCTAATAAATTTCAGCTGAATAATTCAGTTTCTTTTTATTTCTGTACTGAATTATATTTCAGTATATGTGTACTTCATAAAACACAGCAAAATGCTTCAAAGTCTTATTCCCAAAATTCAGAACCGATATCAAAGAATTCTCACTAGGTAGAAGAGGATGCCTTATTAGGTACCTCAAGATCTTCCAAAACATGATCGTCAAAACCTCTTCAAATGCTGCTTAAGCCAGCACTTTTAAAAAACACAATTTGGTATAATATAGCTTCAGGACATGTAACTGCAGAACTGTAATAAATTGTATTATTTCAAATGTCTTTGTTTTCCTGAATAATTCTGTGTGTGGGGCCATGTTTTACCCTAGAGTGTCTCAGCTTGGTGTACTTACAGAAAATACACTGATTTGTTTTTTTACAACAAACTACTTTGTACTCAAGCCTTGTACATTTCATTATAGATTGGCAGTTTAAACAGGAAAAGGAAATTTGCTGAAGGGATCTAGATCTCATTTCGTCATTGTAACCAGAAGAGACAGGGCATACACTCAAACAAATATTACATATTCTAATCCTGATTTTCCTGAATAAACCGAGTGCTGTACTGTGAAATGTGGTGTTGAGTTTTTTAAAACCTAGATCATATCAGATAATGAATTTTATACTTCATGACAGCAAGCCCTTTTTTCTTTTTCCAGGTGATGAAAGGAAAATTAAAGTTTGATTTCTTTAGTGCTTAGACATTCCAGACAATGCATTTTTTATTGTGCCAGCTACCTAAGTGAATTTTTTGTGTCACCTTGTTTATATCCCAGTACAAATACAGAGAAGAAACAACTGTATTTGTAATGGTGAGAAATAATTTTATTTTCCTCTACCCTTTCTGTAGCTGAAGGCAAGGAGGCAATAATGCTACAACAGAAAAAGGTGTTTGTAGATGTACACAGATGGGTTACATGGTTGAATTGGTCTCAGAATGTTGGAGGCTGAGTAATAATGCAGTTGATGGAAATAGATCTTATGTTGTCTTTTATTAATTTGTGGTTGATAAGCTACACAATAACTTACACTGAGTGATTCAACCACTTACATACAAATTCCATCCTACCTCCCAAGCTAAAACAAACAAACCCTCGAGATAAATGTGCAAAGGAAGAAGTATTTTGGGGGAGTTGTATTTTTTATTTTCCTTTGTGGGTTAGTTTGTTGAGGGTTTTTGGTTGGGATTTTTTTGTTGTTTGGTTTTTGTGCTGGTTTTTGTGGTTTTTTTTTTTGTTTTGTTTTGTTTTTCTTGTGTGGGTTTTTTTTTTTTGTTGTTTGTTGGTTTTTGTTTGGCCTTTTCTCAGTATGATTGTTAACTGAAGATGAATTTTGTGATCTCCAAAACCAGTGGAACTTCTCTTCGTTTAAATTGGCTTAATTTCACCTCTATCCTGTGCTCTATCAACTCCAAAATCCCCCATGTGTCTTTTGATGTTCTCACAAGGGAAAAGATACAAGCTGATACTTCTGGGGGGCTAAGCCAGGTATTTTATGACAGGCTAACCATTAGCCACAGGTTAATTTGTTAGCTGGATACTAAGAGTATGAAACAGTTGTGGTTTTCCTACCTTTCCTCAGTAAGAGGACAGTGATTTGTATCTCTCTTCAATATGTAATTACTTAGCAGTTTTTCAAACAAATTCTGGGATTTTAATTATCTACCCACCCTTAAAGTTGACTGATAATCACCTGAAGGATCAAAAACTATTGAGTAACTTAAAACTCCTGTATACTTAATTTATTTGAGAATCTAGACTAAGAGCAAGATAACATTCTGCCTTCTCACACTGCTGCACAATAGAAATAACAGATTTTTTTTCATCTTTCATTACACCTGTCCTGGCGCTGACAATCAATTTTCATGTCAGTAAAGCAAAATTTGACAAAGCAGTAGAGTGTACATTTCATTTGCATGTTTGGTGTAAAGCAGAAGTATTCTGTTTTCACTCTCATAAGTGAACCTTAATTGATTCCTAAAGATTTGCACTTTACTGATGTGTAAATCACTACCTTTTTTATTTTTTTTAGCCAGAAAAACTTTGTAATACATAATCTTGTAGTGATATTTATAGTGCAAGTCTGACTCCAAGAAGATGACTAACATAGTCTGTTGAAGATAACATAAGGATATAGGATTTATCAGTACATAGTTGATAGCTCATCAGTATAAGAGGCAAGGACAAGAGACAGAAAAAGTAATAAATAAGATACCAGACAGGTAAATCAAAACGGAGAGGAGATAACAAAGAAAGTAACAAAGATCATATTTCTGGTCACTGATCAAGGGAAAACTGAAGAAACCACTTGGGCTTTTGAAGAAGTTCATTTGGAACTTTGTAATTGAGAAGTAACTAGGGAAACAAGATAATTTTTTGGCCTCCAGAGAAAGAGTTTTTATTGGAATTTTGAGGATGTGTGTGGGATTTTATAAAACTTCTACAAATATTCTGAGGGCATTGTGTACATGTGGAGAACTACTACAGGATCTTTAGGAGAAGGTAAAGGCAAAAGGCAGGGAAAGGTAGGAACTGAGTTGGATCAGAGAGGAGCAAGCAAAAAAGAGGAGATGAGAGAAAAAGTTGCAGCTGCATATAAGCTGCTGATCAGTCTGCTTGTAAGGCCAAGTCCTGTGCCTGACTACTGTAGTCTGTCCTCGCTTCTTACTAATTTTTTTTTCCTGTCTATTTTCTATGGGACCTTGTTCTCCATTCTGTAGCTAGCAGAGATAGGACCTGCTAACAAATTTCAGGCCAGGTTAGCTAAGGAGGAAGAGGGCATCTTCAAAGACCCAAGATCTGAGCTGGTGAATGGATAAGGCATGTAGGATCCTGACAGGAATATTTGATTAATTTAGACCATTCAGTAGTTCTATGAATATCAGTGTGCTATTGAGGTTAAAATATATGTCCTGCTAAATAGGCTTTGGTGGAGGTATTTACATTCATCTTGAATTTAAATATATTTGGAAGAATTCTTATTCAGGTATTTCAATTCTTGAATAAAAAGAATAATTTACTTGATGGTTTTGTACTTGCAATTACCTTGTTTGCAAATGTTTACTGGGTTTTGTAAAAGAGAAAACACATGTACATAGTTTTCCAAAACCGATGATAAAACTTTGTCAGCTTTATGAAATGCCAGAAAAGAAGACATTTATAATTTATAATATTTTTTTAGCAATATAATAGCTAATAAATCCCTTGGAACACTAATATTGAAAGTACACATTGGAGTCTTGTTGATAACATTTTCTTAGCAGACATCCATGTTGGGTTTTGGGGTTGTTTTGCATTTTAATCCTAGTTTTTCATTCAGTCTATGAACTGTAGTATCTCAGACTTATGAATAGCATTAAATCAGAGGTCATTGGTGTTAGTCACTAAAAATCAATTCTGAACAGCCAGGTTACCTGGTGAAAGCCTGGGGGCAATGAGGTCTGCTCTCGAGGGCTGACTGTAACATCCTTATGTCACACTGCATAGCAGAGAAAGGAGCAGTGCTGATCCCAGTCCTTGGGAGAGGCACTTGGATTAGGTTTTCTGTTGAAAAATGGTAATGAGAAATCAGATATAGCGTTCATAGGAGGGAAGAGGGAGTTTGTGTGACATAAACAGCAATAGGAATTTTGCTGACAAATTCAATCATATTTCAAAGTTCAGAGGAGGAGGTGTTTGTTGGTGCATTCCCCCCCCACACCCCATTGCTGCTGTTATTAAAGAATTTGAAACTGCAGTCATATTTGTCTTCACTGTCCCATCCTTAGTGATCATTAATTTCATGGTAACATGTGATTTCTTCCTTTTTTTTAAAGCCTCATTATACTGTTAGTATGAGTGCATCTTTTATCATTCTGACTTCTCTCATGTGACTTTCTTTCTTCAGATGCCTCCAAAACTAGAAAAAACCTGGCCCATACACGAAGCTGTCATACTTAGAGTTTTCTTGCTCTAAATGAAGAGAAGGAATAAAAAGCAATCTTAGCCCTTCTTTTCCCTCTTTCATACCATGTCTAGTACCATTAGCACACAGACATTTGATGTGATCTCCCTCTCTGGAGACATTGAAAACCCCCCTGGATGCTTCTCTCTGTAACCTGCTGTTAGTGACCCTGCCTTGGCAAAGGGATTGAACTAGATAATCTCCAGAGATCATCCAAGTGAAAAAGACATTCAGACTCTGTAAAGTATTGCTAACATGCCATTTATTAGAGATAAAACTATAAAGACAGAATAGTATCAATAACATTACATGCCTTCTGATGCTGGTAACCCTAATTTGTGCTGCCTTGAAAGGGTTTCCCATCAGGAAATGGAATGACTGGTACTAACAGGGAGCTGTGAACAGGTTCCCCTGTAATCATCAAAGCTGAAGTTTATATTGTGCCCATGGGATATGGCCTCAATGCCAGGCTGTGCATGTGGCACAGCATGAGCCAGGGATGACTCAAATAGCACCTTGATCATGACTCCTTGGTGCACAAAACAGCCATGGTCCCTGTGCTACTCAAAAAGAAAGATGCTCATGGTGACTGCAGCATTCCCACTTACCTAGAAGCTGTTGTCCTGGGGGAGCATTTAGGCACTATTAATGTAATAAATCACAAAATGAACTTTCTTCTCCACAACCCTATCTAAATAAATATCATTAAACCAAATTAAATATAAGATCCTCTTTTTATAAGAGAACCCAATAGTAGTTACTTGAATGAAAATCCAAATTATCTATTTTAGGCAGTTTTTAAAAATTAGGAGGAGAATCTAAATTAATAATGAAGTAGACTTGAGACAGTGGGTTCTGATATCAGAATTTCAAAAGATACTTATGCTTGTTGACAGATAAAAGTATTTGTTCTTACAGTTCACTGTTGCCATATAGTGGTGCTCCAGCAAAAAATGATAACTCTCACTCTGACCTCACATTCCTGAGAATTGTGCTTGTTCAGGGGTTATCTGCTTTCTTTTGTTTTCCTCATTCCTTACTTTCTCTGGAGACCCAACTAAGTCTATGCTGAGAGCTGAGGGTCACAGCTTGTTAATTATTACAATTAACCAACTTCTGCTGACTCAGTTCAAGAAGTCTATTACAAAAGCAATGAATTCAGCAGGATTCCAAAGGAAAACTTTCATTGTATTAACATTATACTGACAATGCCCAGGTACCTTACAAGTGATACTGATTTACTAGCAACATGCAATGGGGATTCTCAAAGTTACAAATATTTTTGAATTAAAGAGAAAAGTCAATTTTTTTAACTACTTCTGTAAATTTTTATGATCATTCAGCATATATGATTTTTTTTTAAATGGTAAAAACTGCGATAAAACTGCTCTCTGCAAAATATCAATCATAAAATTAAACAGTTATTTTAAAAGAGAAGGATTTTTTACTTGTTTTGGGTTTTGATGGGTTTGTTTGTTTGTTTGTTTTTGTTTTGGCTTTTTAGTTTTTTGCTTGTTGGAAGAAGCGGAAAATACAATAGAAGGCTTTTTTTTTTTCCCAAAAATCAAACTTAAAGTCAGTAACACCACTATATAGGGAAAACCCCAATTCTTATAATTCAAAAATAGGTCTGCAAAAGATAAAGTAGAAACAGTGGAGGTTATATTTCTCAAAATGGTTGGACTTTTCATGTGAGTATTTAGGAAGAACAGAAAGGATGTTATGATGTTTTACAAAGGGTTGAAATGCAGCCCATTTTTAATCTGTGCTCCTTTAAACATCACTGATCCTTCAAGTCAGCAAATACTTTCTAAAAATGTTTCACTAGTTACAAGGGTGAAAATTATGGAAAGCAGCACATCCCTCCATAGTGAATTCAATGTCACAAGACAAAACCATGTACAGTGTTATTGACACTGAACCTGGATTAAATGTTTGGCTTAAAAAGGGTAAGTCTACAAGATTTTCCGTGACAACAGAAAAGAACCCTTCTTAGGAAAGAAATATGTTGTATGTGGTGCTGTAGTAAATACCAGTTTGATATCATTACTGTGCAATGGAGGAGAATGCAAGGAATGGGCATTCATTCAATCTTCATTCTGATAGAAGATTTAAAACCCAAGTCTAAGGACACTTGCAATTTCTAGCAGAAATAAAGAGGATTTCTGTTGGAAATTCAGATTAGTTTATTCTCCCTCAGGTGATATTACAGAATAATTAACTGATCCAGTTTTATGGACAGGAGAGTAAAAAAAATTAAAACTAAAGACAAGGCATTATTCTTTTTGCCTTCTATTCAAGTGTATACCAGGTGTAAATTTAGTACTTGATATAAAATCCAAGCAGAGACTGAAAAGTGAATTGTATTTCTTCTGTCACAGTAACAGACTGGTAGATGGTTCTACTCTGAACTGCCTGAAGGGAGAATTCTCTTCTCCTCTATGTTCTTTTCTATCTGATTTCCTTTTACTATGAGAAAGTTAACACTGATTTTCTGTTGAAGATAAATTGTGGCCATTCCCATCAACTCAAAAAGTAAATATCATAGTGTTTTGCCATACCCAGTATTAATACCGAGATGGGCAAAAAATCCAAACTTCCAAAAAGTCTGGAAGCTGTAATAATGTTTTTGGGGTGTTGTTTGTTTCTTGGGAAAAAATGAGCAATTTTTTCTGTTGTGGGATAATTAATTTAGTTTTGATTTTTGTATTTTCTAAGTGAATAACCATAATGTACAGCTATATCCAGAATGCAAACTATGTCAAAGAAGTATTTTCTCATGTGTGTGCAAAAACTCACATCCGGAAAAAATTCTGATGAGACAGGGTAAGGTTGGAAGGGACCCCTCTGGGTCATCTGATCCAACCTCCCTGCTCAAGCAGGGTCATCCTAGAGCACATGGCACAGGACTGTGTCCAGATACTCTTGAATATCTCCAGTGAGAGAGACTCCACAACCTCTCAGGACAATCTGCTCCAGCACACAGGTACCTGCACAGTAACAAAGATCTTTTTCTTATTCCAGTGGAATCTCCTCCTCATCAGTTTCTGCCTGTTGATTCTCAAGCTATTGCTTGGCTGTACCAAGAAGAGGCTGGCTTCATCCTCTTGACACCGTCCCTTCAGATTCTTATAGTAATTTATAAGATCCTCTCTCTGTTGTCTCTCCTCAGGGCTGAACAGGCCCAGCTCCCTCAACCTTTCCTTATACCAGAGATGTTGCAATCTCTTAAATGACTTTGTCACCCTACACTGGACCTGTTACAGGAGCTCCATGTCATGTCTCTCTTGTATTGAGGTCATTGGGACACATCATTCTTGAGTATGGAGGAAATGATCCTTGAATATCAACCAACTTTCTTGGATCTTTCTTCCCGGCAGGGCCTGTTCCCATGGGATTCTTCCAAGAAGAGCCTTGAAGGGCTTAAATTTAGCTCTGCTGAAACCCAGATCTGTTATGGATGTACAAGACATTATATTGCCGCTCCTAAGAACCTCACAGATTTTTTTTCCTCCACGGAAATATCTGCCTCATAAAATTAAGTCGTAGTAGTAGCTGCAGTTAAGCGAATCTAGTATTTCTTCTAATAAGACAGGAATATGCCTATGAGAAATTTCTGTGCAGTATAAAATGAAGGCACAGTGAAATGTATCATAGTCTTTGTTATACCTTCATATCCTCACCCTGAAAGATATCACACACTTTGAGGACAGATAAAATGCAACAAAAAGTTATTGATTATGGAGTGGAATAAAGAGGAAAATGCATACAACAAGAATGGAAGGTCACATTAATCAAGAAAATCTCCTAAATTCTTAGACAGATGTTAACTTCTGTCATTTTTTCCTATTTTCAGGAAAATGTTAGTAAGGTATTGTCTCTTTCCACTCTTTCAAATTACAAGAGAAACTGAGGAATAGGCTTGCATCTTAGAAACATGTAAGATGGTGATTTTTCAAAAAAACTATGATAATTGCACTATTTTAAGAACTGCACAATTGTAGTTGCCTTGCCACAGATCCAACTCAACAAATTCTTGCAAACCAACAACTGACAAACCAACCAAAAATCCCTAAAACATATTTAATCTAGCCAGAGTGGAAAGAATCATGTGTAATAAGAACACTAAATAGTTGTGTGCATGGGATTCAAAAAGACGGATATTCTGATTTGAAGTTTACCTGTAAAATGTCAGTGTTAGATTTGAAATAAATGGAATGGAAGCCAGTCAAGGGATCAACTGAGAAGACTGAAACATGAACACTTTTGTTCCCACTGCACTTTAATGAGGCACCTGCTCATACCCAATGTCAAAGTATCTTGACTTAAAACCAATCAGGGAGTCTTCAGGTGAAACAGGGAAAATATTTTAAAGGCATTACGTGATTATTTAGTTGAATTGAAAAAATTATCTTGCTAGTATTATACTATATTTTACTTCACCATTTAATTTGCTTTGCAGTGTATCTTTGTACATGAATTGTTAGTCTGAAAACAGGCAAATACATGTTAAGTAGTTGTACTTTGTGGCTTTTTCTAAGCTGACAGTAAAATTATTGATTATTTTTACGTGAATCAGGCTTTTTATGTGTTAACAGTGAAACTAAAATTGAGAAAGAATCTTTCTATAAAAAGAGGAAAAATTTCACTAAGATTTATTTAGCTATTTATTTTAACCAAACAGCAGTATATAATTCAGAAATTAGAAAAATACTGTGAATCCAAGCCAAAGGCCACTGGAATCCAAAGAGTATTTCTATTGACCTTAGCTGGATTTCACTGTAACTTCAATGGACTAATAGATATTTTAAAATTTAGTCTTCTTGCAAGAATATCCCTAATCTAGTGGTTTATTAAATATCTAATAAAAGCTGTCATTCAGTTTTTTGTGAAATCTAGAACTGGTCCTGTTTTTAAAGAACAAGGAATGTTTGCCATTTATTTCTCTCCCAATCCACATGAACCCTTTTTTTTTAATTCCTACTATGTGAGGCAGCTCCTTCTCAGAGATACCAGAAAAAAAAAAATACACCATTTCCATGTTCTTGTATGGAGTTGAGACTAAGGATTATAAAGCAGAGACACTTCAGTAGGGTGACAGGGACCCTAAAAAACTTGAGAATGCGGGTTAATAAACTGAGAATTTGTAGTAGGATGATAGGGGCAGAATAAGTCTGTGGAAATTATCTCCCTAGCTTTTTCACTGTTTCCCAGTACCTGGAGAAGACTTCAAAGTAGGCATAGCTTCATTGCTCTTGAAAGAAACTACAGGATGCATTTGTTAAATATTTGTTAAACATTTTTGACCAGTGTTGAAATTTACTGACATTCAACGATGACATACTATCTATCTTCTGAATAATGAAGCCAAGACTGAGGTTTTAACAGTGATTCTCAAGTAATCTCTTGTATCCCAGGGTCCTACTGGAGGTGCCCTCAAGTAGGGTGAATTTGTGTATTAGAATCTATTGGTTCATGATCAGAAAGCTTTATCATCTCTTTCTCAAAAGTGCATGAAATGTTTCTTTCTTTTTTGTTCTGTATGGGCTTCTGATTTATAGGACTTGTTTTTGCGCAGTACAAATAAATTGCTGCTGAAGACTCTGGTTTTGATCTGGCTTTTCTTTCACTGAAGAAGAAATTGTCTGTAGCTTTAAACAGTAAATGTGTATCTGTTCCATGATTATCTTTCCTGTGTATATACTTCATAGTGGAATGCTTAATATTAAGTGTTTCTAACTCTGTCTTTCTACCAGTGCCTCTGGATTATTTTAAATTTGCTTCCTCAAAGTGATGTTGAATTGCTGTCAAAAATAATTTTTCAGAATGATGCCCTTGTCACTATTGGTAGTTCTAGAGAAAATACTTTTATATTAGTTGGAGAGAGTGCAATTACCTGCAAGTCATTTTGCATAAAAGATAAATGGAAAGTGTCTCTGACATGCTTGATGGAGGTTAGAAGCCCTTTCAGATCTAATGAAATGTTTTAGATATTTTCATTCTTGATGGAATTTTCTTTACTTCTAATTAGAAGGAAACAGATGTTTAAATGAAGGTAATGCAATTAAATTGGCTGTGAGTGAAAAACACATGCCATTGTTCCATGCTTGGAGGCTCGCTCTGTGTATGCTTGGTGGAAGTATAGAGATGTGTCTAACCTGTATGCCAGCTGGAATGAAAGGTCTCAAGATTTGGGTTTTCTCAGGGGACTGTGACTGTGTTAAGGCCTTTTCAAGTACATGAGAAGCATGGGATTAGATTGATAGTGACTACAGGTCATTGACACTTTAGACTAGCTTTTAAATATTTATCCACTTAGAGGTGTGTCTCTAGCAATATACAAAGGATGGGTGACCTACTGATCAGCCTGTTATGTGGCATTTAAAGGTCAGCTCTCCTTTCTGCCTGCATAGATTCTGTAGGAAATTGCATAAACTACAATTTTCAAATTGTGAAACAAAGTTACTAGTACTGCCACATTTATATCACTTTTGCGCATGTTTATTTATTGCTATGAGATGCTCAAGTCTCAAAGAAGAATAGGTCATGTAAATGGCTAAAACACATAAAACCAGATAATCCTGATTAAAGGGCAGCAATAAACTTGACAACAGAGATTTGATCCCATTCAGTCTCTAGTTTATCCCTTAATACAGGGAATGAGTGTCTTCCTTTGGCTTATTTTTTGGAACATATTGCTCCTATTAATTTTATTTAGCCTGTGGCTAACTGGAAAATTTAGCAAAGCTACTAATTTTGTCTTCTTCTTGCTTCCCTTTTGCCCTGTCCTCCACCTCTTACTTTGTTCTATGAGTGAGACAATTCAACAAGGGAAATCCATGAGTGGGACAGTTCAACAAGGGTTCCTGAATCCAGAACGAGGTAACCAATGGGATACATGTATCGACTAGGGAATGAGAGGTTGGAGAGCAGTACTTCAGAAAGGGACCTGGGGGTACTGGTCAATAACAAGTTAAAAGTGTGTCAGCATGCCCTGGCAACCAGGAGGCCAAGTGTGTCCTGGGGGGCATCAGGAACATCATCACCAGCAAGGCAAGGAAGGGGATTGTCCTGCTCTGTTCTGCACTGGGACAGCCTCACCTCGAGTGTTGGAAGCAGTTTTGGGTGCCACAATGTAAGAAAAACATTAAACTATTAGAGACTGTACCAAGGAAGGCAATAAAGGATGGTGATGGGCATTGACAGGAAGACTTAAGGGGAGCAGCTGAGGTCACTTGGTCTGTTCAGCCTGGAGAAGAGGAGACTGAGCGGTGACCTCAATGCAGTCAACAATTTTCTTATGAGGGGAAAGGGATGGGCAGACTTTGATCTCTTCTCTGTAGTGGCTGGTGACAGGACTCAAGGGAGTGACCTGAAGTTGTGTCACAGGAGGTTTAGGCTGTATATTAGGAAAGGGTTCTTCTCCCAGAGGGTGGTTGGGCACAAGAACAAGCTCCCCAGGATCAGAGCACCAGAACAAACTCCTTGGTCAGAGCACCAAGCCTGGCAGAGCTCAAGAAGCATTTAGATAGTGCTCTCAGCACTTGAGGTGAGGCTGCCCCAGCTCAGAGCAGAGCAGGACGATCCCCTCCCTTGCCTGGCTGGTGATGCTCTGCCTGATGCATCCCAGGACAGGGCTGGCCCTCCTGGCTGCCAGGGCACTGCTGGCTCATGTTCAACTTGTGATTGACCAGGACCCCCAGATCCCTTTCTGCAGTACTGCTCTCCAGCCACTACCCTGCAGAATTTATCAGTCATTGGCTAACTACCTTTCCAGAATATATTTACAGAAAGGCTTTTCCATCCAAATATCTAGGAACCTATTCATAGGACACTCACACCAATGATGCCTTCTGGCATCACCATTGCTCATCCTTATCAAAGTTCATTCTATAGTTTTTCCCTTTACTTGACCACTGGTGCTTGATTAGATCTGTAATTACTACATTAACTCAGAAGTTTTTACACTACACTTTGATTACCATGAATAATAAAGTACTACATACAAATGTAATTAAACACAGTGAAAAGTACATTAAGAGGGGTAAATAAAATTCCCCGTTGGGTTCCATTCCTTAAAAGCCCAAACCTGATATCTCCCCATGAAATACTAATAATGGTAATATATTTTCAAGCCTTTATGCAAGTGTTCTTTTATCCAGTAGGTTCTCTTTTCTCTATTAATTCACAGAATATTAATAGACGTACAATAGGTATCCAGTTCTTTTATGCAAGTACGGATATTAAATAACATGGTATCATTGTCCTGTAACTTAGCTCAAGGAAATTACCAGCCATTACTGACCATCATACATATGATAATGTTTACCAAAGCATCCTCATGCCAGTCTCATTTTTCAGTACTAATGACTTGATCTGACTGAAATGTCTCAGCTAAGCAAAACTGCTTTAAAAGTTATATCTGCTTTAAATGCTTCAAATACCTTTCAGCAAACATTACCAGGTGATTTTGTACCAAATTCCAGGAACCAACACATTTGCCAACAAAATAACACTTTTTTTTTTTAAGTGACACATTTTCAAATTAAACTGTATTTTACAAGAATTACATACTCTATTCAATTACTGTAGCTTTTTTGTATATTACACAATGACCTAAACCAAACATTTTCCTTCAGAGGAAAAATACTTGTCCTCTACAGAAACAGATAGGGTCATACTCATATCCTCTATCCTAAGGCTGGCAGTGGCTAAATTTTTCAGTCACTGGTGCCAAAATTACATAAGGAACACTGTAATTTAATGCTTTTTGTGCCAGTCTAAATCTATGTCAATGCCAAAGCTGGTGCTACTATGGAGGGATCACCATTGTTACTGCAGTCATTTATGAGGTGCTTGACTCAGAATTCTAACTACCCTATATTCATAACAGTAGTTTATTCCTTCCTGTGTTGTTTTCAGGAGATTGCCTACCTTTGACTGTATAAAGACCTCACTTTATTTAGTATGAAAACAATTATTAAAAAATCATATGGAAGCATCTCCAATTTGTTTACACATGTACTCTTAAAAATTGAAAATAAGATTTTTTTTCCCTGTGATTGCATGATCAAATGACTTCTTGGTGAAAATACTCTATTGCATTACTTTGCACAGCATAAGCCAATTTTAACTCTAATTATGAAGAATAGTTTAGCTGCTATTACCTCAAGCCAATGCTTTTAATTTTTCATGAGTATTGTCCTGAGGTAGAAAATGTATTTTATATGAGTTTGGTTAGTAGCTAACGAAGCTGAAAATTTAATGGGTAGGTAGCACTATCATGCAAACACCTGACAAAACAATTCTGAGAAAATTCAACAGTACAGGAAAAAAGAAAAAGAATGTGTCTGTTTTGTTTTTTTCTTTCCTGGCAAAGGAGAAGACAAGGCAAGGATATCAACAATTAATCAATCAATAGTTCCAGCAAGGGGTCCCTCCCACAGGACACAGTTCTCTCTTTACTTCTCCAGCACGGGTCCTTCCCATGAGCCGCAGTTCCTCCCAAACTGCTCCAGCATTTGTCTCTTCCACAGGGTGCAGTCCTTCAAGAAGAGACTGTTTCTGCATGGGACCCCATGGAGAAGTCTTGCCAGTAAAGCTGCTTCAGCGTCAGCTCCTCTTTCCATTGGTCTGCATCTCCTGCCAGGAGCCTGCTCTAACACTGGCTGCTCACAGCATCACAGCTGCCTTTGGGCATCTATCTGTGACAGTGTGGGCTCCTCCAGGGTCTGTGGGACCTCTGCTCCACTGTGGACCTCTGTGGGCTGCAGGAGCACAGCCAGTCCCACCAGAGTCTTTATTACAAGCTTCACAGGGCTCCAACACCTGGAGCACCTCCTCCCCCTCATTCCCCCCTGACCCTGGTGTCTGCAGAGGTGCTTCTCCCAGATGTTCTCACTCCACTCTTTGGCTGCAACTGCTTCTGCCCAGTAACTTCCTTCCCTTTCTTAAATATGTTTTCCCAGTACCACTGTTACTGATGAGTTCAGCCTTGGCCAGTGGCAGGCCCATCTTGGAGCTGGCTGGCATTGGTCCTTCCAGACATGGGAGAAGATCTCACCTATCAGGTGTTGGCTGTGGGGCAGAGGTATGGTCCCATCACAAAAGTACACTAATTCCTCACTCATTCATGGATCCTGTCTACTAGTATTCACCTGCTTTTTCCTTGTTTGATTAATTCAATGTGTTAGCTGTTAGCAAAGGATATTTTGTAGCATCATTCCAACTGTAGTTTTAATGGGCGATACGGATGTGGGTGATTCACGAAGTTCAGTGTGAACTTCAACTGTATTTTTAGAGCAACATAGAATGCAGGGATGAAAAATATATGCTAAAAAACATAGTCTTTGTGCAGACAGTTGATGGGCAGAAAAATAGTAATTTTTCCAAGAGTCTTGAGGTTGGTTTTTTTGTGTTTGTTTTTGTTTTTGTTTTTGTTTGTTTGTTTTTCTTTATACTGCTTTGGATTTGTAGCATTCACAGTATAGGGCTGAAGTACCTTAATAAATTATTGACTGTTTGCATCCAACTGATTTTTTTCCCAAGATATTCTGAAGCTGTAGACTTTAGGAAGTTGTTTTCTTTAGGAAAAACTAAAGAAACGAAATAAGACACAGCGTAATTTCCAGACACATGCTCTAAAATTAGAATGTGCTATGCACATTAACTTATTTTGGGTTTCCTTTCTTGTTTATTTTGGATTTTTCGTTTTGTTTTATTTGGGTTGTTTTTAAACACAGTGAATCTAGAAAAGTAATTCAATGTTTTCTCACAAATTATCTTCTCATTCTCAATTGGAGTAGTCACACTGGGATTGCAATTCTCAGAGCTACTGTGATTCAGTCAGAGAACAGACCTCCCACGTGGACTTCTATCCAGACAAAAACCCCTTGAATTACAAAGTCAATGTTTCAAATGAGTTTTAGTCAAGGAATTATTGCAGAGAGAAGTCACTAAGAAAAATTATGGCTGTAGATAATTTTTTAGCAGATAAAAAGAAAGATTTGTTCCATAACATAAAAATAATAAATTTTAGCCTTCTGTATAAACATGAGCTTAATTTTACTTTGCTCAATATGAGTAATAACTAAGGTCTATTTAAAGAATGAAATAAGTTTCATCTCAGTGCAGGCCAGTTACTCTTGTTTGTCCTGTTTGCTGAATTGAAGCAAAAAACAAGCTGAACTAATTTTTGCCATTCTTAATTTAAGAGTTTTATTGAAAGGAAACAGGGTAAAGAGTTATGTTTGTATGCTACCTGTGAGAATGGGAAGGAAGGAGTTTTGTTTTGTTGTTTTGATTGGTTTGGGTTTTTTTTCCTTTTGTTGCTTTTTGTTTAATTTTAAGATTTAGAATCTCAGTAAATGGTGAAAACTAGTTTATTTTTTCTCCCTAATAGACTTTAAATCTGCACCTAACTCATCACATCTAACTGAGATGCTGTAACTGCTTGTTCTGTCTTGGTCCCTTAGGAAGGACCAAAAAAAGGGGTTGGACTCAGATCTGCACCTCAATGCCACTGGTCTGTAGAATACAACATTTGGTCATCTCTGTCTCTCTGTATCTGGCATTGCACACAATCTGAGCTACAAAATGGTATTTCTTGTAGCCTGTATTTAAGTTTTTGCATCTGTAGAAACATAAAAACCTCTATACTCTTCCTTTATGGTATACAAAGATATAATGCCAAACAGGAAGAGCTTCCATATGAAATCTTTTAATCTGATGACCCTGAAATTACTTGTAATAAATTGATTAGAGAATGATAGTCTGAGATGTAAATTTGATTCCCTTTAACGAAATAAGTAAGCCTATCGCATTTTTTAGTATTTGTCACAACTCACTGGTAGATGATGTGATGTTTGTTATGGATTCTTCTCAGGCTGAACAAAGAAACCAGACATGTGTCAGTCTTTTAGTGTACAGTCTCCAGAACCCCATCGACCAGCCCACTGCTTTGGACTCACAAGGTATTGGCTAACGAGCCTTTAAATGCATGCAGTACGCTTCAATAAGTTCTTAACTCTCACAACACACAACCAAAGGTGCTCACAAACCACAAACACTTAAAAACAGAGTATGGAGTAGAATGTGATATCTATTTCTTCTTTGTTTTTCTTTTTGTCCATTCGAATTTTAAAATTTTCTCTTAAACTAGCTTGTGTCACAAAAGAAACCAAAACCAACCCCCAAAACCAATCTAAACCAAAACCCCCACAACATTAGGGGCTTCTGGAAAAGGTTTTGAGGCTAGAAAGCTGATATTCTCTATCTTTACCAAACCTCTCAGAATGACCTCAAAATGAACTGTGTTTAAGCTAAACACACTAAAATTAGTAATTGAGCTTGAATACTTTCTATATTAAGAACCTGAATCTTTGCAGTTCTGTAAAACTCTAAGTGCTGAAATGCACAATTGCTCAGTGTGGTTAGTAATGAAAATACAATGCACACTCTCATAACTGTTACAGAGGTTGAATTCCTTCCAGGTCATTGAAGACCTGGGATGCTCTTGATTTGGAACTTCGAAAAGCAGGTTAAGTGTGCTAACCGTTCTTTTTCTGGGATGCCTGTAAGGCTGCCTGATATTATCCCCCACTTTCTGTGCTTCTATGGTATTGTGTTCCCAGACATGTAAAAAGAGAATGGGCAGCAAGTGTAGTTGTGAAACAACATTTGAATGAACCAGAACAGGAATTTTGCAAAGTGCCTGGGTGATGGATTCAGGCATTGTCTTGGCTCACCAGACCTTCAGTGTCAAAAAAAAGGTAGGAATTGCTGATACAAGGACAGAACTAGTGCCTGACTGCATTCACACTTGTCTGCTATCATTTATGATTTATTGAGACAGCAATTAGTACATTTACAGTGCACCTACTGCATTTAGTATGCCCACAGGATGAGTGAATATAATGAAATTCATATGAGACAGTTTGCTAGAGGTCGGAATGTATGACTGCTAAAATGGCAATGGGTAATATTTATGCAAAGGTATGGAATTTACTGTGGCCTGTTTAAATTGTAATAGGCGGGAAATCATTATCTTGAAGTTACGTATGTTAAACAGTAAAGTCTTATGCTGTCTCATAAGAATTACAAGTGTCTCACTCCTGTCTGAAGAGATACTGTATCTGTTCTACAAGGTTTGAGAAATAAAAGGGAAGACCAGATAGTTGGGAAGATGGGCAACAATTTTTTTTCATATATATATATCGGTTGTAATTTATTTATTTTTATGTGCATAACGAGGTGTTTCCTGTGCCTTTTTAATATAGGATTTTAATCTCTTCAGCCCACAATTAACATTATTTTCTCCTTATTCTTACTTATTGCAGTGGCTTTATGGTATGTACATACTTGAGGGTATATTAATTATAAAACTAAAATTAAGTTGATTCCTTTAGGTTCATATATGGGGGACATAGCACAGCTTCATGACATTTAAGATCATCCTGATTGAAAAAAGTATACATAAATGTTACCAATAATGTCTGTAGACAGCAAACAGATGCATACATGCATTATTTTTCCTCTTAATTCCAATCTTTATATTTTAAACTCAGTGTGAGCATAGAGGCTTTGCAATACACCATATGGGTCACATAAATTTAACAGTCCCCAGAGAACAGGGCAGTTTAAATAAGGAGGTGCATGAAGAGTAGTTTTATGCTGTGTTTTGCAGCTGAAGCTGAGTAAACAGCTATAAACTGAAATAGGGACTTAAAATACCTTTGATAGTTGTGGTGTGATAATTCTGGTTCTTAATTTGAAAATAAAAAGTAGAGCCTTTTGTGTTTGAATAATAGTACATTTTAGGAAAACTCACACAGTATCTACAAAGTAACTACAGTGAAAATCTACATTTATCCTAAACTTTCTATTTCACTCAACTTCCTGTTTAAATCAGCAAAGACTTGCATTTACTTCAGAGGAGCTGGATCAGGACCACAGTTAATTGCTAACAGCACTTAATATACTGTAATTTGACCTTAATGTAATAATATAGATATGCAGTTAAACACATAAAGCTATTAGTGCTAGTTCTAGTTTAAATGGGCTGTGATACCTCAGGGGCAATGCACAAATTTGCTAAAGAATAAAGAATTATTTTATTCAGGACCTAAATCTTGAATTAATATTTAATGAGAAATTTAACCTTGTTCTTCCCTGTTAAGGATCAGCTCTTAAGAGAACTTGTAATACAGCAGGAAACTAGGGAAAAAAATTGTATTTCTTATTCTTTGAAAAGCTAGAACTCAGTTCAGTATGTGGATTACATCTCTATGTCTGGTAATTGATATGTCCTCATTAGAAATAGAAACTTTTAAAAAAATTCTTACGCATGAAGCATGAAGGAAAATTCCTTTTCTTCTTAAAATGGGAGACATGGTTGTTTTTATGTGTAAGAAAAACCCCAAATCCTGCAAAACAAGCTCTGAAATTCACTCCTACCAGTAAAAGATACATTTCTTACATCCTCATAGACTAGAGGAACACTGGATTTTGATGACTAAATTTAAAAACTAGTTTGACACTGACTAACTTGAAATCTGCATTTTCCCTTGCATGTAAATGGTGTCCTCATAGTGATGTTGCAATGAGTTCCCTTACCTCTGCAGCTATTTGGCAGTCCTAAATATATCTACTCATTTATACTGGTTGTATGGCAACATTTCCCTCTACTCTGGAAAAGCAAATGTAACAATGATATTTTGTTCTTATTATTATCAAAAATTAAATTAAATATTTGTGCATTAGGCATCAAAAAATTGAAGGTGTTGAGAAGACAGCTGCAGCCATTCCGTCTATGGAGTATATTTCTGAATTAAAATAACATGCTGGTTTAAAGACACTGGATTAGCTGTATGCCAGTGCATTGCATATGCAGGTTTCTGTGTGACACAGTGAAAGCAGAAGAGAAAATGCCAGCCTGAGGTTAAGTTATTAAATAACAAAAAATGTATGTCTGTATGTTCTGATTCCTGATGAAGACAATCTGAACACATGCTCACATTGTCTTTGTTGTTAAAGATGGAAAGGTGAGAAAGAAATGCTTCATGTACTGCTTGATTAGAATTATTTATATAAGTTGGGACTCATACATCTGTAAGCAACCTTTATTCATTTACATTTAAAGTTGAAAGCCCACACTTGATTTTCAGGGTTTTTGGATGCTGAGGTAAAACTGATGAAGACTAATAACCTTTATTGAACAGTATTCTTTCCATGCATGGTGGGAGGATAATTTAGCAAAGTATGGGTAGATCAATCTAGCCCTGGTGAAGTCTTCTGCATGAAATCCTAAGTTTACTGAAGAGATGTCCTTCCTTTTTGTCTGGTTTCTGCTTCACAGAGTCGTGCATTTCTGGTTATTTCTGGAACTGTGAGCTGAAATTCTCCACTTCTTCTATGTTACAGATTATACTGGAGATGAGACATTGGGCTCTTAAAATGTCTTACACACTTAGATTTATGTGGCAGTTGCATGTTTTCTTGTAGTTTGGAGAAATATGAAACAATATTTACACAAATATTTGAAAAGAAAATATTTTTTTCACTGCTAAAAATGGTTTCAAATCCTCAACCCAAAATGTGTATTTTCCTCCTCAGATAGTCTGGAATGCCAAAATTGGAGAGTAGCCTAATTCTCCGTATTTTTAGTGAAATATACGGATTTTTTTTCCTGTTTTTTTATGTAGCTTCAACCTTATCACCAAAAATTATGCTCATTTTTAACTTTTATGTAGGAAAAACATATTCAGTTATTTGTGTTGTATTGAGTGCTAGTTCAAGAGACATTTTCGTGTTTTGCAGAATCTGATCTAAAGGAAATGCATGTTCTTTGTAACCACAGTAGGCTAACATTGGATGTGTACCTCAGCTAGGAACTGGTCCTTTACTCATGTGTCACTGCCTCTTTTTATAGGCTTTGCCCTGCTTTTTGTTGGCAATCCAAGACAGGATTTCTGCCCAAGTATCTCAGCATGTATTTAAATGCCTTCATAACTGGCAGTGCAATGTGGTCTGTTTGTACAAGCATGTTCTGTATAATGATTCACTGGATGTGAGTTTTGCTTCAATCATAAGAGCCCTGTATTTTCTGTTTGCTTATACTGGATGTTTGTTGGAGGTTTAAGCTTTGAATGCATATCTAAATTTCAATTCAGTAACTTCTTTTTTGTCAGAATGATTTTTTAAAGATCTTGAAACTCAGGCTTTGCCTTAGCTTTGTGTTAATGTATTCAGAAAGACCATGAAAATGTGCAGCACTTCTGACGTCTCCAAGTCTATTTTGCTTCTAGAAATCAAGTAGAAAATATGTATTGCAGCCTTTCAGCTCTACCACTCTGTATTAATAAGTGAAAAAATTCAAAAAATTCAAAGCAACTTTCCATGAAGAAAAACACTCTTAAATGAATGTCATTACTGACTTGTCAGCTTGTTTTGCTGTAGGCATCAATCTTCAGGGTGTTTCAGAATGTCCTCCAGAAAGGGAGAACCAAATGTGGTTTATTTGTTTTCACTGGTCGGTTATTCTAAATAGAGAAGGCAGCATTTGTTCAGGATGGGTTAAAAGCTAAACAGCTGGGCTAAGACCTTAACTGTGGGCTAGGTATGGTACATAGATATTGAAAATGTAGGGCTCAATTTCAATTTAAGAATGCATGAATCAAAACATGTCTCATGTTACAGCCCAACTGACTAGCAGAGACTATCTGGAACACAGCCACACAACCAAAGTGATCAATAATGGCAATTAACAACAAGTGGTTTATGACAATTTGAAAAGTTGCTTTGCTTTGTGGAAATGAAATGAAATACAATTGATCTTGTTCTGCCTTTTACTTCACCTTGCCTAGTTTTAACTTTCTTGTAAATGGTTCACAGCAAGAGAGAATTATCTCTAAGCTAGTTTGTCCTCTGAAAAAGTTTATTGCCTTATTTATTTTAGTGTTCCAACTGCTTTCATAAACTGTTATTTTCTACTCTATTTGGTGCCCCTTATTTATCCAGAGATTTACATAATGCTTCCTTTTTGGTTCCCACGTATAATCTGATGGTTCAATTTTTTGTGTTCACTATGCTGCAATTAAATGTGCCTTTCTTGTACCTTATGTCTTATTTCAAATCTCTACAAGAATTATTATGTCAGGTTTATCTACATGCTACAGAATAAAAGAAAATAAATTGGAAAAAAGATAGTGATTTAGACTAATTCATACCTCCAAGAAGAAACATAATTAAGGTCTTTGCAATGAAAATGGCCTGCAATATTTCAAACTTGACACTTCGGATTATGAACTCTTTAGCTCATCTCAATGCCAAAATCAGTAAAGGAAATAGTCTTTCAGGCAGGCACAAGGCTTTCCCAATAGCTCTCCTTGGCTCAAAGGCAGACCAGGAAAGTAGTTCAGCTGTTAATAAATTTATCTGACACGGTTGCTTTTTGGTTTTGCAAACTCAGTGAATTGAATCTTGGGCATATCTCTGAGATCTGTTTCATTTGATACTGTCTTGAGAGAATACCCATCCTTTGGATATACCTCCAGTTTGTTCCCAAAATAATTTCTCATTATCTTTGTTATGGATTTCACGACAAGTTAGTTGTTGCTGACAAGTCACAGATTCAAAAGATGAATTGATGATATCCTGTGATATTTGGTTTTGTTGATGGGGAATTTATTCAGATTTGGGAGCACTAGGAATCACTGTGAAATTTAGTCTCTTTTCAGAGGTCTGTGCAACATCTAATCTGTAATGGCAGAAGAATTTTTCATTCTCTTTCCTTCTGCATATGGAAGATGTCTCATTGTGTAAGACAATCCAAAATTAGCTGGGCTTTGTGCATGTGTTTGTTCTTCACAAAGAAAGGGTGATTGGGCATTGGAATGGGTTGCTTGGGGAGGTGGTAGAGACGCTGTCCCTGGAGCTATTTAAGAAAAGACTTGATGCAGCCAGTGCCATGGTCTATTTGACAAAGTGGTGTTAGTTCATGGGTGGAATTCAATTATCTCAAAGGTCTTTTCCAACCTATTCAGTTTTGTGATTCTGTGAAAGAATAGGCTCTTCACTTTATCTGATGTAACAAGAATCAGTCTTCTGTAACTATCAAGTTTAATAGGAAAGTAGATTTATTTTATTAGGGAAGTTGTGCTGTTCTCTTTCCGGACATTTATGTGTTGCTTTTGTGTAGGTGTTTAGGTTTGGGTTGGGTTTTTTGTTAGGTTTCGTTTGGTTTATTTTAGTAATAACTCATCAACAGTCTGTCAGGTCAAAGAGATTGCACAGATTTGTTATGTTGGCAAAATTGGAAACGTCTCCAGTAAGTGCTTGAAATATTTCATGTTGTTGGCTTATGCTGCTCAACACTCTCTGGCTGTTAGTATATTATCATACTTCAGTATCATACAAGAAGATTTTTATAACAATTAGGACTTCAGCACTCAAGTTTCAAGTGTTTAATTTTTTTTGTGATGATTTAATTTCAATATAGTGCAGTCTTTAATGTACTTAGCTTCAAAGTATGTTATCAACAGACTTCTACAGTTATTTTTACTCTACATGTATGATTTTATTTCATGAACTAAATGCAGTCTTCTTCAGGTTTTCTTCTATACATGTTCAACTAATAATTAAAATTAGTTTTTATACCCACTAATTGTCTTTTTTAATCTGTGCCAGGGCTTAGTATTCTCCTTTCTGTACTAATATTTTACCTAAACATTAAAAGTTTTGAAGGCCTGTAAATTTTTCCTTTTTTATTTTTAATTTAAGTCAGATTTTATGGTATTAATTCAGGAAATTGACCTGGCAATTCAACTAATTTTCCATTTTTGGATTTTCAGGGAAAAATTGGGATAAACTTGTTCATTCAGAATCTTTGAAATTTTCTATTGTATATGCAAGTCTAAATTGTTGTTGTTATAGCATTATTCCAGTCTGAATTTAACCCAGTGATGATACCATGTCACAGTTGAAATGGACAAGACACCTTTCCTTCATGCAGCAATAGCCCATCTTTCTTGTTCACAGCTCATATTTATCTGTTTTCTAAAGGTATTATGTTTAATTCTAATTGATTAGTAATTTGTTGCTACCAAGTTCATTGGGTAGTAGTTGCTAGAATACATGTTCACCAAAAACATTTTTCCCTTAAGATGTTTAGATTATTTTTTCATGGGTAAAGAATGATTCCCACAGGTACAAATTCCTTTTCTCATGGGTACTTGTCAGACCAGCTGTTAGCTGTTCTTAGCCAAAGTAGCAGGCCTGAGCCACGATTTTACAAGGCCTTTCTTTTGTAAGGTTTTGCCTATATGCGACAATACCAAGAGACGTTCCTATTCTTTAATCTCTTCTGATGGCTTCTTCTTTTCTTCTCTGTTTTGTGAGCCAATCTACTCATTCACATTACTGCTCAATGAACTAAATTGGAATTAGTTAGCAGGAGTTAAGATAAACTGTTTTTTTCCCTTCACTTAATAGGGAGATTAGAAAAAACATTGCCATAGCAATTTAAAAACAAATTTTATCTAAAACCTACCCGATCTGATTTATCATGTGTATCACACATGCTTCCATTACTTTAGCTTAAATGATAGATCACCATAGGCAACACACTAAAATCCAAATTGAGATAGGAAAAAGAAAGGCAGTTACGCTGCCTGATCTAGACATCAGCTTAAACTAATCAAATACTTGTGATAAAGTACATTACAATAAAGTATTTTCCTGATACTGCAGGTCTCTAGGTAGTACCTTTCATAACAATGGATCCCAAAACTGTCACATAAAGGTGTTACTTTATGTGCTCCCAGTAATGCAATGCAGAAAAGCAGATGGAAAATATAATGTTGTAGTTTGTTAGAACACTAAGTAATACATAATAATAAATAATAATTCAGGAACTGATTATGATTTTCATGTCTAACTAAAAGTTTGATAATTTTATTCCAGAGATGTTTTAAATCCAAACACTAATATTGGAATTGAGTATTTTACTGTTAGGTGGCATGATGGTTACTTGAAAGAGAAGTGAACAGGCAATGACACCACAGCCCCTTATAAAATAAGAAATTTCAGAGTTTGAGCATAGACCTTTTTCTATCCAGTTTAGAAACAGGCACTTCATCTAGACTTAGACTTTGCTATCACATTGGAATGACACTTGCAGAGACCACAGATGGTAAATGTACAGGTTATTCTCAGCAGAAGATTTCCAGTATGGATTTTCAACTGAGCTCTATGAAGAATCCCAGGCAAGAATGACAAAGATGGTTTTGAGGAGGAAGAGAAGTCTAAAGGGTGCTGGGTGGTGGATGAGAGTTTCGCATATTGGAAAGAAATCAGTCATCATAAAACTTCATCTGCTGCAGTATTTCCTTTGTAAAGAATGAGAATTATTTTGCAAGTGGTTTCTTTATCTTTATTAATGGAAAAGAAAATTATTACGTGTAGTATATGCATCCACTTTGTTTAACTGAAATGAATTGAAAATGAAATGGTTGAAACTGAATGAAAATGAAATGGTTAATACTAGGACATGATGACTTACAAGTGAGCGTCCTGGCATTTGCAGGCGCAGCTTAATTCACTTGGCTTCCTGTCCCAGACCTGAACCACCCATTAGCACAGTTATAGGGAGTACCATATATAACAGATGGTCTCCTTGGGCAAATAAGACCCATGCAGTGAAAAAACTGAGGATGAAGATGTGTTTCCTGGTGTGATATAATATACAGGAAATGCAGCCAGCATGTACATTAAAACCTATACTCTATATGTATGTATTTCAATGAATTGCTTCTGTTTTCTTTTTCCTTTTTTGTTTTGGACCTAGGAACACATACTTAATACATTTGAAAATCTTGCTATTGAGGCAGAGGCGCTCAAGATACCCCATATTTTAAAGTTCATGTTGATGCAGGGAGGAGAATAAATGGCGCAATTTCAGGAGGATTGCTAGCAGGTTGCAAGCCTTGTTATCAGCAGATTATGGCCCCAGCAATCAAAAGGCTTCTTTACAGCTGTGTTGCAGAAAGGCCCAGGAGGTTTTCCATTCTGATCACTGTAATGGAAAGAAGAAGCCAAGACAGTCTGAAAACACTCTGTGGTTGACATAGAGTTTGGTGCCCACAGCACTCTCCCTAGGCTTTAAAATAGAACATGCCACACAGATTAGACCAGGTGAAGACCTCTAGGGACCTTGTGTGTGCTGATGAAGCTGCTGTCTCAGCAGCTGTGAAGCAGCTGCAGCTCTATATAAGGAAAGATCAGGCAGTAGATGTGCAGTAGATGTGCATGCTTACAGCACAAACGCAATCTTCCAGATGGCTCTGCAGTTGTTGTAGAGATGCGTTAGCATTTTTCTCTGTGAAAGTGTAACACATATTTTCTGAAGTATTTTAAAATTTATAGTATTAAAATTGAGGCCACATTTAAATTTAATTTGTCTAATTGTACATGGAACTCAAAGATGGTAGTTCCCACTGAAGTCGATTTGAGTCTGACTCAGCTTGAGTCTCCTCATTCTAACATGAGGAGAGTATCAGTACTGTGAGACAATCTTCTTAATCAAATTTTCAAATAATTTTCATAGTTACAGTGTAGTGGTTTAACTTTTTTGCTTATAATACTCTATGCTGATAGATTTGACTGCTTGCTACACAAAGGGACTGTTTTCTGTGTATGTGGCTGTGAATTAATCATTTGCAAAGATAATGAAACCTTAGAGAAGAAATATATAAATTACAAAGGATGTTACAGGTTAACATACAGTTTTAACAAATCCAGTTAGAACTGTAACTTTACCTGAAACTCCTTAAGATAATTGTCATAGCCAGCATGGTAACAAATGGAAAAGCAAGATCTCACATTACTGTCAGTGCAGTTTAAATGAAATCTTTTGTTATTAAATGATAATTTGTAAAAATCTAGTTAACTATACAGTTTTGATTTTATATAAATTGTTTCTCTTAAAAACGTGCATTGTTTTATCTTATATTCTTACAAAGATAGCATTGTCTACCAAAAAAATGTAATTGTTTTTGTTTCCTTCTAAACCTGAGTCCTCAAAATCAGAGAAGATAATCCGGGTATGACGTGCTTGCTTTTTTCCTTATCAACACCTTTGTTTTGTGCAAAAGAAAGGTAGTGAGACCCTCCTCCAGGACACCAAGAAGGGGATAACTTGGAAAATAATGCTGGGGTATCTTCTCTTTGCATTTTATGTAAATTCGGTGTAGAATTACTTAGGTTGCTTTTTGCTCTCTGAGTTTTTAAACAATAATATTTAGTGTCATTTTATTTTACTGATTCTTTATATCTAAACAGTACTAGTTTTGATTTACCCAATCAGGTTTGTGTCATGTGACATAACTATTATATGCATTCTCATTTAAGAAGTGAACCCTTCTCCATTTTCTTTCAGGATTACACGTGTATACATGCTTCAAACAATAGGACTGTAATCTTTCAGCTACATTTACTAAATAAGTGTAATATAATAATACTAAAGCAGTATTGCAAATACCCTTTTGTCTGGGAAGGGTTAGTTCACCAAGGGTTACAGGGCTTTTTTTTTCCAGCTAATAATATTTTATGAAAGTTTAATAAATGATCAATAAACTTTCTCATTAAAAGTATTTGATAGTGCAATAAAAACAGTGTGGAAAACTACTGATTCAATTTGGTTTTGTATCTCTATGGTATAGAAAAATATAATACATACCAAACAATAGGATCCCCGAAGATACAGCATTGTCTTTTGGCATGCTTGTAGCACTGAAATCAGTGTTAAAAATCTTGTTAAACTAAAAGAAAGGAGACCTTACTGAAGAACTCAGTTTTCAACCCATACTGCCAAAATGAAGCTTCTTCATTTCTTAATTTGAGCCATTTCACTCTAATAACACTACTTCATGTTTGGGTTTTGCTGGGTTTTCTTCTTTATGCCATTCTAATGAGTTTTTCTGTCTAGAGTTTTGATTAATCCACGACAATTCTTTTTGGCGCTACAAAGAATTTGTAAGAGCTATAAAGTAAATTGTTGCACATAGGGAACTGAAAATGAGGCCATATTTTTATGGCCATGAAGCCATATTATAGAGCAAACTTGAAATTTCCTTGACACTGAGCAAGGATATATACTGGTAATTTAATTTCAAAGATATTTTTTATTTTTCTTTTGGAACAATTGGTAATTGCTTAGTCAGCAAACACTATTTAATATGTTAAAGTATGGAGGGCAGCTAGTGTCTGTTTTTCAATTCACAGGCACAAAACTATTTTCCTTGCATGGTAAATCAAAGGAAAGATCATACTCTTTCCAGTAGAAAGGACTCTAATCTTCCATAGTCTTCAGCAGTTTAGGTGACTTCAGCTTCACTATATTATTACATAAGTGAATTACATAAGTAATTTATTCACAAGGGACTCAAGCATACTCATATTGTTTGCCTAATTTCTTATAAGACCTGCTGGCATTACGATTAAAATGAGCATTGTCTGAACAAGGAGTCTCCACTCAGATTCTCATTACTACAATTTACTCCTAGCAAAAAAAGGACTGCAATTTATCCACCTGCCTACTGGAAACAGCTGCTGCTCCTGAGTATTTGTACAAAGCAGAATTTTTTGGTAACTGTATCAACTCAGTTTCCATTCTTTCTTGTTTTTGCATAGAAATATACAGTGATCATAACACCAAGAAAGAAGGAGAAACAGAGATAGGGAGAAAGAGAAAACCAATCTCTTGGCACTCTTCTGTAAATAAGCTGGTGTTGCATGTAGGAATCAATATTAATGCTTTGTTTCTATAAAATAGCTTGGAAAGCACTTACTCTCTCATATGTTACTATTTAGTCAGTGTAGCAAGCAATAATCTAGTTATACAATGAAAAATGTTCTTGGAGAACAGTGCTTTTGTTTTTGAATAACACAACGCCTCGTGACATTTTTAGCTATTCCTTCCCTTCTGTATACAGTCCAAATAATGAGATTTCTGTCTTTTACTTTTAAGAGCTTTTCATAGGGAAGAGGTTAGGTTTCCTATTAAATGACCAAAGAAATAAAATACTGTGTTGTTCAGATACTCTGGGGTGGATGTTTGGTTTTGTTTTGTTTTTGTTGTTTGTTGTTTGTTCAATAAGGAGGCTAAATCTATGATCGTTCAGGACACAATTCCTCTTGGTACTTTTTAAAACCTAAATATTTCCATGTACATAGAAATACATAGATTCAGGTGATGTAGGCATACAAAAATATATTTTTCATCTTAAATTATGATCTTTTGTTGGCTACTGAAATTCTTTATTTAACAGTGTGAGCCATTATGACCAAAAACTGTAAAAACTCCAAACTGTATTAGATTTTTAAGAAGGCCCTGCTGTACTTGTTCAGAGGATGTACTTGCTAGTAAGATATATTGATGCTGCTTTCTGATACAAATTGAGTCTGAATCATGTTAAAAGAAATAAGTTTGATTTGCCTCATTTGTCCTTGAGCAAGTGCTGCAGGTGTTTATTGCTGTTCCTTTCTAGTTGAGATGAATATTGATTTTAGATATAAAATTAGGTACAATTTTTTGGAGCATAGAGCTAAATAATATGGTAATGAAAATTAATCATAAGCCAGCTTCTCCATTACTCATAACTAACAATTTTAGCAGGAACATTTCATTGCCATATTAAAATGAAAGCATCATGATTGACCAAGTGTTTGGTTTCCCCAAGTAATTTAATCCTGCAATTGATGCTTTTTGCCTTTTTTCCTTTTATATGTTCTCTGTATCCTTCACCCATATAATTGTAGCTCTGTAGCCTTTTGTATAAGTGTCTAGTTTTCCCAGTAATTTTCCATAGCCTTTCACTAAGCAGAAAGAGAAAAATTCCAGTGCTCCAAGCCCCAGAGGATGCAAGGCCCCAGCGCTATCTTGGTTCTTCCTGGGAGCCAGGGCCAGGAACAACTCTTTGAGATACATTTCATGGACAAAGTACAGCTAGTGCTGAGGAGGGGCTCCGGAGAAGGAGCTTGATCTGGAAGGCAATTGCATCACCACTTGTCCTCCTAATTAGTGCTTTTTATCAATTATGCTAATTTCTTAAAAACCTATAAAAATGTACTTATCCTTGTAGGGGTGGGCTTTTGTGGACATCTTTCCATAACTGCCCCTGAAGGCCTTAAAATAAAGATCTGCCCTTGTATTGCCTCTTTACTAAAATTATCTCGGGTTTCATTTCCAGGTTGGGAGAAAAGCAACACAATGGCAGAAAATTTTGCGTAGAAGAGTGATGTCATGTTTGTATACTATCCCTATTGAAGGGTTTTGTTCAAGTTTGTTTAGTGTAGCAACAGCAGCGAAATGAAGAGAAAAATGCCATTGACAGGTCTCCCCAAGAAAACATACTTATCATGTTAATGATCTAGGTACCTCCGTAGTTTGTGTAGTTTTGTGGATAAAGTGTCATAGCTCTCAAGTCATTTCATTGCTGGACAAAACCCAGCACAGTTCTGGCATATAGATACTACAAAATGCAAAGAACCTCCGGGGGATATATGCCAGAAAAGGAGATAAGATTTGTAGACACATTGTAAGGCAGTTCTTCAGTTTTTTTCTCTGTTCTTATGCAGGAATATAAAACTGCATCAGAACAAATAAAAACTGTAAATAAAATATAAGTGTAACTGTAAAAACACATATAACTGTTGTAAAACAATGAAAGAAACTAGAAAGTCTGTAGTAGAAAGAAGCTAAATGTCTTTTTTCAGGATGAACAATATCTTTTTCAATTGTAGAATTCTCCAGTTATGATATTCCACTCATCTGACAGTAAATCCTAAATATGTTGCTTGCACTTTTCTTTAAACTGCATTTTATTCAAAAATCCTGATTTTTAGGCAAGGCTAATGAAAAATACAAGTCCCAATAGAAGTCCTTGAGGTAGCAGAGTAGGAATTTTTCTCTAACCTTAATTTTCACCACTAACCTAATATTCTCTGTTCACCATCTTAGTAATTTTAAAATTCTTTCACTGATACACATATTCTTAGATTTTAGTAGCAATTGCTAACAACATTTTATCCCACTAATCATCAAAATCTAAATAGATGAGACCAATTGTATTTTTTCCAATTAAAAAATCAATTGCCTTATCAAAGGAAACTATTGAGATAAAATAACAGAGTCTAATTTGGGTTTATTAGTATAGTATTTATTTCAGAATTCTGACATGAGAAAAGGAGAACCTTGATCATTTTAGTACTCATTTCACCTTGCAAAGTTCCTGCTGCTTCCTGCTACTTATAGTAGTCTGCTTCATTAATTGCATTCAAACAGACCAGGTGCAATCTAGTTTTCAGAACACATAGATGGCTTTTAATTGGTACTCTACTGTCATTATTAATGAGGCTCAAGTTTTTTCTCTGAATCTTTTGGCTTTTATTTCAGCTGCAAAATTTATCACTGTTTTTGAAAGTGCTTACATTAGACCTATGGTTTCTGATGCCAGAGATGATTTTTTTTCCAATTTTTATATACAGTTAAGCTGTAGTTCATTCAGTCTCTCTCTCTCTCTGTTGCTTGAGATCACAAAATCACAGAATCATTAGTGTTGGAAGGTACCTAATGTTGGAAGTCATCTAGTCCAAACCATCTAATCCAAAGCATCTGCCAAGGCAGGTCCACTTTGAGCAGGTGACACAGGAACGGGTCACCTGGCAGGTTTGGAATATCTCAGAAGAGGGAGACTCCTCAACCTCTCTGGGCTACCTGGCAGCACTTTGCACCCCTCAATGTAAAGTTCCTCCCTGTGTTTAGGGGGAACTTTTTGTGGTTTAGTTTATGGTCATTACTCCTTGTCCTGTCACTGGGCACCACTGAAAATGTCTGGCACACACTTTTGATGTATATTTTATATGTTGATGAGATGTAAGGATGTTTGACTTAGCCACTATGTCCTTGACAACATCCTTCACAGTCCCTTCAAGCTTTCAAGGCAGCTGTGGAATTATTTTCTATAATCAAGTCTTCCTTAATGTCCACTTCAAAACCATTTATAAAAAAATTTCCTATTGATTCAGTGATTTACAGGTAAATAAAATGGTAGCTGGTGTTTTCAGAGTTGAAGGAACTTTGTGATGTATTCCAAGAAATTTCATTTCCTGGGAAAGTTTAGTGTCAACTCACTGGAAAAATTTCAACTGTGTTGATTTTCAGTGTAACCATTTAAGCTGCAATCAAGTCTAAAGCTATTCTTGTGAGCTAACGAGTGCTGGGTCCAATGCTTGGGCCCTGTTTGCTTTGGCAAGATGACTTTGTGCAGTTGTCTCAGCCTCCAGAGTGTGTGGGGCTGCATCTGTCTGGAACTACACTTCTTCCCATACAATGCAGGAGGAAGGCATAGGGAGAACACTCAGTCATCCAAAGCAAAAGTGGGACAGGGAAGGTTTCAACTATACAGATGCCAGTAAAACCCTCTTTTTTTCCTTCTGAAGTTACTTTGATTCACTTGATTCTCCTGTCCATATGAACTGTTCTCAATTTCATAATCCATATTTTGACATGACCTCTTCTAATTATATAGTAATTCTTTATATTTGTTTTTCATTTTTAGTTATTTATTATTCATGACTATGCTGTAGTAACATTGTCAATGCACCATGTTTTTTGATATTCTTGCTTTTTTTCCTTCTTTCCTCCTTTTCTGCCCCTGTGTGTGTTTGTTTTGCACTAATATTTAAAGCATTTATATTATATTGTCAAAGTGTCTGGTATAAACAAATCTTGACATTATGTGTTATTTTTTCTTAGAGAGATTCACTTCAATGCTTTCCCTAAGTGTACCAGTGGCCTAAATCCTTCTTTCTGTACCACTAATTTGCTCTTCACTGCTGGCAGTTAATCCAGTTCTAGATCCATTTATTTTCCCATTAAGCTTGCTAAACTCCCTTTCTCCTTCTAGTGATTAAAATTTGATGTTAATATCATTTCAGATTCTGGAAAAATTTTTATCTCTATTTGTTGATTTAATAATTTTACTACTCATACATGTTTCAATCTTTGCTAGAATCTGTGTCTGGAAAAGTCCCCTTTTGTGATTACTTTCTGGTTTTGTGAGGAATTTTAGATATTCTCTATAGATGACATTTTGCTTCTTTATTATATAGTGTGCCTAATGTTTCTAGAAAGTGCTAGAATGCCATCAAAGTTCACTTTTATTTCTTTATCTCCTTCTTTAGGTAGATATATTGATTTTTGATTTCAGTGTTGTACAGAATCACAGAATCATTAAGGCTGGAAAGGGATGCCAAGATCATCAAGTACAACCTTTGGCTGCTCTGCAGTTTGTCAGCTAGACCAAAGTGCTATGTGCTGTGTCCAATCATTTCTTTAACACTCCCAGGGTGGTGACTCCACCACTTCCCCCCTGGGCAGTCTATTCTAATGCTTAACAACCCATTCCAGGAAGAAATTCCTTCTAATTCCTAAGCTGTACCTCACCTCCCAGAGCAACTTGAGTCTATGCCCTCTCATCCTGTCATTAGTTCTGTGGGAGAAAAGGCCAATCCCCACCTTGCCAGACAGCAATAGGGTCTCTTGTGAGCCTCCTTTTTTCCAGGATAAACAACCGCAGCTCCCTTAATTTGTGTTAGTAATTGTTAGTAAGTTACTCTCTACACAAATTAGTCACTTAAGCAAAATGCTTGCCTATTCTGTGGTTATGCTATCGCAGTGTTGAAACATATAAACACACTGTTGTTGTTTGTATTATTCAATTATGTCTATATTCCAGTTTACAGCATTTTTTTTGGCTTGTTTAACACACTTACAATTTAAAGGACAATTTAAAGCTGCTAGACCTTTTTTTTTTCCCCGCACATTCCTAGTAGATCAGGTGCCCTTCTGTTCTCTGGATTCACTCTGCAGGATGTCCAATTGCAACCTTCTAAACAGGACTTACTTTTTTGGGAACTGCTGGGAAACTGTCAACATCACCTTTCTGAGTCTGTGTAAATGATTGTAAGTGATGTTCTTTTATGCTATTCTGGTCCTGTGTTGGAGCCATTTTTCCCAGCCTTTTTTGAGCTAATTTCTTCCTTTCTTCTCCTCAGTTCTCAGATCCCTATCTGAAATAACACTATGAAAAAGCTGCTGTAATAATATCCAGTATGTAAGCTCAGGTTTAATTCCATTCCTAAAAAATATTAATCAGGTTTCTACTGAAGGAGAACATATGTATTGTAAACATATAGAAAGCCTGTTCTAACTTTTGCCATTTCCTCCATTTTTAGGACCATTTTTTCTGTCAATCAGTCTTTTTTCTCTGTTCTGATAAGACTTCTAGAACAATACTAAAAACATACAAAACAACAACAACACATTCAGATATTTCAGCAAGCTTTCTGAGCACTACTGTTTTGACCTGTTCTGATTGTTGAGTTGTCAAATGCTCTCCACTGCACCATTTCTTCAGTGTTTAAGATGTCAAGCAGACAGTATTTCCCTCACAAAAGAAACACCTTGAAGAAGAGTTAAAAGGTAATGTGTGTAAAAATCCATTACAGTTTTTATTATAGGAAACCTTTAGCACTGAAGATTTGTAAGATGTCAGTGGATGCCTTGTAAGAAATGTTAATGCTAAAGACATACTAAGAATTCCTTCTTATACCCTGCAGATAGAGCAGTTTATACTGGCCTGTTCAGATTTCAAGTCTTAAAGAAAGACAGATACAAATGAGATCTGAGCTCTAATGTTGGCTTAATAGATGACTCACTTTTGAGACAGTAGAAAGAAAAGCTTAAGCAAAGAATTACTAGATACAGCTGTCAATAACTTCTCTTTTTTTGTCCGTACTTTTTCATAGTTTCACATGAAATAGAATTGAAATCAGAAGCATTTGAAATCTTTTGTTGTATCAGTCAGAAGGTGACACCTCTGATTTCTATCACATCTCCTAATATGAACTTTATTTAAACATAAAACTTCTGAATCATCTGCTGTTGAATCCAAGTTCATCCCAAAGCTAATGCTGAGCATGTTAACACCCTCTCTTGTGTTAGACATCCACACAGAATCATCGAGTTATTAAGGTTGGAAAATACCCTTAGGATCTGGCACTACTTTGTTCACTATTAAACCACCTCCCCAAATGCCACATCCACACATCATTTGAACACTTCCTGGGATGGTGATTCTATCTTCCTGGGCAGCCTATTTCTGCCAGGGCTTGTCCTGACCAATCTTTCAGAGAATATTTTTTTCCTAATATCTAATCTAAACCTCCCCTGGTGCAACTTGAGGTCATTTTTTCCAGATCCATCTACAAAGCCTTCCTACCCTCAAGCAGATCAACACTCCTACCCAACTTGGTGTCATCTGCAAACTGAGGGTGCACTCAAGCTCCTTGTTCAGATCATCAATAAAGGTAATTAACAGAACTGGTCGGAGTACAGAGCCCTTGTGATCAACCACCAGCTGGATGCAACTCCATTCACCACCTCTCTCTGCTCCCAGTCAGTCAGCCAGCTTTTTACCCAGGGATGAGTACCCCTGTCTGAGTCACAAGTATCCAGTTTCCCAGAAGCACGGAATGAGATAGGTTGGAAGGGGCCACAGTGGGTCCTATGGGATACAACCTCCCTGCTCAAGCAGTGTGATCCTAGAGCACATTGCAAAAGGTTGCATCCAGACTGTTCTTGAGGATCTCCAGTGAGGGAGACTCCACCACCTCTCGGGCGATCTGCTCCTGTGCAGTCATCTGCACAACAAAGAAGTTTTTCCTCTTATTCCAATGGAACTTCCTGTGCATTGCCCTATTGCTTGACCCCACCAAGCAGAGCGTGGCTTCATCATCTTGGCATCATCCCTTCAGACACTTACAGACATGTATAAGGTCCCCTCTGTCTTTTCTTCTTAAGGCTGAACAGGCCTGATACCCTCAGCCTTTCCTCACAACAGAGGTGTTCCCATCTCTTAATCATCTTCATAGCCTTCTGCTGGACCTGCTCCACGAGTCCCATGTCTCAGTGGTACTGGGGAGCCCAGAATAGGGCACAGCACTCCAGAAGTGGCTTCACCAGGGCTGAGCAGAGATTCAGGATCACCTCCATTGACCCATAATGCTATTCCTAATGCATCCCAGGATACCATTGGCCTTCTTGGCCATAAAGACACACTGCTGGCTCATGGACAGTTTGTTGTTTATCAGGACTCTCAGGTCCTTCTCCAGAGAGTTGATTTCCAGCAGGTCAGGCCCCAGCCTGTCCTGGTCCATGTGTCCTCCAAGTGAGGGACCCTGCAACTGTTTTTGTTGAACTTCAGATAGTTCTTCTCTGCCTATCTCTCACATTTGCAAGGTACTTCTGAAAAGCTCCACAGGACTCTGGGGTACTGGCCACTCCTCACAGATTTGTTTTGAAGGGGGGTGTTGTGGGAGATAATTTTAAAGGCTTTACTAAAGTTCAGGTATGCAGCATGCTTCAGTTTAGGCATGCCTGTACATGCCTTAGTGCATATGGAAACAGTTGCTTCAAATCACAGTGGCAATTACATGAATTTATATGATCAAAACCTAAAAATCCTGATTTCAACTTGTGCTTTGTCTAATGCAAACAGAATAAAACTTCTCCACATGAAATTCACTGGGAATTTGCCCATCCAGTTTCATGGATTTCAGAATTCAGCCAAAAAAATTCGTAAAACAAGGAAAAGGAATATATTTACTACTTTATTGTTATCGTCACTTATAAGGAAATACAGTCAGAGAGACAATATGTGGTCTGGTGTATGTGTACATTTTATTTGTATCAATGAAATTTGGAGTTCATGTAGACCAATGGGTTTTTCAAACCGCTTGGTTGACAGCAGATGGCTGAGCCCCTCAAAAAATGGGGCTTTGAAAAATTCTAGGCATGGAGACTGCACAGGCTGTGTAGAGAGGTAATGACTTGTTATTTGCCTAATGGCAATGACAGCACTGCATAACAGGACCATGTGGCAATGACAGCACTGCATAACAGGACCACGTGAAATTCACTGGGTGTAAATAAACTTTACAGACTGAAGTGTGCAACTGAAATTTGCTACATAGTTTTTTAATACCTTAGTTTATTAACAATTTTGAGCATATCATATGGTGTTGCTTGATGAGGAATTTGACGAAACAACAAGGATTGCTTTGCTTGTGAGAGGTAAGAGTTGAGGCAATTTTTCTTTGAAAGTCTGGTAGGTGTTTTGCAGAACTAAAAAAATATCTGTTGTGTGTTGTTTAGTATTAGTCTCACTTTGAGAATAGTGTTAAATAATCCTGGAATATGAATTCTCTGTAATTAATCTGTCTTCTCTAGATAAGTACCCCCTTTAATATTAAGAACTCAAGCAGAAAAAGTATCTTCAAATATATGGCATTTCAAAGCAAATGAGGAGGGAGGGGTTACAAAGTCTATGGTTGTATATGTCCTGTCAGGTCACCAGTCCTTTTGTGTATGCTGCCAAACTCTGACATATCTAAGATCATCTTTTTGTATCCCATGCTATAAAGGGCAAGAACATCTCACCCTGAAGCTGGAGATTTGCATTCTTCACCAGGTTTGGGAGGCAGAGTGCAGAGCTAGCAGTAGGGCTCAGCATGTTATGCAGTTGAGTAATCAAGGGGAAATTAGTCTGGGAACGCATGCTTGCTGTGTTAATAATGTCCCTTAGTTGTTTTTTGGTGGTGGTGGCTTGGTTTTGTTCTTTTTGGGTTTTGGGGTTGTTTCTTCCATGTTTTGGGTTTTTTTTTTTTCTATTGTTTCAAAATGTTTTTCTATTCAAGCATTTCACTGCCATTTTTTAATCTCCTCTGGAGAGTCTGTGACACTCCACCTCCTGGAGTCATCCTCTAAAAGGGACAGATATTTTTTCTAGTGATTTCATTTCACTGCTCTTGGCATACTCAGGACTCATCTCAAACCTGGTTTCAAAACATCACAGCGTAGCTGAGTGGAATTTAGCTGCCTTAATGTCATGTTAGATGTCTTGTGATATTTACTCATTGCCAGAAGACCACTTCAAAAGGTCAACTGTAGAATCCACTTTTATATCTGACTGTCCCATTTGGATATCATTAGGCATCTATATTTAACCAGTCTCACCTATAATGTGTTCTCACTCTGAATGTTTGTCTAAAAGAAGTTGGTAGCTGACCACTAATGTTCATTTGCCCTTTGAACCAAAATTTTGTAATTTCTAATGTACCAAGAGCTTTATTTTTTCCCTAGTATGACACTTTTTTAGTATTTATAACGCATATTAGGTTTATTTATTATGCCATTGAGCAGAACATTTGCAAACCCAGAAAAAAAAATGGACTCTTGCACATCATTACCAGTCTAATACCAGGTAGTTAATTACACATCACATCAAGAGGAAAAAAAATGGTTGTGAATTCCCAGAAATAGTGTAGAGCAGGAAGAAACACTCTTGAACAAATTTGGGGTCTTAAGAAAGCACACTAATAGATGTAAAAAATAAATACATCACAATGGCTTAATGTATTGGGTTCCAGTCACTGTGAATACTGTAGCTTAGAGGAAAAAAGCTCTAAAACTAATTCATAATGACGACAGCAATTGATGCTTAGTATAGACAATAACATTAATATTAATAATATTAATATTAATAATAACTACAATATATTATTTGCTTGAAATCACAATGGCAATCACATGAACTTATTATTATAATGGTATGATGAATTATACATATCTCAGTGTTTCAACAGAACCTTAATACTCTTAGGAAACACATCAGGATCAAAGAACAACTCAGCAGTCATTCTTAATAGAATTATAATTCATAAAGATATCAATAACAGTTCCTGTAAGATTAACCCTAGCCAGAGATCAATTATCCCAGTGAAATGTTGAAAGAAATATTAAGGGAGAGACCAGTGGAAGTAAGGCAGAAAACGATAGCAAAGGTTAAAACAGAATTTAGTAATGAAGAAATTTACAAATTCTGAAGAAGAGAATGTGGAAAAAAACCCAGGTAGGACTGCAAATCTTATAATACTTTAAAAAGAAAAACTCATCCAAACTGGTACTTTTTTTGTTGTATGAAAGAACTACCGGCCCTTGTGCAATTAAACCATGTCACTGGTAACACATTTCAGTTATAATCAAGTATCAGCAGCCTTTTTATGGGACAGTCAGCACTTTATCTATAAATGGTTTACTTTCTCCAATGTAGCTACTGCTGGTTTTCTAGCTGTTACTATTCATAGTTTCTCTGGGGTAACTACAGATTTCTGATACTTACCAGTTATATTACAAGGAGGCAAATGAGAGGCAGTAAAAGTGACATTATTGTGGAGTCATTTTTGCAATTTCTGATGATACCTTGACCAGAACATTTGTTCAGACTTTAGAGTAGACTTTGAAAACTTATTTGTCAGTAGCAAGGGTTCTTGACTTGAAAACTGATGCCTTCTTGGGGGCAAAACACAACATCTGCATATGAAACCAAGAGTTAGGCTTGCCTGTAGTTTTCCTATTTCTAATGAATGATTCATGAGTATTTTAAAGCAAGCACTGCATTTTAATAAAGCTAACAAAGCTTCCTGATAAAGGAAGTTCACATATTTTACTGGTAGAATTTACAGTACAGTGAATAATTCTCTGTCTCATATGCTTTTTAAAACTGACTTGTCTTCCATATAAAGTAGATTGTTTCAGTGTCATAGATCTGTAGACACTAAAGCTTATCAAGTGAAAAAAAAAAAGGTAAATTTATTGCAGTTCTTATATTGTATAACTAGATTCCATTTATGGATTCACATTAACTAGGAATCTACATATATATCATTGGATATTCTGATAGGGTCCTTACAGAAACAATGCCAAATAATTTCTTGGTGATTTAATAGATCTTTATTTAACTTTTTCTTGGATGATGTATTCATTTTTATTGTTATCATATACTGTGGGATTAGTTAGGTGACAATAACTAAGAAAAGTGTTTAATGAGATTATACCGATATAGGGCATATTTGAGGAGGGCTGGTAAGCAACATATCTAAATGAAGAAAAATAATCTTTATAACAGATTTAGCTCTAAATTTTCCCAAAACCAGGACTAGATTTTTTTGTTGTTGTTTGAGTACTTTGAGTGGTTTCTGAAGTTTGAGAAGAAATGCCTCTTTATTCCTCTAAGACAGTAATTAATTTGATCGTACTCAAAAGGTTTTCAAATTAACTCATTTTCTGATATTTGGCATGAGATATGAATTTGAGTATTACTCCCAAGATACTTAAGAACCTCAAAAATACCGTTGCTGTACATTTAATTATTTCAATTAGAGTTCTAGTTTTGAGCACCTGCTTAAGAGTAAAAATCCATGCATTACCATAATAGAGACTCTATAGGTTTACCAGGATAAACATCTTAACATCTATATGTTCTTCTACAAAGAAAAGCCCACTGTCTATACTGTTTTCTGCTTGCTACAGTATCATGCCAAGAAAAACAATATTTTCTGACCGTGTTTAAAACTTTTTTGTTTTGTTTCAGTGAAAGCTACTGAATTATCAGGATTTTGGCGTCTTCAGTGGAGGTTTGCAAGCCTGTTCGGTAGAAAATATATTTCTAAGGTCTTACTTAGTCATCAAGTAAGTATCTTCTTGTGTTTTTGTATAGTTTTCATTTGGGTCCAATGAAGTGTTTGTGCTGTCTTAGACAAATAACAAAAAATACTTCACCATTATTTTGACTATCTTTTCTATAAAAACATTTTTCTCTAATGTCTGATGCTCCTTGGCAGTCCATGACCATTTAAGTCAGTGTTTATAAGTATTTTAGAAAGAAAAAAAAACAAACAAAAAAAACCCCAAAAAAACAAAGGAACATTTTCCTGGTATTCTTTTTCAGTACCTCTCAGAATGCTATTCAGTCATCTGTATTACTCCCAACTATGAAGCATAGAAGAACTAAGAATTGGTTGGATCATCTAAATATGTTGTGCCATTAGCCAGTAAAAGTGGTCAAGAATGGTGTCTGGCAATCAATTACTAAAGTAGATAAAGCCAGTTAAATGGTACTCAGACAATCAGGTTCTATTATTATCATCCACCTGACTGACTTTTTGATTGTCTAATTTTTCTGACTATATCACATACTTTGTTCTGCATACATATAGTCTTAAATATTTTTAATTCAATTAGATGAAGAGTAAGAGACTCAGTTAAAGCAGATCCTCTTATATCTTCTTATTCCTGTTGTCTGGCATAATGGTTTTTCATATCTATTCTTTCACTTAATTTCTAAACCTAAAGAAAAAAAATGGGTTGATGGGAAAGCATTTTAAATAGTAAAGCTATAATAAAAACCACAAACTGTAAAACTGCAAAATAGAGGGAAGCTAGCTGTAACATTTAAATTATACTTACATATTCTACTCAGATTACAGACTCAACCTTCTAAACATTATGATGATGGAGATTAGAGAATTAATGCACTCTTTATGTCACTTCTCACCAAAATGTAGTGATTTTGATTTTGATTTTTCTCAAAGAATGCATAAATGTTATTTTAAATTTCAGTTAATAATTGCTTCAGTCTGAGTGGCAATGCTTGAACTTGTCTCAAAATTATGCATTTGAATCCATTTACAAAATATTCTGTGCTTTAAAAAATCATAGTCCATGAAAACCATCAATGCTTATTTATTTATTTGCTCTTTGAAGAAATAGAAAATTATTTTTTGTGATGGAAATAATTTCCAATTAATCAGTCCAATAACATAATCTTATTTTACCACTTGGCTGTATCAAAAATAAAGACGTATTTCTCTATAAGGAACAAGTACCTCGTTTATTTACTTTAGAGCTTGATAGCTCTGACTGTATCATTCATTGCTGCTTAACTTATAAAATATAAGAATGAGAATTATGTCCTCATTTTAATGCTCTTTTGTGAATTTAACCTAACAAAAATAGATGTTGATTGAAATGGTTGAATTATGAGGAAGGATGATGAAACTCAAATGTTTAATTCAGTTAGCACTCATTGAAGGCAGTATCTAACCTAAAGTTGGGAAGCAAAATTTACCTTAAACTCACTGAAGAAATAAAATAGGATTCAAGTACTAGAAACCACAGAAATAAAATTTAAGATTTTTGACCAGCTGACCTATCTAGAAAATTTTGCACAACTAGTCTTGCCCTGGATTAATTCGGGATTCTTGAGATTTTTTATGCCTCTAAGGCTCTAAATGCAGTCTGAATGTATAGATTTAAAAGTTAAATATTTTTTCTTGCTTTGTAACAAGTTAATTCAATTTACAAGTTCAGAATTATTATATTAGAGTGCACGTCTTTGTCATTTAAAAGGTTACACAAAATGCTTACATATGCCCCATCTTCAAACGTACAAAAAAAAAAAAGGAACACCTTCAACCTGCTCATAGACTGAGAAATTTAATATAGATAATATTAATTTTTCTTACTATATCCCAGTATTTTGTTGATACTGTGTCTAAATAGTGGCAGTGTTCATTGTGTCAGCTATGTATGGCCGAATTAGAGAAGACTGTTTTAAGGATGTGAATGTTACAGGTGTCTTTTTCAATGTCATTGAATGTCAAGAAGTTTTTTTATACTCTTTTAAATGTTGAATATTTTTGGTTTGCTTTTGTATTTTCTTTTATCACATTAACATAAAAGCGAAAAATCTCTTATAGGGAACAAAGCCAGTTGTTTTTTCTTTCTGGTGTGCTAAAAAAGCAAGAGTGATTGATGTCAGTGACTCATGGTTAAAGATGCTGCTACTTGAGTGGTGTGACACTGGCATGATCTCTTTGAGTAGGTTAAAGTGTAACACAGAGAGGTGGAATAAAGGCATTCAGATATGAGGGACTCATCAGATGACACATTCCCAAATTCACGATCTCTTTGACTACTATTACAATGCTGTATATCTTCAAAACCTTTGAAGAGTTTTAGCTGTGCAGTTCCCTTTCATGTCAGCAGGAGACAAGCTTTGCTGTAATAAGATTTAGCTGGCTTCCTTTCACATACTTTTTTACTGAGCAAAACAGACCCTGATCACTTTTATTATGATGTGCTATGTATTCTGAAACTATGTTTAGGCAAGTAGTAGATTAATTAAGTAATGAAGCATGTAATAAGTAATCAGTATAAGCTTTCATATTGTCTTAGCAGTCTCATTTTCATCTATAAATATCTTTCTCTATTTGAGTCCCTGAACACTTAATAAAAGTTTTCAATATATCTTTGATATTATTTTGTCTGTGGTCCATATTTTCTGTTCCTTTTACTTAGATGAAAATAAGAAAATTTGGATTTGTGACCTTGAATTACTAGTTGCAAAAGCAACAAAACAACTTCCATCTGAGTTAATGCTAAAATTTCTATTGATGCTATTAATTTTAGTACAGAGCTTTACAGATATGATACTCAGTGAACCAAACATAGGTTGTAAATGCTCAGTAAATACCTGTCATAGTGTTTTTAGGAAAGAAATAAATAATCCATCTCTCATAAATATCTGCTTTTTTAATAAAAACATTCTTACAATTAAATAAAAGATTATACTAAAATATGAGAAAATAAAGCATTAGCTGCACTACCGTAGTACTTGAAATTCCTGAACTTAAAGGAAGAGTAGCTGTTGGCCACCATTCACTCATTTTAGTTTGAAGACAACTTTTTATGGTGTAGGTTTCTTGTACCATCAGAAGAATTGTTATGGTTATAAGAAATGTTATATCACCTCTGTTTGAAGGACCTCCACTGGCCAGGAAGGATGAGTTAGTCTGTGGACAGCTCTCTTGGTTTTTGGTATTGATTCAGATAGTTTGAGATTCTTTAGGACATCTTGCCATGAACTGGTGTGTAGCTCAGCTGCTCTGATGCATCCTGAAGAAATGTGAATGGTCTAAAAAGCAAGATGCATTTAAAAAATGCAATGGGTGAATTGTGAATACATGGAAGCACTTTTAATATGTGTTTTCAATTCAATTGAATTGTCACAGGAGCGTCATAGGGTGCTACATTAGGAACTAGTACCTTGTTAAATATGAAAACAAATGAGGCAAAGAATCTTATGTCTAGAAATAAATATGTATTTTTAAAAACATAGAAGTTCCACAGAAACATAGTGAAGACTTAATTGAATGATATATGTAACAGAGACAGACAACAATAATTCCTACCCAGACTGCATCACCAGTTTGCATTAAAGGAATGCAGGCAGAGATTTTCTAATTTGCGTCTTTCTGATGATGAACTGCAAGAGCCAGGCACATTCCAAAACTCATCAGATGACTTTACAAAGTATATTCAGCAAATGAACTTATGAAGAAAAGTAGTTAGTAGAAATGTACTTAAGCTTTGAAGAAATATACCCATTAACCTCTTTTTCAGTTGGTTAACAAAATAAGAAGACAACATAGTTTCTGATCAACATTTGGACCCTATGCTCTACCTTTTGGATATCATCTCATCTCTTCCACAGAAATAATGGATATCAACTCTAATGCTTAGCATCCATGAAACTTTTCCACTTTCTTAAGAGTCATAATGAGAAATAATTGAGTACGATTTTGGATTTTGCCCATAAGCATTTATAAAGCAACTGACTAGGATGCTAAATATTATCATTTGCAAACCTCTAGGCATAAAAAATGACAGAGTGAATTTTTCTTTTCACTAATCCTAAGATACAACAAGCAGGAGATGCCTCTGCTCAAATTAAGGTGCAAATGAGACCATATGCCAAAGTCAACCATATGAAATTTTTTTAACAATAAATGTGAGATAGAGAGTCAGAAAGAACTAGAAAAGGGAGAGGGAGAGGCAGCAGACCTGGCAGGGTGTGGGGGAGGGAGAGAGAGCAGAGGGAGAGCTGGAGATGAGGCACAGAAAGTGGGGAAAAGAGGGGTGGGGAGAGAGAGGTGAGTGGTGTTCTCCATCGCGCTGGGGTTCTTAGTGGTGAGACAGGGGACTCAGCTCAGTCTTCTGCTGGTAGGTTCTGTGCAGAAAGAGGTTCTGAGTCCACAGAATCCACCACTATCAAGTCTTTTCACTATTTATAAATTTTAGCAAACAGAGAAAATAATGCTTGTTGGCTACAAGTTACACAGTTTCCTTATTAACTAGTATTCTATCTTCTATTGGTTAAGTTATTCCCTCATTCCTTATGTAATTAATCTGCATGCTTAGCCTTTCTCTTCTTTTGAGTCAGTGCGTTTCTTGGGTCAGTGGTCCCTGACTCAGCGGTTGCAATCTCCCACTGCTGGAATTACCTTTTACCCAGCTGGAACTGATTTCAGCACAGTTGCTGAGATAGTTTTATTAGTTTCTTTCTTATCTTGGGAGTTATGCCAAATATCCTTCTGGTCCCTCAATTTTGCATTCTCTGTACCCATTATCAGTCACCTATCCCTCTTTCCAAGCTTTGTTAACCTCTCCCTGGGTGTGACATCATTGAATATTTCTTCTGAACCCTTGGACAACAGTACCACCTTTATACAGACCAAGTTCCATGTATCCACAGAGGCCAGTTTGGGGGGCTGTTGTGGTCATTGGTGGTCATAGATGCCATCTCTCCCATAACTTGGGGGAACCTTTGTTTGACCAACGACATGCATATGAGCAGTTGCTTCTTTTCACAGCCTGCCAATGGGGGAAATTTTGTCTGATTGCCTTGAACAGGATGAGCTAGCCAGATCTCTGCCAAGCCTCTGCCAGGCCTGGAATTAACACTTTCCTATCATAAATTCCTCCCTTCTGTGACCTTAACAGTGTTTGAGACAGGCAACTCTACCTTTTAGCTCCTAAGAACTATTGGTTAATAATTTATAAAAAAGTAAATATTGTTGCATTTCTCCACCATAAGGTGCACTCTCCAGATATTGCAATCTTTTTTGACCACTAAGGATGTGACGTTTAGATTAGGGGTTGGCTTCTTCAGGGCTAGCTTTTTGGCTGAAACAGAAAAAGTAAAAGCTCGTATTTAGGAAAACATGTTCATGTTCCGAGTTTAACACATTCTGTAAAACTGTAATGTACAAGGACTGTTAGAATTGTAAATTGCAATAATATATACTGTAGTATTCTCTTTGATAACATCATTCCTTCTTGCTTTAGAATGTACTTTAACCTTAAACTCTATCTGCACAGGGGCAGCATCACCTTGAATAATATGTGCAGTTTATATTGAACTATCCGAGAATGTCCAGTGGAGGGCAACAAGGATGTTGAAAGGCCTTTAGGGGAAGCCCAATGAGGGGAGGCTGAGGTCACTTGGTGTGTTCAACCTGGAAACAAGGAGACTGAGGGGAGACCTCATTGCAGTCTGCAATTTTCTTTTGAGGGGAAGATGAAGAGAAGTCTCCGCTCTATTGACCAGTGATAGCACCTGAGGGAATGGCCTGAACTTGCATCAGGGGAGGTTTAGTTTGGATATTAGAAGAGGTTTCTTCACCCCAGAGGGTGTTTGGGCACTGGAACAGGCTGCCCAGGGAAGTGGTCACAGCATGAACCTGGCAGAGCTCAAGAAGCGTTTGGACAATGCTCTCAGGCACATGGTGTGACTCTTGGGGCTGGTGCTGTGCAGGGCCAGGAGCTGAATTCCTCTGGGGCTCCTTCCAACCCAGCTTACTCTGTCATTCTGTGATATACAATTCTAAATATATGTAAAAGGAAAGGGATTTGAGGTACACATATACATGAGCTAGAGAAGATTTTGGGTGCAATATGAAGACAAACTGTGTGAGTGATTAATATTCAGTAAGGGCAATGAAAATTTAATTCAACTAATTTAGGTAACAGAGCATCTCATTTTCTTTTGCACTCCCAGTATAAATGCTATTTTCATCTATATGGTGGTTCATATCAGCTAATTCCTGCATAACTACAGCTGCTGACAGTGAGTAAAACATTGTCTTTGCTCTTACAAGTAGTCTTTGAAGCCTACAGAGTGACACTGGCACAGATTGTTAGTAATAATTGAAATTACTTTTCTGAAAATAACTTATCTCTTCCAAACACACCTTATATTTCTGTCTGCTGTAATTTTCAGTCGTGTGTCCCTTTCTGGATGTACAAAGAAAGCCATAGCGAATAAGTATAGAGTGCAGGATTCATTAAAGATTGTTTGAACACTGTGCAGAGGATGTGTTGGCAAAAGCACACAGAATGAATATTGATTTGTAATGTGTGTTGGGAGTGGGAAAATAATGCATTTCAGAAGAAGCTTACTTTTGATTATTTAAAACATTCTCTCTGTCTTTACTGACAAAAAAAAAATCTGTCTGAGCTATGTATTCCTACAGGAATGTGAAGAATACTCTGTATTTTTAAACAATTGTCAAAAAATGGATTAGCAGGAATCTGTGTGCTTATTAAAGCATGATAACTCTATTGGATTTTCAGTTAGAGGTACAGAAAGCAGATTTCTAGGGGTTTTGGGGGAGTTGTTTTGTTTGGTTTTTAAGTGATGTTAAAAATGGAATGCTCCTGTTAGATTGTATAATCAAGAGAAGAGGAATTACAGCAGTTAGAAAAAAATAGAGGAGCAAAGTAAGTGAATAAGGTACAAAATCAGCTCCTGTATTTTTATGTTTCTAAGGAATATCTGTCTCTTTTGATCTTACTTCCTCTAATGCCATGAGAAACATTAAAAAAATCACAGAAGGATGAAATTCAATTTATTACCCCAAATATAAACCGGCATATTTTTCATGTCATCTCTGCTCTTTCATGCTTTTTCTGGCCTTGTGAGTCTTTGTGTTCCAGGCAGAGTTTAACAGAATTTCAGGCAAGGAAGGGCCACTGTTTTCCCTCCTGGCGCTGCTCCTGGCTCAGTCTTTTGGACAGTCAGGAAGAGTCCAATGAGAGGAATGGAAGTGAGCTAGGTTACTCTACCTGTCTGCTATTGAAAGGGGGCTATCCATTTCCACCATCATACCATCATGGATTTTTTCAATGTTTATTGCTTCTGAAGGAGTACTTAACACAAGGCATCATTGCAAAATTCTGTTATTTCCTCAGGCTCTTCACACAATTTTTACGTAACGAGATGATACAGATGATTTGCACAGTACTGATTAATGGGAGACAGCTGACTATTTGCAGATTTTGTTTGTTATTAATTATGCACAGTCTTTATGATTAGATAATTATTTCAAACCAATTAAGTATCCCTTGATGGACTCCTGAGTTGTATCTAGTTATGATAATTGCTGAAAATATTCTTGTGAGATTGTTACAGCTCATTGTGATATGTGCTTAGCCTTGTCTAAACATTGTGACAGAAAATAATTAATCCTTAGTCATATAAATACAGATAAGTTCCAGTTTAGGACAAATTTGGGAGGAAGCCTCCAAAGGGGTCCTTCTAGAAAGCAGATTCAAGCAGCCCCTCCTCCAATTGTTTAAGGAAAATATTTCCTTGGAGAAAAAGGGGAAAAAAAACCTGTTTATTTAACAAGCAAAGTATTCACAAGAATAAAAAATTAATCATATTAAACAATAAAACCTCTTGCTGTTCTGAAGAGATGGCAAACGCAGAAAGCCCTTTTAATGGGGTGTAGCTCGGCTCACCCAATCTCTTATCAGTTCCTACTGCGCTGGAAAATGCTGTGTCCCAGGCCCCAGTGGGCCACAGGTGTGAGCTCATGGTGATTTTTTGGGTTTTGGTGCACAGCAGGACTGACCAGTTCCAAGAAAAAAGAAAAGCCACAGTCCAGGGAACTTCTCTGCCTCAGCTAGCTGAAAAAAATAAATAAAAGCAAAGGAGAGCTCTCTCCTGATGTCCATGCTGCAGGCAACACAGACTGTGAGAAGGAAAGCTAAAACTCTTATTTTTATATTTTTGAATACAGCTGCCTCAGACAACCCACTGCTTCTCCTTCTCTCTCCCTTCACTCTCAGATCTAGTTTTAAAGGTGCAAAACTTATTTTGGGGCTAAACAGATGAATAGAGATACAATTCAGCATCTTAAAGTCACCCCAGGACAACATATTAAAGATATTATGCTTCCAAAAGATAAATTGGTACCATCTAACATCTAGATACTGGATGAAGATTGGAAGAAATAATCTAACTTTTCTCTGTGGACAATAATTGCAATATCTGATGAAATCACTTTTCTGATTTAAAATAAGAAGCACTCTGGTTCTTGAAAAGTTCTGTGACACATAAAAAAGGGACAAAAGTTCCAGAATTATTTCATTATGTTGGTGTGCTTTTGTTTAGAGATGTATACCTCACACAAACTATTTTTTAAATGAGATGAGATTTACTGAGAGAGACTCACTCCAGGCTGCATGCACAAGCCCATGTGTATGAACAGTTCCTAAGCAGAATCTTCTTGAAAAACTCATTGGATATATACTTTTCTTTAGAGCCCTGTTTGTCTGCAGAGACTGCCTTTTGATCACAACATTAAGGCTGTGGCCTAATTTCAAACATATTTTCATTAGCCTTCTATATTTGGTTTCTCCCAAATGCATGTTAAAATGCTTTTTTTTTTTCCTGTGTTTTCAGTAGTATGCTTTAAGAGATGCTGTATGGTAATGAGCAGTAGGTAGTGTGACATTCCAGCCTGAAGGGGGAGAGAGAGCCCAAGACTTGTAGATGTCCATAGTCAAAAAACAATGGCAAAATTCAGAGGGTCCACAAATGCTTACAAATTTTTATTAATACATTATACACACAACACGGAAATTGGTATAAACTAGTCCCTTTTCTTATTGTATCAACCCAAAGCAGTGGAATCTTTAAAAGGGGTAGGGTGAAAGAAAGAGAAGAGGGAGGGAGGGAGGGAGGGAGGGAAGGAAGGAAGGAAGGAAGGAAGGAAGGAAGGAAGGAAGGAAGGAAGGAAGGGAAATTATAGCCTTTTGTTTTCCATTTGCATGGATGCATTTCATTTCATAAAGTACTGTGTAGGGTAGTATCATTTTGGAAATGTAGAGCTTCCCAAAACCTTTGAGCCTGTTCTGACTCCCAGAAGCAGAAATTGATTTAAATAATCTGTCACAGTATTAACATTAGTAATGCTTTCTTCTTCAGTGCTCTGAGAATAAGTTGCTTGGCTTTTGAATATAAAATGCAATAAAGTAGGAACAGTGTTGAAGGCAGTATGTGTTTTTAGGCAATGAAAATGTTGTGTCATCAAATCGTGGTTGGAGAACCAATTCCCACAACACCATTTTAGTAGGCTTATTCATGTTTTTTCCTAGTCATCCCTGTGCTTTTATAATTTGGTTTTGCCTCAGTTGTGTATTCCTTCATTATCAAAAGATAATTTAACCTCTTTTTTATTCTTTACAAAAAAGAGAAGAATCAGTGTTGCCCCCTTAAGTTAATCACAGCTACACTATTTCACTTCATTCTCTGTTTTGCCTGGAAGATATCAAGACAAAAGCAGTAGAAATAGTTTAGAAGACTTGTCATCATCACCCTCTTACAGAATCAAACAGTTCACAGCAATGAAAATAGCAATTTTGTATGTGAGGAAGAAAGGTACCTGGCTCTCCCATAAGCTCCTTTATTTACTATATACTCGCTGAAACTTCAACTTTTCTCCTTTGAACTTCACTGGACCTATTGGTTTGTGAACACTGTAACCAAAATCTTCACAAGCAGATCCCTGCTCATTTTGTTTTCCATAGTTTTAGTTTATTCCACTTAGTTTGAGACCCTGCATTCTAAGGTGTTTGAGAATCTATTTACTGGTCTAATTACACTGATATCTAATTACACAGATATGAAGAATTTCAGAACAGCAAATTCATTTATGGAAACACTGGTACTCATACATGTTCTCTGAAGAATGTCCCTTATCTCTAGAATAAAGTTTATTTTCAAATGTTATTTTTTGCAATAGAATTTTAATTGTGAAGAATGTCCTATCATATTGATACTTTCTGATTTATATCTTTTCTCACCATAACTGGTTATTGTTATTCTCTACAGTGTCATTGCAGCAAAACCTCCTGGTAACAAGAATTTTGGTTCCCATTACGTTTTTCTACTTTTCAGAAATTGTTTTCTGAGACATACTTTCTCGGTCTGCTGAGGCTTTTATGACAATGGTTTATAAGCAGAAAAAAATAGTGATTCTGGTAGAAGGGGAAAGCCTTGGCTTATTATTCCTGTTTCTTGCCATGAGCACTCTAAGGAAAATTTCCAATTCACTTGTGAATGGGAACAGTGCCCACCTAGCAGATGGCTATGAGTGAAAGCATAGAGAAGACCATGACCACACATTAAACACATTTACTGAGGGCAGACTTCCCAGGCTAAAATTTCATGTATATGCAACTCTTGTGCCAGGGATTGGGAGGATATGCTACTGTTAGTCATTTCCTTAAGAAGTCTAACTTGGAGAAATTACAACATTTTTCTGCATAAAGATCTGCATAAGTCTTCCATGAAGACAAAAGAAACATTTTACTTTTCATATGGGATTAACAACAGTTTTTAAATTTTCTTTTTAAAATTGTATGTGAAAATTTTAAATAAAAGCAAAGAGAAGTAAATGTATATTGTTGAACAGAAGACAAATTATTAAATAAAATTAACACAGCTGTTTATCCCCAAATTTTCATAGCATTAATAGCTTAAAGTGAGATGTATTTGTTCCCCACATTCTTAAATTTTTTTCTGTTGAAAACTATTTTATTATCAGATTCTACAAAGCTTACCTGTATCATTATGTTACTGTAGAGGAACTTCCTCACATAGATACAATTGCTGAATATCACCACTGATTTTCTTCTTAAAGTTTATTCATCTGTTGCTTCTAATGGGACACAGTTATTATTGTCATTTATTTAATAATACCAATGTGTCTATTGATAAAATCAACAAACAAGTCCAGGGAAATCTCTTCTAGATACTTGTCCTTGAATCACATTTTTTGTACCAGCTACACATGATTGTATGATTCAAAATAAATACAGATAATAAATCTACTTATAATCCTGGTCAAGTTAAATAATCAATAGGTAGTCTTAAACAACTTCAGTACAAGAAAAATGATAGAAAATGTCTATAATGTTTGAATGAGTATGGAATATTGCTTTTAGGATTTGGGCCTTTTTCTTTTTTTTTTTTTTTTTTTAATGAGTAGACCCATTACATTTTAAACTATATGGGAAGTACTGCTAGGATAATTAACTGAAATTTAATATCAGGTTATTACTGCAGTCAAGGATACACACTATTTGACTAGCTGCATTATTGAAAGCATTATTAACATATTTTTAGTATTAGCACACATATCATAGAAATAAATATTTCTCAACAATTTGATTTCTGTTAATCACCTGTTCTGTGTTTCAGAGCTTTTTCAACTTGGATCATGACAAATTTTAAATGTATACTTAAATATATTTAATATTGTTATTCAAAACATTAGATATTGAAGGCTGCAAGCCTCTGTTTGATAGGTTATAGTCTGAGGAAAAAAATGAAAATATGATGCTCATTTGTTCCTTGGGAAGAGGAGGCAGTGTCAGCTACTTTCTTATATACTATTATCCATCTTCATTCTTCTTTATACTGGTGTGAATGTAATCTTTTGGGGAAATGGGAGTTTCATTGCTTCTTTAAGTCTTATATTCTTGCAAAAGACTTGAGTAGTAATATGGACAGTCAAAAAAACTTGATATCTGCCAGGAGATTACTCTTTTGTATAAATTATGATAATCTGTGGGAGGCATTTTTTGAAAACCCCATTCAAATCACAGCCTGGTTTTATTTTGAATTACAGAAAGATCTGCAAATGTTAGATCAAGCAAAACATTTAATTAAAGCTGGTTTTGGGTCTGTTAAAATGACTCAGCAGAAATTGGTAGACTTCAGAAGCCAGGTATCTGGCATAAGGTACTACCATCTGAGTCAATATGGTAAAATCTAAAGCTTAGATAACTTAAACTGCCTTAAGAAATGAATTATTTGCTTTAAGATAGGGTTTTCTATAACTTTAATTAAGCCTTGATAGTAAAAAACATCCTCATTGTTTGAATTTTGCAGAAAAGTCCATGGCATCTTGAAGGGTAGGAGGGGTATGACTTCAGATATGTAGGAATCCCATTTTAGGCAGGATACAGAACCCCTGACTTAATTTTCAAATTTCTTCTCTTCTTCTGCTTGCAATAACTGGTTCCATCCTCCTCTCCCCTACAGAAAATATTTGTTTTAAAAGGATTTTGCCAATTACTTTTTTTTGTTGTTTTTTATCACTAGCATCTAATTACATTATACAATGTGTCTGGACTACAAAAGAATTATTTCACTTCAAGTAGGACTTTGGCAGTTTAGCAAGCCATGTATATTATTTGTCCAATAAATTAGCTGTATCTTCTTGTTTACTTTATTATATTTACTCACAAATCTTTGTCTAGGCAGTGAATTATTGCTGTTTAGATGTTAACAGCGTTCAACATTAATAAAATGAACAATGCTTAGTGCAACTAATACAGCCTAAAGTAATTTGAATAATTGAATACCACTTTGTCTAGAGCAAACCCTTCATAGCAGCACTTGCTTTTTCAAATGAAAGCAGAGTGAAAACTCCAAATGTTATGTTGATAAATGTTTTGTAAAACCTGCTGATCCCATTGCATATGTGTGGATAAGGCACCTCGACACTGATATTCTCTTAGTATTATTTATAGCTGCAGCAAAAAGCAAATGGTAAGTGCACTCAGATGCACAGAATGTTAAGTGTATAAGATGGCAGCTTAAAAAGAGATCTGTGTACTCAGAGGAGAAATAGCCTTTAGGGTGTTCACAGCAGGAAGAACCCGAGAGAGCAGATGAAAGCAGGTGTGGAAATGACAGAGTATTCCTTCTTTCCATTGAAGATGTTGAGAATTTAGCTCAAGGGATTGCAGTTTCAATCTACTCATTTTTCAGCTTTCTTTCTTTGACTTTTGCTGTGATTAGAAAATATTATGATAAAATATTTAGTTTAAAGAAGACGCAGATTAGGTAACCTGCCATAGTGATCTTGAAGGTCTGATAAAAACTTCAGAAGAAAATACTCATCAACGGAGAGGGGATAAAAGAGTGCCAAGTATAAACTGGGGGGGTAAGGGGAATTCAAACTAGACAGAAATCTAGAATGTCTCTTAAAATAGCACACTTCAACTAGAACATGACACTTTGATGAAAGATTAGTAAAATGTTAAAAATATATAGAAAAAAACCCATTTGTATACCATACTTACTGTTGTATACATTGGCAAACAATAGCTATAACAATTATTTGCCAAGCTGAATGACCCCAACCCGAGTGGGGAATATTAGATGCCTGAAGAATGGGCTGTCCAGAGGGGACTGGACAAGCCTGAGAAGTGGGAAATCTCGTAATGTTCAAGAAGGCCAAGTACAAGGTGTTACACCCAGGTCAGGGCAAACTGCACTGCTAATACAGGCTGGGGATGAAGAGCTTGAGATCAGCCCTGCAGACACAGGCTTGGAGTGGTTGGTGGGTGAGAAGCTGAACATGACCTGCCCATGTGCACTCCCAGCCCAGAGAGCCAACAGAATCCTGGGCTGTAGAAAACAAAGCGTGACCAGCAGGTCTAGGGAGGAGATTGTTCCTGTCTACTTTGCCTTCATAAGATTCCACATGGACTACCACATCCAGCTGTGGGACCCCAGCAAGAGGAAGATATGCACCTGTTGGAGTGGGGCCAGAGGAGGGCCACAAAAATGATCGCAGAGGATGAAGCACCTCTCCTGTGAGGACACGCTGGGAGATCTGCAGACTTTGTTGCAGCCTTTCTGTACCTAAAGGGATCTTATAAAGAACACAGAGATAAACTTTTCAGCAGTGCTGGTTGTGACAGAACAAGGGTAATTGTTTTAAATTAAACAATTCAGTCTAGATGTAAGGAAAACCTTTTTTTATGATGAGGGTGGTGAAAGATGTGGAGAGGCTGTCCAGAAACATGGTAGATGCTTCATCCCAGGAAACATTCAAGGTCAACCTGATCTAATGGCAGATGTCCCTGACCATGGTAGGAGGGTTGGACTAGATAACTTTTAAAGCTCTCTTTCAGCCCAAACCATTCTATGATTTTATTCTATGATAAAAGTAGTCTCTCATACTCAATCAGCTTCTTTAACCATCTGACTTTAATCATGATGTGGCTTAGAAGTTGAACTTTATCTAATCTACCACTTCAGCTGCTTGGATGCGTTCTGCTAGTTGTAGTATATTCTAGCTACTGTCACAAGACTTGCATCAGAACTACTTTAGGGGAATAAAGAGAAGAAAATTTCTCAGAATGGTTCTATTCTAAATGTTTAAATGTATTCAAAGTAAACTTAGACCATTTAAGTTAATTTTTCCAGGGGACATGAAAATTTTAGCATGATAATTGAAATGCCAGTATTTACAGTAGAGTACCAACAGAAATTCTCCTAGTAATTTTCAGAGATACTTAAACATCATCATATCCCTTGTCTCACCTTAGTCTCAATTTCAAAAATATGTGTTTAGATAATATTATGCATGCATTTTTTTTTACTAATTTCACCACTAAATGGAAAAAACACATGCATAAGAGAGATGGTTTTCATGTGAGAGGAAAGGTTGATGTTTCTAGTTATGAAAAGAACACTTAAAGTTATTTTAATTCTTTTCTTCTACTGACTAATGAAAAATTTGTGGGGAATAATCTGATCTTGCTGCTGCGTTATCATTTCAGAGGTGCTAGTGCAAACGTGTAATACTGCCTTGTATCTGCTGTAAAGAAAGAGATAAGTTATTGTCCGGTGAATGAATTGGTCTTCCAATAGAGTGTAATAATCATATTATTTGAAGTGTCCCAGAGTCTCATTCAATCTCCTCATGTGTATTTACTGTAAATTGGAATTTTTGTTATAGTTGGCAACTCAGATTTCCTATAGCAGTCTGTTCAACAGTGGCTAAATCCCATTTCTGTCTGTTTTCAACCACGCTAACAAATGTAATAATAAACTCGATTGAAAAAGAGCTTGCATTTCCTATGATTTCTCTCAATGTTTCTCTACATTGTACATTGTAATAGCACACAGAGAGTAATCACCCACACTGCAGGGATCATGCAACTTAACAGCAGCAGGAGGAGGATATAATTTACCATAAGGCAAGGAACAAAATTTACCGGCAATTGCTAAGGTTATATCTTACAACAACAACAAGAAGAAAGGACCATGGTTTGGTTTTGTTTTAGTTTGTTTTTTAATATAATTTTATATAATGTCGAAGAGCAGTCAACAAGACTAGGTTGGTAATGTTAACAATTAGACTAAATCTTAAGGGTTTTTCCAACCTAAATGATTCTATAATTCTAATAGATTGCTACAAGTATAATTTCATACTAGAGCTTAATTAAAGAAGTAAAACTCTAATGTAAGTGAAGTTTTGGATCCTTCTCCTTACAAAGGTGGTCAGATCTCAGTGTTCTATTTAGTATGCACCCAAAGAATAAGGCTGATCAGTAAAAGAATCCTCAGCCAAGCTAATGGAGGAAGTTGTCTCTATTTGCCATATGGCTGCTGCAAGGTCTTAAAAGGCAGCGTGCCCTGCTGTAGAAATTTCTTGGGTACTTTATTTATTATTATTATTATCTTTATTGTTATAATTATTATTATTTCACTGTCAAAACATTGGAGGTTATGCATATGAAGGTTAGTCCAGTAATTTCTGAACTGCAGTTGTCAGGCCTTTGTCCTTGAGGAAACAGCAGCAAGTTGTCTCCCTCCAGAAGTAACTCTGATCATGATCATCTTGGTTATAGCTTAAAGTTTAGACATTGTTTTACAGGGAATCTGTGTTATATATATATAGACAGAAGCATTATTGCTGAAGGCATGAGAAATATGTACTGATCTTGTTTACCACTGTCAGTGAGAAGTGTCAAGGCAAAAGCCTTAAAAATATAAGCAGTAACAGCTCTCAAGTCCAAGCAATAAAGGAGGGGATTTGCATTTTAGACTGCAAATAAGTAGGGGCAAGAAGAAGAAAGAGAGGGACACTACTTACTACTTTAAAAGACAGAATGTAGAGAAATATGTTAGTGGTTATTGACTGCAAACAATGAAGAATTAAATGTGAAAAGCTCTAAAAACTTTGTTCCTTAAATTTGCTCAACAACCTTTGTAGAAGAGCAGAACTTGGGAGGGAAGGAATAAAAGAACAATGACAATGGTAAGAGAAATGGAAGCAGAGCAACAACAAGTATGTAGCAACAGAACAGACAGGTGAGCTTCTGGCAGATGACAGAAGTAGAACACAGGACTAAAATATTCTTACCTGAATAGGTAAAGGTATAGAGTTATGTAACAGAAGCTTTTTTTTTTTTTTTCTGAACATGAATGGTAGCAAAGCATATTCAGAAAACTGCATGGGTTGCTTTTGAGAAAGAGGATATGGAACCAGGTTGCTTCCTGCATTTCAGGTGCTTCGGATAATAGAAAAATATGCTTCCACATTACCGCTACATATATTTGTGTCTGTGTCTGTGTACATTTGTGCATGTGCACATACACATATATGCACATTTTTGCATGCCTATGAAGAGTTGGATATTGGTCCAACTCTCCTGTAAATTTTCATTCTTTATATATATATTTTGGCACTTTTAAATTGAACATATTTGTTAATTGGCCATGATATTATTTCATTCATTTGCTTCTCTTCACTGTGTCCTTATTTTGATTAAGCTTTTAGAATAATGAAGGACACAAAACCTGGGTTGTTTACAGTGATGTTTAAATCATTCTTTTGAGGAAATTATGTGATGTAATGCTGAAACAAATCCAAGTGTATCCTGGAAGAGCTCTTTTCAATCTCAGATGTTTCTTCAATTCCAGAATAAGACTCTACTGGTTCCTACAGCCTTGTTTCCAACATTAAACTGGCAGAAATTTAGGCAAATTTTTGCTCTGCTTTCTTTAAGAAAATTAACCAACATCTCTGGGAATACACATGTAGTTTGTGTGAGTTAATAGCTCTGAGATTTATAAAATATGCCTGATTGTGAATCTTTTACAGATAGACAGTTTTACAAATTAATAAGTCTAAGGTCAAAAACCGTGCAGTACCGCATGCTTGATGGAGTTCTGCTGTGTGGAAGATATCTCCACTAATGTCTGTGGAACTCAAATAAAGATCTTGTGTACTTAATGCATATAGGTGTGGTGACATTTCTAAACTGGTCAAGTTTAACTCTTCAGACAAAAAGTTGTGCTGGGAGAGTTTCTTTTGTTTTTTATCCTAAGGAGAATCATAAAGGGAGCACAATGATCTTCATTCATATTCATTAACAAATTATGTCAGAAAAGATGGATTTTTGGGACTAGTGTAATAATTGTAATTTTTTTCTGCCTCTTGGCTCCTTTTTGTAGGTTGCTGAGAAATAACAAATAACTCATATACGCAGATGTGTGTCATAACTTTCAAAATTATTTGTTTTCGGTTACTTGTCTGTTGAATATGGTGCCTTTTCAGAACTTCATACTATCTGCCCAGTCTATGTAAGGTCATAGTCTTCTTCTACCTTTGCTGTTGCCTTAACTGTCTTACCACTGCTATGCTTTGTTCTTGTCTTTCTTTTTCTGACTTGTTTTTTGCCTCCTTTTTTGAAGAATTCGGGGGGACTGATAACATTTTAATGCAAATTTAACAACAACCTTTAGCACTATATTGTTAGAACATAATTCAGTGCTTTGTTTTTTGGTTGTTTTTTTTTTTTTTCCTGCAGAATGACTTTCAAATCTTGCATAGGAAAAACTACTTTTTCCCGGTGAAAGAATTTATAGGGATTATATGGTCTGCATAAAATGCTGTTTTGTCCACAAGAAAATTACTTTTGTGACCTGTAGAGCAGTCAGGATGATTTCTGGCAACCTTTCATTTCTCCTTTGTGACTTCTTGCTGACTAGATGAAGTCCGCCATAAATGCATTCTCCTCAGAGTCTGTTTATGCATAGCAGTGTTGGAAGTAATAAGCACTTGGGTTTTCTAGCATATGAGTCAGTAAATACATAAACAGGTACAGATTTATGACTCTGCATTTCAGAGTATCACGGTGCTTGATGTATAGTGCAGTCAACTTTATCTGAATGTCACAGAGGATAGTGAATAAATCTGTAATACTAAGGTCATTCTTGATGTAATTAATGGGCTGGGATTTCTTTTGTAACATAGTTTCAAATAGCTTAATTTCTCCTAATCAGTGTTATTGGCTATGGAATGAGTGTCCTTGAAATATGTAAATTATCCTGTAAAATACAGGCATACAGATATTAAGTGTAGGGTAATGGCGTTTTACCAGTGTGAATATTTTAGTGGATAGCATTTCTTTTGGAGATATATTCACTCTTTAACAGGTAACACCCATTTCAAAGTGTTTATTTGTATTATGAGCATTAGTGAAGCCTTCTTTGGTGCAGTTAATGGACGAAGTCTGCTTTTAGTGGATTAAATATTTCAGTCTGTAAAACTGCCAGCTCTCACTGTTCACAAGGTAACTATATTTTATCTCACCTTCACCACACTTCATCTTACAGTTCTGCTGAGCATACATGAGGTACACATCATTATTTTACAGTGCTTTTTTTTGTGCTGAAGAAATACACCACGACTGTAACAGCTACAGTAGTAGACCAACATTATTTTTTCTTTGTGCGAGTGATAAACTTAGATAATATTCCAAGACCCTCATCTTCATATCTACATTGCTTTAAATGTAAATACAATCTTCTCAGTTATGCTTTAAATGTAAAAACAATCTTCTCAGTTATGTCTTACTTCTAGAACTAGAACAAAAAAAGTGACTCATAGTGTTTCTGATCAGTAAGCAAACCTTCTGTTGCATACGCCAAGCTAAGACATTGGAAGAGAGGCCTTTAATAACCAGGCATTTATTTTAGCATTCAATTTAAGCCGGCAGGGAACCTAAATAGCAGCTGTGGCTATATGACAAATGTGAAAGAGAAGGGAAGATCCATCCTGGGACAGTGTGTGCTGCACGGTTCTATTAGACACATAAGAAAAGCCTGATAACAGCCCTTGCTCTTCAGAATTTTGCTTAGTGCTACTCTTTGTGATAAGTCTTTAGCTTCGTATGTGTCAAATGAGTTCTTGCATTTTAGTTATGAACTCTTACTGTTCAAGGTCTGAATATGTTGTGGTAGTCTAAGCTTGATTTGGAAATTTCAACAGAAATAAATCTTACTCAAGAGTATATTATTTCATTTAAACCTTAAGTAAACCTTGGATTGTGTATAGTTAATTAGATTTCATTATTGTTGAATACATACAATGGAAGCTTTAGTGAATAACATAAGCATAGATTATCATCTCCTCTGGCCATCATGCTTAGATCTCCTGGGGAAAATTCCTTAATGATATGTAATTTGCAAATTGTTTAACTTCCAGTGTATTTTTCTTCTTTTTCTTTTTAAGCAAATAAATCAATCTATGAAAATATATTACCATATCATTATTTTTCTATTCACTGGGGATTCTGTTTGAACATGAGGAAAAACTTATTTATTGTGAAGGTGACCAAGTACTGGCAAATGTTGACCAGAGACATTGTAGATTCTCCATCCTTGGAAACAACCAAAAACTGACTGGACATAATGCTAAGCAATCTTCTCCAAGTGTGTCAAATTGAGCAGAGAGTTGGACCAGATGACCTCCACAGTTTCCTTGCAACCTAAACCATTCTCTGATTCCATAATACTGGAACTGAATAAGAAAGGGAATTGATTGTCATGTTTGCATTACTTCAATTTCTCAGTGGAAAATGTTTATGTTTTCATCATCACTACACAAGAAGTTTCATGATTCAGCTTTTGAAGTCCCTAGTAGAACTGCCTTTCAAGAGCTTTGTATAACTTAGCTATATTAGCAAGTGATTTGGCTACAAATTAATAGAAGAAATTATGTATGGTGGCAGAGTTTGAACAGTCTAACAACAAAATCTTTTCTGAAAGAATTTTTTATTATATATTATTTTGTTTTCTGCATTTTAAATAGTAAACAGCTGTCTTAGCAGAGACTGTACTCTTCCAGCAGCCTGCTTGTTTGCAAACCGCATGTATTTAGCAGCTTTGTTTTCATTCTCTCTCCCACTCTTAAGCTGTAATGCAGACTAGAATTTAGTAAGGGGATTTGCACTCATTGTTATTCCCACTGGCACAGAAATAGTGTGAGTGGGACTGTAATTCCTGGTTAGGAGGGTACAGAAGTGTACCAGAAACAACAAATCCCTGTCTATGGCAGACAGTTTGGGTTACAAGCAACTATGGAAACTTCCATTCTTAGACTTTGACTTCCCTCAGTTTATCTATGCATCATACCAAGCAACAAGGAATATTGTGGCTGCTGGTCAGTCTTAACAGAGGAAGCACATAGGAAGAAGGATGTCACTGTGTAAATTTGTTAGCAATATATGGGTGGCTCCAGGTGGGTGCTGCAGCATCAGAGTGAGCTGTCTTCTGTGGAGACACAAAAGGCACTGAAGAACATGTCATTTCCTTCCCCTTTGCCAGAGAGCCTGAGCACTGGTGCTGTATCTGAAGTAATGAGGTACAGCAGAAATACTGTGAGGGCTTACATTAGTTCCATTCTCCTTTTGATTGAAAGGATTTCTTGAATTTTGGACTTGGTGTTAAGAGCTGGGAGATCAAATAATCCTTGATTAAATTGAAAGGCTCCACAGTCAATAGTTGTATTGTATACCACAAATCATGATTTCACAGACAGATTTGTATTTAAATAAACCATAATGAATGAGGCACTTAACTTACATAAGGCTGTAAATTCTCAGGCTGATTACAGCAGTAGTGTGTAGTGCTTGCTTCCTTGTTGGAGCATAACCCAGCCAATCAACTGCTGTAGGAATGTATCACTAGAATTAAATTTACTTGGGGGCAGTAGAAATCACAAGGTTGACTATTAGGATTCGTTGCCATTAGTTTGGATCACTTATGGCTACATTGACAGTGCCTGAGAACAGCTGTGACCGCGAAGCTGTAGCTTAGACAAGCCCAAAGATGGACGCGTCATAGACACTAGTATAATTTTTAATAGTAACCAAAGATTATGGATCAGATTAAGGGGAATTAAATGTTCTGAAAATCTTGTGTGGGAAAATTGCAGCACCTCACTTGTGCCTCCACTTTTTCTTCTGCTACCTCCTTTGACTCTTTTTTTCCTCATGCAATGGGGCAAAATGGGGGTCTTTTTTTTTTTTTTTTTTTGCAATGACATATATTTTCTCTCACTTAGTTTTCTGACTTTATTGTTTACCATTAAGATTCTTCAAAGCTGTTTTCTTGGGTATGCTGGCATTATACTGTATGTGAATTGTTTTCATATTTTCATGATTTTGATTTATTTCTTTATTTTATTTATAATAAGTAAATAAAGTCAATACCTTCTGAAAGTGACTGTAGATACAGAAAAGACCAAACTGTCTAACCACTTGAAAATTTTCAAGATAGGTCTGACTAGTGACATGAAAACCAGGAAAAAACTAGTTGAGTATACAAAGATAAAATTAGGACGGTATACTACCAAACTTAAAATAAACAAAGTAAATTGAATCAAAATTACATGGATTATTAACAGCATGAGACTGCAATTGAATAAATTCCAGTAGACCAGATAATCAAATATTAAGGGCTGAATTACATATGGAGATTTTGCTAGATAACTTCATACATAATGTTTTTTCTTCCCAAAACAAGAACCTTCTTTTTTTCAATCTTGATGCCATTGGACATTCTACCTTTATGTCATCTGTATAAAGAATGATCCAGAGAGAGCTAAAAAACTACTGTAAAAAGAGAATTATTCTGGTAGCTTTCTGTTGATTGTAATCACAAAGTGGATCATCCAGATAAATAAAAAATGTAAATTAGAATTGATGGTACATATTAATGGTTTATCTAAGTGAATAATTCAGCATTTGATGTCAGTCACAACTTAATATAGAGCATATTTGGAATTTCAGCGGTATAACAGAAATATTCAGAAAAATCTTGCCTAATTTTTTTAATTGTAGATGTTATTGAGGCTTTCTGGAAATATTTTAGTATATACACAACAATTACAGAAAAGATTGTATCTTTTTAGGACATGAAAATGCATAATACTCTTGTGTATGAACACTTTGTTATTGTAATTAAGGCAAAGAAAATATAGGCATACATGTGAAAAAATGAAAAAATTCAAGCCATCTAATAAGTAAATTTCTCATGAGTTGAACCTGAATTTCTTTTCTTCATTGAGTTAAGAGACCTTGAGAACAGAAGGTTCTTATCTTTCATCTATACACCACTTGCTACTTAATTTATCAGTTTTATTTTTATTAATCTCTTTCCAAAGGGGAAAAAAAATCAGTGTCTCTTCATATAAACATTTTACATTTTGGTAGGATCATATTCCAGTTTTTTATCTTAATTTCCATTTTCTATGCATATTGGTTGCAGAAAAACAAGATGTTAGGTAGTAACTCTCAGAATCACTGATGTCAATAGAAGTCAATATTCTTGGACCATGTTTCAATGTTTTGTTTCAGTTATTCCAAAATACAAAGTATTCTTTTACTTCATACCTTTAATGTCTTTTGATTAAATGCAAGTAAGATTTAATGCACATATAGTATGTTGAAAAGGAAGTAAATAAAATTCATCATCTGTCAATTCAATCTTATATATACAGCAATCATGCTAAAATTATTTAATGAGAATGGTTTTTTGTGGCATAATATTTACTAAATTCAGGTCAGGTGTTTCTTTTTAGAAATTTAGTAAACAATTTCAGGTAAAGGACAGCCACCTGGCATTTTTGTTAACTTTTTTGTTTATTTTATTCTCCTAATATTTTTCTTTTTTCCTCAATGAAGAATCCTGTTTCGTATAGTTATTTCAGATTCTATAAGACTTCAGTTGGGTATATTTTTCTCCAAGAATACACAGCAAGGATTTCTAGTAACCTTTGTCTCCTCACATGACTTCCTGTGTTCAAGTAGTTCAGTTCTGGTGATCCCATGTTTCAGTGCTGGGAGCAGCCTAAAAAATAAAGTGGAAGATTATTTTTTTCTTTAAGAAGAAGAGAATATTGCCCTGAAATTTTATTATTCTCTTTTTGGTAAATGGAAATTTTTCTTATTGTAAATGGAAAATAACATGAAGGTCTTTTTACTGTTTCTTTTCTTCAGTTAATTCTCTCCACTTTTTCTTGATGGCTGGGCTATTTCTCTCTGACAGCAAAGTAGTACTCAATTAAGTCAAAGAATTCTAACCAAAGGCTTGATTTAATTTAAATTTTTGGATTTCTAAGATTAATTACTCTGCATTCCTACAAAAGAACACCACATTCTCTCAAAAGCTTCTGTTGGCATAGCTGCTTCATTTGTAAGCTGTGTGGATCATCTTTAGTGTGATGCTGGTTGGATTGCTGAGAATGGTGATTTTTCAGATAAAATGTCCAGAAGCATATTGCACAATTTGTGACTTTTAAACACTTTGACTAAAAAATTCTTGTAACAATTGAATGACTCCTCAAACAGTAATAACAAATGAAAGCCTTAATTATTGTACCATTTTGACAAACAGTGCATGCAGTGCTATCTATAACTTTAAAAGCCTCCTACTAGTTTTTATTACTGGATGAGAAAGAAGGCAGGATTCTTACAGTGTGATGAACCATTAGTTCAGGTGTTGTGAATAACTCAGGTATAGATTTTTTTTTTAGCAGATTTGATATCAGCTTGATACTCTTGTTCTCCATCATGACTCACAACTAATTAAGAATGAACAGATATTATCTCTTTTTCTGTACACTCAGGTATGTTTTGTTTTTTGGATAGACCTAGTCCAAGTGTAGACCAGTAGAGAGAAGTGAGCATTACAAAAAGCAGACTCACGGATATGTGTCCTGTGCATGTTTACGCATAATTTTACTCAATTATAATCTAAACTATGTGTGGATGTAGGATTTCCTTTAAGACTTTGAGGAATCTGATAAGATTGTCTTTCTGTTTATTTTATTGTTGTATATACTAATTGAAGTTCAACTGTCATGTCTATTTCTTTTGAAACTCATAGAATTGACATCTGACCTATGCGCCACTAGGATTTTTGTGGGGGCTTTTTTGGTTATTTTTTCTGGAAAGTGAATTAATTTTGGTTTAGTGGGACTCCAGGATATATCCTGGATCCAGTCAGAATAAGAAGTTTACACAATATATTTTAGATCATATCTAATATTTTAGATATTTCTAGTAATTCTGGAATTCATCCATGAAGTAATTTTCTCTGAGACAGATAGATAGGTTGATAGACCTATCTAGATAGATAGGTAGATACTGATTCTTTTCAACATTAAATGTTGTTCATGGACAGTTCTGCACAGTGACAGAGTCAAGCCACTTGCAGTAATGGATGAAAACAATTTATTTTTGCAGATCTCTTAAGAACAGTTAGATATATAGCTGTGACTACAATAAATCTGATCTCAAAATTAATCCCATATGTATAAATGAATGAAAAAAAAATTGCATTGTGGCCATATACCTGTAATCACCTGGGTGGTGTGGGGTTTTTCTTCATCTGATTGCTTGTTTTTAAACATATGTTTATGTTTAAACATATGTTCATGTTTATGTAACATTTGAGAATCTTGAGAGGTTATATATTTTCTTTACTTCCTATTGGGAAATCCAGTGATAAGGACTTGGTACAGAGAATAGAGGTGCTAGATATGTATTCTATGGGTGTGAACAACTTTGTAATACTTTAATTTTTTCCCCTGAAAATTAGGAATGGAGAATAATGCTGTCTTTCCCTTGTAAAACTATACATTGTCATTCTTTATTCTTCACAGAACAAAAAGTATCTTTTTCTAGTCTCAGTTACTTTCCAAAACTGGAAAGTAACTTTTACTTGTAGTTCCAACGGTACATGAAGTGCCAATGCCATAGAAAATTGTGGAGTATTTTATCAAGGCTAGCACTGCAGCATTACCGCTCTAGCTGATCTTGTACTGCTGTTGACCCAGAGCATGACATGCTTCTCCCAGACAAACGTACAAAAAGTGCTTTACTTGGGATTTAGGGCTTTCAGATTTGAATTTTGAGATTGACTGGGAGCCTCACAGCTCATGGAGAAGATAGGGTTCCTCACATTCCATCTTTTATAGTCTTTCAAGCATTTTCTGGTTTTATTCTGCCTCCATTGTGTCTTGCCCAGGCTCACTGATCAAGATCCAAAGAAAGAGACAGCTCTACTTTCTCCACTCTTGTTTCAGAGGATCAGTCTTTGCAACAGTACTCTCAAGCCTTGACCTGTTGCTACATGCCTGTGTTAGAAGTCCATTTCCAGCTTTTTTGAAGGCGCTCTTCAGGTACTGCAGGGCTACAATTAGGCAACCCCAAAGTCTTCTCTTTTCCAGACAGAACAATCCCAGTTCTTTCAGCCTTTCATTGTAGGAGAGGTACTTCATCCCTCTTACTTTCTTGGTGTCCCTCTTCAGGACTTGTTCTGACAGGTTGATGCCATTCCTGTGCCTGGCACCCCAGAGCTGGTGCAGCACTGCAGGTGGGATCTCACCAGAGCAGAGCAGAGCAGAGGGACAGAATCCCCTCCCTCACCCTACTGCCCATGCTGCTTTGGATGCAGCCCAGGACTTGTTTGGCTTTCTGGGCTGGCAGTGCACGTGGCTGGGTCATGTCCATCCTCTCACCCACCAGCACCCCAAAGTCCTTCTCAGCAGGGCTGGTCTCCATCTGCTCATCTCCCAGTCTGGGTTGATACTAGGAGGTTGCCCCAAGCCAGATTAAGTACCTCACACTCAATCTTCATGAGATTCCCATGTTCTCAGTTCTTGAGCTTGTCAGCTCCCTTTGGATGCCATCTTGTCATTCATGTGTGTCAACTGCACCACTCAGCTTGGTGTCATCTGCCAATTTGCTGAGGGTGCACCTGATGCCACTGGTTTGTCATTGATTAGGCTATTAAATAACACTGGTCCCATTATGGGCCCCTGTGTTGTCACTGTTGCCAGCTGGGACTCTGAGACATTGACAGCTACCCTCTGGATTTGACTGTCCTACAAATTCCTTTCCACCAAACAAAACTTATCCACCCATCAAACCCATTTCTTGCCAATTTAGTGAGAAGGATATTATTGGCTTTACAGAAGTCCAGGTAAATGACATCTGTAAACCTTTCCTCGTCCACTGAGATAGTCAACTCCATCACATATGGCCACTGGGTTGGTCAGGCAAGGCTTGCCCTGGATGAAGACATGCTGGCTGTCCTGAATCACCTCTCTGTTCTCCATGTGTCGTAGCAAAGCTCCTAGAAGGATCTGTTCCATGATCTTCCCAGGCACAGAGGTGATGCTGATGGGTTTAAAGGTGGGTACAAATCTTCCCTTTTACCAGTCCCCTGGGACTCCACCTGACTGCCATGACTTTTCAAATATTATGGAGAGTGGCTTGGCAGCTACATCAACCAATTTCATCAGGACTCTGAGGCGCATCTCATGATAGACTTATGTATGTTCAGGTTCCTCAGGTGGTCATGAACCCGATCTTTGCTTACAGTGGGATCACTTTGCTCTCTTTGGGACAAACAGAATTTTCCTTGAATGAGTCTACTTGTCCCCTTAATAGATCAGTCAATTAGTAAGATTCGTAATTAGAATTCTGGATACAAATTTATTTTAACTTTAAATCCAATAGTAATATTTTAAGACTGTTTGAAAATTAAAGATGGGTGATTAAAATGTGGTACCTGCTTCTTCAGCCCTACCATCTACTATAAAATCTGTCCCTAAAGAGCAGCCTGCAAGAGTAGCTTTCGTTATTATTGGTATGATACATACTTGCTTTTACCCCTCCTTTGACAGTGAAAGAATTACAAGGTTAATGATGTTGACATTTTAAGTATCATAATTAAAATCTGATTTAGTGTCCATTAACATGAATGAGTCCTATTACCTGAAGTTATTCAGTCATTTACTCTGCAAACCTAGATAAATTACTGTAGGTATAAACTAAGCATGTTTAGTTTTTTGCTGTTTGTTTAAAATCCTAATTTATATAGATTATGTGAGAATCAGACACTAAAAACGATATGTGAATATTTCAGATGCCCACATTAGCTTCTCTCCCAATAAAGGCTTTTTTAGGACATATGCAATCATTCATACACTTAATGAAAATTAGTGGTACAACACTTACAACACTTACAACACTTAACACTCCACGAAAGCATATACCTATGCTTTCGTAGGTATATTTTGTAATTTTTGGGGTTTTTGGTGTACTTGAGTCTCATTTTAACTCAATTTTGTAAAAATACTTATGAAATCACAGCAATACTGATTTTCAGACTTTTCTCCCCACATTTGTACCTTCCAGAATGAAGTCAAAACCCCAGTATGACCGACGAACGTAATGAAGCCCGTGCCTGCAGTCAGGGAATTCTTACGTAGATGAATGTTTTACAGTTGTTCTATGATGAGTCTAGATGAGCAAAGGTGTGCAGCAAGAATGTAACTTGGAGTGTTCAGCCAACATGATGCCATGTCAAACTGTCACCAATTTAATCACCCAGCTGATTAACCAACACAGAGCAGCTGCCTTGCCTCACCACTTGCACTGCTTGCCTCCTCAGGGGAGCAAAGGCTAGTGGAGAAATGACAGTCTGAAGGGAGCCAGTAAACCAGGCATGAGTTGATCTTGGAAAGGTAAGGGACTGTGGAGATGTAGAACACAAATTTATAGATAATTAAGCTTTATTAATTCATAAAATAACCTCTGTTTTCTTCTGAAGTACTTTTTTATATAGTGTTCTGAGTTAATTAAAACCTCAGGTGTCTGATTTAGTTTGAAACAGTTATAAAATAAGAGGTCTCACAAGAAGAAAAGTCTACATATTGAAATGGGTTTTCAATAGATTAAAATTCAGGTAAATTAGTTTTTGTTTATCCCTCTTGCATGAACTACACCTGCCAAGGATCCACATTTTCCTCGTTTAAAAATAAAGGTTCAGATACCTATTCAGATTTTCAGACTAAACATATTTATGTAGCAAAAATGTATTTGCCTATGAAAACCAGAAAAATGTTTCTCTGCAGCAAGTAGAGTTTTGCATGTAAATGGCTGTTGGTTTCAAACGAAAATTTATGCTTATCATACAAACCAGGAAATCAGTGTTGTTTTAAACAAATATATATACTATATCTCTCATAACTTTCTCTGACTTCACTTTTATTAAAAATTCTGAATGCTCTTCCACTGTTGAATTTTAGACTTTCTTGGAAGGAAGTTTGCAAGAAAAAAAGAGGAGCAGCAATAAAATGCTTTCATCCAATTCTATGCAATATTAGGAAATTAAAAGGAAAGACTGTTGCTTTGCACAGAATAGATTTGAATATTAAGAATGCAAAAATGTTTCTATATTTCATTTTATTTCATCTAACTGCTATATTGCATTCTAGTTTCTCTGTAAAATATGAAGTAATTATATTTCATGAGCACTTCAACTCTTAAGTGTAGGGTTTTTTTTGGAAAAAAAAGAAAAAGGTATTATCCTAATCTTATTTATGAACAAGATTTCAATGAATACGGTTCAGAAAATACCTCTTTGCAAAAAGATATAAAGAAAATCTTTAATGAAAATGACTTAACATATTCACTGAGAGGAAGAGCCAGACCAATATTGTTCAATCATCATCTTCTGCTAATGGAAACCCAAATAGAGAAATTTTGTGCCAGTCAGATAATGGCTCATGTTATATAACGCATTAACACAGAGTGAAAAAAAAATAGGAATGCATAACAGGCTTTAGAAAGTTTTATTTTAATCATTCTGAACTGCATGATTCAGACTTTTGATTTCCATTCTCCATCTTCCAAGCACTGACTCATGGGATAAAAGCTAGGAAGATCGGGTACAACGTTATCAAGGAACTGGCATTACATGCTCCTAGAATCTCTCTTTCTGCTGTGCTGAGCCAGGTGAGGAGAGTGTGACTGTGAACATGCATCCCACAGTGTGTGTGAGTGTGTACATTAATTCCCACAGTGTGTGTGTGTACATGTATTCCAGGAAAAAGGGAAAGATTCCTGTTAAGTGCAACCATCTCAGTCACAGCTTAATGCTGCATCCTTTTCCTACCGGATAGAAGTGATTGGTGGAGGTGCATCAAATGGAACCACCAGACATGTCATGGTGAGAGTAATAGAATGTGACAGGAACCATTATGCTGAAAATGTGGCTCTTTCTGGGGAACATCTGTAAGTCTCTGCAAAAGAAAAGAAGTGGCTGTGATTTGCAAACAAGTATAAAGAAAATAATTTTCCCTGATTACATACAGTGGAACATTTCTAAAAATATGATCAGTGCTTGTGCCTCAGTAACACAGGTATTGTTCTAATTGCAATAATTATATTCTAATTATAAATAAATATTATAATATTTTTATTTGTTTTACAGTCATCCTTAAACAACTTCTACTCTACCTTATGCAAAGCTCAGAGCCTGTTTGTACCACAGCACTTTCTTTGCATGTAATATTATTTCACAACCCAAGCTACAATACCTATGATCTTTTATACTTTAAATTTCCTTAGAATTAGAGTCAATTCACTTCCCTCATGTGTATTATATATCACATACAAGACAATCTTTTAAAAAAAGGAGGTTTAGCTACAGTTTCCTAACCATGACTCATCAGCCATTCCTATGAAGAGAATTAGTCCTATTTGTTTTTCAGTTATGGGATGCATGGAAAAGTCTTATTTGAGAAAAGTTGTGGGGAGAGAGTTTGTAGGTGATAGAATAGCTCATGAAGGTATACACTGGAATTACATTGGGTAGATTCGAATCTATAATTAAAGATATTAATTAAATTAATATTTCCTGTCTCAATATAGACACATGTAAAGTTAGCATGATTATTATAGGATGTGTGGTTTTATTTAGCATCTTTTGGGCTTTTTTTTGTTTTAAGGAAATAAAATAAAGATGCCTAATATGTTTTGTGTAAGGCCTGTTAGGCTTCTAAATATTGTATTACTGTGTCCTTGACAGTGTTGATAATTTTTCTGGTAAAGGGCACCATATATTTTGAAAGCCATTGTGATATGTGTAGTGTGACTAAAAGTGACTGAATATTATCTGTTGAAAAATATAGTAAATGAATAGTGCTATGTACTTGATGTTAATTTTTCTCCAGTATTCTTTCTTCCTTGAAATTTTTCCTAGAACAGGTCAAATTGCTTCCATGTTAAAAGTGTATATTACGCAGTGTATGTCGTATAAAATTATGATTATGAAGTATTCAATGTAATGTAACTATGGCACCATGATGAAAGTGTAAACTGAATTTTTATGCAGGGTGTCATCTATTAAAAGATACATAATAACTGGCAACCAGTTTTTCATCTAATCCACTTTCTCCAGGAAACTATTGAGAAACTTCTGATTTTACTCTAGATTGGTTTGTTTTTGTTTTATTACCTTTTATATATTATTGAATTAAAAACATCAAGCCTTATTTTTTCAAAGTAACTAGATCCAGGTGTAAATGGTGGAAGTCTGTATTTTTTTACAAAAATGGCCTGGAATAAGTTTCTACAGCAGAGAACCACAAAACCTCTTATCTTACTTAGCAAATATTAAGAAATGTTAGGTATGTCTATGAGAGTCTATTTTTAATAGCATAAAGGCTTTTCATATTCTGACCAAAGTACTGAGCAAAAACTTAAGAAAGAAATGAGACTGGGCAAATATTTATTTTCAGTAGTTACGTGACTTTCAATTGATCATGTTAGTCTGTATTATCTTACAATAATTTAATTATGTATTGCAGAAGTACTTATCCAACCATGCCAGGTAATAACTTGAGAAACGTCAGGAAGAAAATTCCTGGCTATTTATAATGATTAATAACTGATTCTACAAAGTTAAAATGCTCTGTGGAAATATATTGACTGCATCTGTATTTCTGTTGTATCTTGGCTTAAGACCAGAAAATCCAGGTACTTGATAACATAAAACAACAACTAGGCTGAGAAATCAGTAATTTCTCATATGTAGTAAGTTAAGAGTTTGCAGAACATCATCATTCTTGATGTCTGAGAATTTTTGCAGAGCTAATGAATAAAAATACTTTGATACAGTAAAATTTAGGCTCAATTTAAGGTTTTACAGCAGACACCTGTTTTCCTGACATTTCTTAATACCTTGTGTTTTTTTCATCGGATTTCATTTTCTGTTCAAATACTTTAAAGAAGTTATCACAATTACTGAGGAGAACAAAATGATTACCAGTTTTTTCATATAACTTCAGAACTAAATGGACCCAAAGCAGAATATCTTTTTTCCAAAGCCTGGCCTTTGACATATAGTCAAAAAAGGTAATAATTATAAGTATGTTTGGAGTTCAGCAGATGCTACTTTTTAACATGAAAAAAAAAAATTCTTGTTGTTTTTACTTCTGACAACACCTCAAAGTACCAAGAGCTCAATATTCTGTGTCCAAAACTGCCTGTAAACAAATG
>NW_005054340.1:4363005-4377844 GCF_000277835.1 Geospiza fortis | reverse complement strand
TGTAGGGAAGAAATACATAAATATGATTGGCCTTTATGACATTTTTCTAATATTATCTCAGCCTTAAGATGTTCTTAGTTACTAGATGTGGTATCTAGGTACCTTGTTACCATCAGTGTAAGTCTCTTCTATTTCCTCTGTTGAATCCATGTAAATTTTATGTATCTATAGCAATTTTTAAACTTTTTTTTAGGCCAACTCCCTCTACTTTTATATTTTTGGAGTATGGTCCTTAAAAGCCTCATTTCATAAACCTTCATTCCTGAAAGGCTGTGTAATCAGTCATTATCTATCCCCTAAAAGCCATACATGTATGACATATCTGTCTAAACTAATTCTTTCTGTATAAAGTTTTATATAATTTGATAATCTTTTTCATTTTTCTCTCTTGTTATACTACATTCTTTTTAAGATAGGGGACCACAACTGAACAGCGTAGTTTTAAGAAATCCACAATTCCCATGCATGAAGGAATCATATTATTCTTGGTTTTTTTCTTTTTTTCCCCTCCTAAAACATCCTTGTAGTTCTTGATATTTGAGTAGAACTGTGTCCTGGAAAGTTTTCTATTAAAAACTCATGAACTTGGCCTTAATTTTTTAATGAGTAACTCAGCATACATTATTTTATTTGTGAAGCTGGGATTGATTTTTTTTTTTTAACTTACATACTAAATTTATCCTCATTCACTTTTGGTTCTATGATAATCATGTGGATTTGTACAGTCTTTCTGCACTTCTCTGCAGTCAGTTTTAGTCCTAATTATGTGGGTAACAGTGTCAACAGCAGACTTTCACACTTTGCTGTGCATTTTATTTTCTGTCTCATTTACCAATTCATGTAATTTAGTGATACAGTTGATATTTTCATTATCATAAAACAATAAATTTTGAGTATTTTTGTTTAAACATCTATTGAAGAACAAGTGCTTAGCATTCTTTTTAAGGTAAAATACATTCTGAACAGACCTTGCATTCCCAAATTCATTACTAAAATTACTGCCAATAGCATATGACAAATTCTAAGTTAAAAAAGTATATCCTTCTGAATGAATCCTTCTGGTCCCCTCTACTAAATCTTTGGTAGCAGGATCTGAACACTGAAGTATTGAATTCTTAAAAAAGTGTTGTTGAGCACAGATGTAAAATAGTTAAGATATAAAAATGACTTTTATTATTGCAAGTGGCTATTCCCTGTTCCAGCCAAGGAAGACTGGTGGAAGAGACTGTGATTCTGGTTGTGTACCATGCATTGTGTAATTACTTTTCACTTGTCAGTCATTGATTTTATAGCATGTGATATCATTTCTTTGTGACATGGTTTGTCTTCAATTGACACTTTTTTCTTCACATTCCTGTTGCAGCCGTTGCACTGGGGGAAAAAAAAAAAGTAAAATTTTGAGAGAATACCCCAGTCCTATGGGAAAATATTTGACTTTTACAAGCATGCAATATACAGCTTCATCAAACTTTGCTGCATTTAAAATTGAATGATAGATTAATTAATCCTACATTAATATTTATTATTTAGAAGCATGACTTTTGGCCATGTAACTCTTGTAGATTTTCTTGATTTTCTCACAAACATGCAATTAATATGAAATGGTGGATAAGTCTTACTAGTTCTAGGTTTCCATGGGAAGGAAAGTAACTTTTTTGCCCTCTCTGTTCCATGTGTGCAATGTCAGTGAACTTGGTAATAATTGCTACAGAGATACTCCTATTTTTATGCAATTAATTTTAAAGCAATTTGATTCTTCAGAGTTACATATGCTTTTTTTGTTCTTGTTGTTTTATCATCACAAAGTGTTACATAAAACTGTAAAACAGTTTTGGTTTGTTTGGGTATTTCTGTTCACTGCAAAGTAAATACAGATCTTAGTACTGCAGTTCTGATCTTTCATTTAACTTTCAAGAGTAAGCATGAGTCCCTCGACATGACATTTTTAAAATTTCAGATCCTGGGTCTATTTTACTTCTATTTAAGATAAAAGGTCTTAGTTTCTGGCTGCCTGAAAATATGAACTAATAATAGGTTAAGGAAAAAAACACAATTCAAGAGAAAGAAGGTCCCTTTGTCTAAAATCTCATATTTTAACTTAAAGCTGTCCTTAAATTTTTGAAATCTCACATCTGTTAGTATTGAATGCTGAATAAAAATATGACTGCAATTAAAAAATGGCAAAAAATAGTAACAGGTTATTTTCAAGAAATACTTTTTTTTTGCTACAAAGTCATGCCAATTTTATGAAATCAATGTATCTGCTGAGGAACTGCAAATGGATCATTTATGTCCTGTAAAGATAACTTCTAAAATCACTTTGAATCTTTCTGAAATGTTTGTCGTTAATCAACCAAAATCAATTAAGCATTTCAGTCTAAATTCTTTTAAAATTCTTTTCCCTGATAACTCTTTGAAAAACTTCTGCATCACTCCAAAGGTTTCCCATCCCGACATTTACCAGACAATTGTTTAAATAATAGCAATGAAAATCAATAATGACATCCTGGATACAGCAGAATTTGGACTACCTTTTAACTGCCTAAAAATAAATCATCTTCTGTAAGTTTCTATGTCTAGTTTAAATTTTAATATAAACACAACCTGCAACTAAGAGGGATATTCCCTGTTCTCAACTGTTTTCCTGCCTCCTTCCTGACCAGCACTACTGCCACTGTACAGCTGAATGAGAGGGGCTGCCATTCCCAAAAACGAATCCTTTATTTTGATAGTGGTTGGAGAAGGAGGTGGAGAAGAGACTGGCTGAATAACATCCTGAACTTAACTTAGCTCAGAGAAATAGCGGCCTTTCAAAAGTTGTTCTTTTCTAAAACATCAACATGTGAATAGCCAGCTGACAGCAAGTGCCCTAATTCTTGTTCCAGATGTCCAGGGACTTTGGTTTCTGAACTTGATGTAATTATTTTACTTCCAGAGGTTTCTGAGATAAATTGATGAGTGCAAAATTGGCTCCTGTATATCAAATATATGAAAAGAAATGTGAATGTTGGAGTAGCTGTGTGCTTGAGATCTTTATAACACTGTGCATGATGGTCTTCTCTAGCAAATAGATTTTTGTGGTGCAGTACAAATTTTTAAGAATCCAAATTCTTTCAAGCAAGTTTTCATTGTTGATGTTCATTTGATTTGAACTTTTATATGTTTTCTTTTATTCAGAAAAGTTGGTGGTTTTTTTCTTTTTGTTCCACTGCCACAGTGTCCTCTGCATTAGGGATAGTTAAAAACTAAGTCGATATTTTGCTGGTTCAAAAGATGGAGGGCTCTTGCACCCAACTGGCAATTCTGAAAAACATTCATGCAGTTTTCTTAATGAGTAGGGCAGCTCTCCTGATAAGCCTGAGGCACCCCTCTTTGACATGAGGAGCATAGAGTTAAAATTTCCTGCTAGTCCTAATAGGGCAGAAGTCCTCATTCTTTTGTTTCCCACAAAATTGTTAAGACTGATTGCGAAACTGTACATTCATGTCCCTGTGGCATTCATTATATTGGAAACCAGGAACTACCAGCCTTCGACAGCCATTTCAGTTTTCTTTTGCGTTTAAGGAAATATCCTTATTTTATTTAATTTTTATGGCTACTTTTATCCGAGCATCCTAGTTGTGCAAGACTAATTACTGCAGGATTGTGACACGGCTTAATGGACAATACTAGGCATTCCTCTTAGTCTTTGGAAATTATTAAACAGTTTAGTGGACCTTTTTTTGCTTGCACCTTCCTGAATACCCACATCACTAAGGGGTCACTTACAAAAGAAAAATGACATATTTTCTGAGTCAGTTATTGTTTTCTATATTGCAAAAACCTTACTTAGCATCGAACCACCACTATATTGTAATAGTGTTTCTGAAGTTGCAAATAGTTTGCTAAAGAAAAAAAAAAACCTTTAGGCTTCTTAATTAATATTTTTAAATGTTTCTTTGTCCTTTTTTTTTGCAAGTAATGATTCCAGTCAGCCAATAGATTATAGTAACTGCTGTTATGTTCCTCATTGGCCAATCCAATTCCTCATTTTAAATTGTTTTCCAATACACTGACAGTTGGATTGAAGGAACTATGACATGTTATATTGTAAGGAGTAAAACAGCTATGATTAAATGTGGGGGAGTAGAATATAAGAAAATAAAGACAGTGAAGAAGGTAGTCTCACCCCTGAGGAGTTGCAGCTGTACTAATTACCAAAAATTTGGAACAGGCCTGCCCTTAATAGGCCACAGCTGTGTCCAACAAGGATGAGTGCTATAAAAGAGTGGGTTAGCTGGTTGATGAGTGAGTTGGGGTTTGTTGTCTGTGGTGTGAGGAAAAAAGAGTCAGTGACACAAGGAGATGCCCATGAGAAATCACTAAGATATGGGAGCTTTGCAATAAGATGACAACAATTAGGGATCTACATAAGTATATTTTGATTTGGGTTTTTTGTTTGGTTTCTTCAAGGTGAGAGGATTATGCATAATGATTCTAAAAGTGTTTTGGAATATTCTCCCAGATATCATTCTGAAAATGTTAAAGAAAACTCTATCAAAGTTATTTAAAGGAAGATGTGAAAGCAAAGATGAAGGATCAAGTCCTTTTAGGTATGATTTCGTCAGTCTCAAGAAAGTCACCTGGGTTTAATTCAGACATGTCTTTCTATACTGAAATAAGACTAACCTCATAAGTGTCTTAATTTATTTGCTGCTTTAAATGCTGGTTTCTTTGTATGCTTATTATAATTTCAAGGAAGACCTATACTCTGAGAAGACGTCAAAATAAGCGCTATCTTTACCTCACTTACGCATTGTAAAAAGTCAAAACTCAGGGTCTGAAAAAGCAGAAACTGCAAATGGCAACAGTTTAGAATTTTGTGCGGCAAACCCACAGGGGACACATTGATCCACTGTGAAAACAGATGACAGTGTGGTCTTGTGAAGTGTGTATCTATGAGCTCATATGTGATGCTGTAGTGTGTCCTCTCCTCACTCAAGAGAACTCACCTAACTCTGCATGATGACACAAAGAGCATCCTCTTCCAAAGTCTCATGAGAGAGTGAGGCAGGATTTTAATCAAGAGAGAAGCTGTCACCAGCTACAGTGTGCTGCCTCTTTGGTAACTTCATACCAGGTACAATTCCAGCAGAGTTGGCAGACAGCAACCAGGGCCCATAAATGTGGTCAGGGGTCCTGAAGGATTGTACAGCAATGTACTCACTATTCATGTGTTCATTTAGGAGAATTTATAGGAGGAATCTTTGAATTATAATATAGCTTTAATACTGATCCCTGATCAGTTAATACTGTTGGTTGTAGGACACAAAGCAGCATATATATATCTCTTTTGAAGATAAAAAAGTTGTGATTTCATTATTATTTTCAAGTTTCTGTTGTAAAAACTACAGGGTGTGAAGGGAGCACAGAGAAATAATGTCTGAAATTTCACCTCAAGACTTGGGTCTTTCTATACTGCCATAATATTTCAGTGCCTTGCATGGTATAATAACCTACATCGAAGATGTGATGTTAGTACTGTTTTGAATCACCTTTGGAATTAGGTGTGTGTAAATTGTATTACAGAATAAAAATATCAGCTTCTGTGGCCTTTTAAAATTAGGTTTTGGTTCTTTGCTAAAAGAAACCTGCCCAGAATATTCTACTAAAGGCAGATTTGTTTTAATTTTTTAGTTGTTTTTAAATGAATCATCTCAATTTTTATTGTGCAGTTGAGTTTTGTGTTGACAATTTTTAACTTGTTTTTAGGAATTGTGGAGAAAGGGAAAATTAAAAGCTGGCAAATATAGAGTTTTAGTATCTAGTGAAGTCTAAAGAATGAAAATTCCGTAGAAAGGGGTAGATGGGTATACTTGTGTTCATATCAATACCAATTAGTACATTCAAGAATTAAAATAATAAATAAATACAAAACAAGTATTAGGATACATGGAATAGACCGCTGGTGACATCGTTCTAGACCATGTGCAGAATGAAATAACTGGCTGTCCAGGTTTTCCTTCGATTTCCTAACATGGCTTTTAAAATATGGCTGAAAAAAAATATTCACAGTCAAAGTTTCAATTTCTGGTGTCAAGGAGAAGTAACTTTCTGCACAGAAGAACTGATGCTCCAGTAAATGGAGTGTTAGTGGTTGTTTTGTTCAGAATTTTTTGTTTGATTAATTGATTTTTTTTTTGGTTGGTTTTTTGTTGTTGTTTTTGTTTGTTTGTTTGTTTTGGGTGGGGTTTCTTTTAGTTGTTTTTAAGCATGGTTTCAACCTCGTCTATATGAATCAAGGAGGAGCTAAATTTATCAAAGGCTTTGGGCTGCTGTAATGCTGAATTTGCCCACAAATTTTATTGTGTTGAGCAGAAAGCAAGTTTCCTTTCTAAAATATATGCATAGATGTGTGCATGCACCTCCTTCCCTCAACAAAAAAGATGGGAATAACAGAGAGAAAAAGTTGTTCTTCTTTTATCTAGAAGGCCTCTGGTTATATTTAAAAATGAAGACCCTTTTCCTTTAAATGAAATTAAAGATTAAACTTTTGGATATTGCAAGGTTAAATGTGAGGGTTCAGAGAATACTGACAGTAGCTTTAAAAATATTAGGGTTTTTAAATAAAACACATTTAAAGCTACTGATATCAGGAGCATCTATGTTACTGCATCATAGTGAGGTGAAAAAATACATATGCATTTATGGAATAATTAAATACATGGTTCTTTTATTTTTTTTTTTTTTTTTTGCCCTCAGGACAGAAAGAAAGGAATTAATGGGATCTCACCTTCTTTAAATAATTAAAGTCACCATGTTTTCTCCATATGGGAAATAACAGATGAGCATTTACCAGAATTTTAAATGCTGTAATTTACCACCACAAAAATAAAGATCAAATATACGTAGGAGTAGTATATGGCATTATCTTTTACTTAAATGATTTATTAGGGCTGTTGTTATGTAGAAAATAACATACTTTGGCCAAAACTGCTTTGTACTAGATTTTATAAATACTTTGAAACACTTAGTAGAGAGAAAATACATCTAGAAGATTATCCTTAATCAAGTAGGAATGAAGGAAACAAAATCTGGAACATCATCAAGGAAGATAAAAGAAGTATGAGGTAGGAGCATTTCTGGGAGCAAGGCAACACCATTTCGCATCTATTTCAGATTTTGGTAGTTTAAAACAACTATTGTGTGCTGTTCTGGTCTGTGTCTGAAAATCAAGTAGTGGAGATAGAGCACTAAAATATTACAGCAGAACCTGCACCAAAGCCGGGGTGGGATGTGGGTAGAGAGATGAGAATGGGTCTCTGATGCTCTTTGTCCTACCTGAAAGAAAGATGAACTTTTTTTACTTTCTGGAGATGAAAGAAAATGTGATGGGAAGAGGAGATCAGGAGGAAAGGGGAAAAGTTCATACTCTTTACAAACTTGAAAAAAGAGAATAAAGTCTTTGCTGGAATAGGAAGTATTTGACATGTCTGAAAGAGTAGTTCTTTACTGCCAAAACCTCTAATACATCGTCAATGCTTCTTTTGCACATTACAATACTAGAATAAACATGGTGGGTAGGTTAACATGGGATTTCCTTTTGTGATTAGTTCACACAACCATAGCTCTTCATGGTTAAATGGTATAATTCAGTATTCATGATTTTATAGTATGTATTCATAGTTACACATGGCAGCGTTTTGTGAGTATTCATAATCAGTTGGTTCCTAGCAGAGATATTTGGAATTAGTAATGTTTAATTCATATGCGAAACACAAAAAATATTAAGACATTTTATATATTGGTAGTCCAGAATCTTAGTCTTCTTCAGTTTGCCATCCAAAGTAAAACTTTTTTTAATGTATTTTGCACAGTATAATAATTTGACTTTTCCTAAAATTATGAAGCTTGAACAATTTTCTCTCGAGAAAACTGAGAAGCATGTTGCCAAATAAAATCTCAGATATAAATGACAAAATACCTTTCTCTATCCTTTTTATTTTGCACCTAATCTAAAGAACTGAGAATTTCTACCAGTTTTTATATCTTTGTCTTATTTTGATATTCCATCATTAATACTATTTGAGGGAAGAAACACATTTGATCTACAAATATCCACAATCCAAATGGATTTGTATGGATACAAATATCCAATATCTAATAGTAAAGGATGAAATGAAGGGCTCTTCATTTCTAGTGGTGCTTTTTTAATTGTCTGGTCTGGGATTGTTTTTGGGAACTGTGAATGTAACACAATCAGAATCTGGGTATGTTTAGCTGAGCATAACTAACATAAGGTAATGTTGAGCTCTATGGTCTATGACAAGCATAATACACTCAAGAGTCTTAATGTTTTTCTACTTTGTAGTTGGCCTTTAAGATTTATTACTGTATGATATTTAAGTAGCAAACACTACTGAACATGCAGAATCAAACAGGAGTATTGAAGGAATTTAATAAAGTAAATAATTACCAAAATTAATGAAGTGCTTAGAGTAAAATATAACTTCATTAGGACATTTAATTCAGGAGGAAAAAGTAAATCTTCTTGTAATGTTTTGCTAAGTAAAGTAATTACACTGTTGTATCACAAATGTAGTACATTCATCATTTTGTTTTTCCTGAATGTTTTGTCCCTGTAGAAAACAATTATTATTTCCACTGAAACACATGCTGCAATTCAGTTATTTTTCTGAGAAGGTTATGCTGTCTGTTCCATTACAGTAAACAATTTTAATTAACATGCTTAGTACTTAATTGATAATTAGAAGAATTAATAAAGAGGACAATAAATGACATTCAGTGGTTGTCAGTTTACATACAAAATATCAGTCAAGTATTGTAGTAGAAAAATAATGAAAATCACACAGCTCTAATAAAATAATTTATCTTCTCTACAGGTGAATGTTCATTGGAAATGTAATATGTTTTCTTTAAACCACTTATTTTGTATTAATTGTCACATACAACACAGAAGTATAGCTCATATGAATGTTTCTCTGAGTATTTTATGACTGCCCATTTAGATGATGAATTGTGTACATTGCTTTAGGACTTTTATTCCTTTGAAAAAAACCTCTTGCTAGATAGCCAAGAATTGTGAGGGGCCCATAAAGATGACAAAATGCTACTCTCTGCCTGAATTTTAACAGTTTACTTTTAAATAAAGGACATATAAATGCTAACTAAATTTGCTATTGATGTATGTTCTGTCTTCCAACACTTACCAATCATGGGGAAAACTTTTACGCACTCTGTTATTTCAATTTCATCAGTGTGATAAAAGTTTACTGGTATCAAATAATGAACGGTCACACATAGCCCTATTCTTCCTAGTCCTGGTTTCCAAAAGCACTCCATCCCCCATGTATCTGAACCCATTTGGCTCTGAGTAACAGGACATATAAAGTGTCAAAAGCCTGTATCTCTTGGGAATTGCATCATACCCCAGGGTTTTTGTGAATCTCCAAAGTCTTCATTACTTAGGGAAGGATGACTCTTCTTCCTTTTAGTAATTAGTCAGACTGTTTTTTCCCTGCTGTGGAAATTAATCTGTGATTATTCATGAAATATATTTCTCTTCAAGGTGTTTTGTTTTGGTTTTATTTGGATAAAAATAACACTTTATCCATTACAGCCTTTCCTTTAAATGAATAGTTTTCCTATTATCTTCTAAACATGCTTTTGAATTCATACTATGTTTATGTAGACAGCAGCCCTGTTGGATTTTTTAGGTCCTTTAGGTATATGCCTCTCAAAGAGGAGTATCAAAGCAGCACTAGTTTTTTTAACTTAAACTTATATTTCTGGTTATTACAGTTAGATTCTTTACTGTTTAAACACACAGGACTGAGTTATAATAACCTATTATTTCCATAGAGATTATGAGGCAGATTTGACCCATAATGCTCCATTGTTTAAAAAACAATTAAAAGTTAAATGTATGTTTACTTAGTAATAATTGAGTAAAATGTACTTGGCATAAAGCGATATGATTTTTAATATATGCAGTTACCTGGAACTTCTGGCAAAAAGGATCATAGAATTGTAGAGTTGGAATGGAGCCATCAGGATTACTGAGTCCAACTCCTGGCCTTACACAGAATATCCCCAAGAGTCACAGCATGTGACTGAGAGCATTGTTCAAACAGTTCTAGATCTCTGTCAGGCTTGGTGCTGGGACCACTTCCCTGGGGAGCCTGATCAACCACCCAACAAACTCTTTCCTGGTATCCAGCTTAAACCTCCCCTATTCAGTCTCATTCCATGAAGAAGAAATAACAGTTCTTGGGAAGATGCTAGAAAAAAATGAATTCCTGACTATGCAAAAAATGAACCTGTGGAGATGACAGAAGTTAGCCTGAGGAAGCAGGTTATCCATCTATTACCTAGCTTGGCTCTACTGGTTGATAATAATTTAATGCTTTTTTTAATGGTTGCACTTGATGGTTTTAGTGGTCTTTTCCAACCTTAATGATTGTCTGATTCTATAATTTGTCAGTATTGGGTAAACCCTACGGTAAACTCTAATAAAGGCATTGTAGGTCTTTTTCCCTTTTTCTTGTACATAAAGGTAGCAAAGTCTTTTTATTAGTGAAAATATTTACAAGCTCTTTTTATTTATTTGCCACTCTTTATTTGCCACGTGTCCAAATTATTTTTACTTGGTCTTTTGGTTGTTTTTTCTCCATATTGCCCTTTGTTTTGAGTCTGGACTTTGTACAACATTTAATATCTTCTTTAAAGCAATATGAATTTTAGTAGCATATACAGACATAAATTTTAAAAGTGCATAGATAATTCTGAAATAATTCTTAATAATATTTTCAATAAACTTAAAATCTCACACTAGATTTTTCTATGGTAGCTGGCTTCTATTTATATGTGTTACTTGTTGAGTTTTTTATTTCATTAATTATTTAAGGACAGTATGTAAATAAACATAAATTATGTTTGTGTTAAGTAAAATGGGCTTAAAATGTAAAAATCAAGCCAGAAGTATCTGTAAATAATATGAGAAACTTAATAATTGAATTGCCTTTTAAGTGCAATCTTCAGCAGACACACATTAGGGGTTTAACTCGGCAAAGTTACTAAGTCACTTGAACACCATCACAGAATATAAAATACACTCTAATGATAGCAATATGGAATTTTGTTAGCAACATAAGACCTGTAATTAAACAGCAAAAGTCATGGGTATTTTGTGGTACAGAAAGAAAGCAGCAAGGGCTGAGAACATCCTGGATGTACCTGAATGCACAAAGTTCATGCACTGCCAGATTTGTTAAATGTAAGAGAAAGTAAAAATCATCCACAAATTTCCACAAATTACATCTAAAATAGAAATTCTTTTGTAGCATCTAGTTGTCAGAGTTGATGTTTAACTTTAGGAGGAAAGAAATAAGGGAACAAAACACTATTTATTTGTTGTTAACAGTACCATTAGGAGCTAAATTGACTCATTAGAGAGTAAATTTCGTTCCAGATTAAAAGATAAAGTGAGAGAAGCTGTGCATTTTTCACTAATACAGGATATTTTTTACAACATTCAATTCAGCAATTGGACATTTTTTTTTCTCTTAAGTTTTTGGTAGGTGAATAGTACAATTTGAACCTCATTAAGAAGAAATGATACAGTGCTCACCTGTTTGCTTTCATTCTAATTATCAGATACAATTAACCTGAAATTCCCATCTACGTTTATTTAGGCATATAGGTGAAGATAAGAAAATAAGAAAACAAATCTCAGGTAGGTTTTTTTTATACTTTTGGCGGGGGATGGGAACTGTTTGTGACTTTTTTTTCCACAATGGTGAGAATCCCGACTTAAAATATCTTTCAATAATAATCCTAAAAGTACTCAGTGAGAAATTCTATCTTACTTGAAAGTTATGCCAGCATTTTTGGCATATTTTTTGCATGAGAAGTTTGTTGTAGGCAGTGTGTGATGCAATTTTTTCTAGCATATATAGTACTTAAACCTGATGTCATTCCTTTCTAGAGGTGAGAGTTCTCCTTTATGAGTTATGCATTCTGTGGGGGACTCAAATAATTATGGGTTAAAAACTCTCAGATTGACAGTGAGTGTAACTCATTGGTGATTTTCCTTTTTAATACAACGTGACAGCTATTTTATACACCATAGTGATGATTTTTTGACTTTTCTGATTTCTAATAATATTTTGTAAAGACAGAAAGGATTACTATTGGTAATAGTTGGATTGTAGCCTTTTATGTTCAGTCTGCAAAGTCTAGGCTAGGAACTGCAGGCTTTCTTTGCCTAGAGTTGCTCTAGGTTTGCCTGAATATTGGTTTACTATGTTAGATATTGCCTAATAGTCAGGAAACTGTACCTAATTTTTTCACTTAGACTCAAATGATCATATGGTGTAAAATGTACTGTTAATAATGTCATTAAATTTCTGTAGTTGATAAATAATAGTAACAAAAGTTATTTAATGAAGATTATTTTTTCTATGACCTGTGAATAAAAATTCAGGAAAAATGAATACGGGTATGGAATTGAGTGTCCAAAGCTCTGAAACACTCACCAGTGGGCCATTAACGGCCATTTAAGGAATGTAGCCTTGGAAGAAACAGGTTTGGAAACCGGAAATGTAACGTAGGGAAGTAATGAGTGTATGTAAAATATGCTTTGAAGTGTATATTTGGATGTCATAGAGAAATGTGGACCAGTGAATAAATCAAGGTGTATAGAATGTTAGAAGTTATACAGAAATAATCCCTAGAGGGTCCTGGAGTGAGGAGGAAGAAGCCATTTTCATAATTTCAAAAGGGCCAGGGGAAGAATGATCTTAATGTCAAAGACTAAGGGATAGAATGCAAGGATGTATCTGCATATGAAGCTTCACTGTGTCACTATTTCATTATTTAGGGGTCTTTATAAGTAACAGCAGTCTTTTCTGCATAATAATATTAAAATCTGGGGTAATCATAGTTGGTCAGAGTCTAAAGGTTTAAGTTCATCCACTATTAAATTCCTGCCTTTGCAGGAAGTGGGTTTCTTTGGGCCACATAGACTGCAAAAGTCAGAGTGCAACAAATCTGCAGAAAGCAGGAAAATTGGACCATAAAATTTATATGAAAAAAGCACCATGCTTTAAACAGCTGAAAGCAATTTAGAGATCATACACCTGAACACAGTGAGAATGGTATTTAAAAAACTATCAGTTGCTAAGAAGAAGATGGAAGACTTGCATTTGTTCAGTGTAAAACAAAAAACTTTTAAAGCTGAACATAATAGGGATGTTTAGAAATGTAGGTATGAAATTAATATTTCCAACTCTGGTGTTTCTGGTAGTCACAGCATGTTGGTGCACAGCAACCTACTGAGAACTGCTGGTACAAAAAAATTAATTATCAGTAATCTACATATTTACTCATAACAGGACAAAAGAATATGGACTAAAATTTCAAGGGAAAAATTATTTTTGTATTAGGGAAAACTTTCAGTATGATAATAATGAACATTCACTCACATTACCTAGAAGCTGGCTAGAATCCTCTTTGCTGGAGATCAAAATCTACCCAGTAGGTCCTCTTGTCCTAAGTAGCATGGCAGCTGCTTAAATTCACTTTTGGTAATATATTTTTTTAAGTTTAATGGATGCATCTCTTTTGTCTCAGTTTCATTGAAATTTATAAATGATTACAAGTAACATAGGGCTATATGGGCACTTTGCTTTTAAAAAAATATATTTTAAATACTAGACTTGTTTTTTGTTGTTATTCAAGATGTTGCTTTTACAGACAGTATCTAGGTCTTCTTGGAAAAGAGATTTAAAACTCAAATCAGATGAGCATTTAGGTAACCAGTAAAAATGTTTCTTTTTCTTTTTATCATTTGATTATAGATTTCTGATGTGTACTAGTTTGAAAGCAAACCAGTGGGAGATCCCAAATTAGAAATACAATTTAATAGGGAAATTAAAATAATTGCAATAATACAGAAACACTGACAGGGTCAGAATACACCCTCACACCCTGATGGTCAGGGTCAGTAGCGGTCCAATTAAATGGTGGCAACAGTCCTCCTGGAGTGACAAATGTGGTTCTGTTGAAGCAATGAGCCTGTAGAATGTTTTGATCTTCCTCTGAAGATCCAGTGGTGGTTATAGAGCTCTTGTTCTCTGGGAGTTCAGTGGATAAGGTTGTTTGTGGTGTCCTAAAGCTCAGATTATATCCAGGTAGGAATGCTTGGTTCCTCCCCTGAGTGGTGCATCTCACAATGGGATAATGCAATTTTGGAGTTGCGCAGTGAGGCTTGATTAACATCCTATTAACAGAAGATACTCTCTTGGAGGGAGTTATGAGGGATGGGTCATGGAAGCGATTAAGAACGCTGCCTCACCTGGTTTTAAGAGACAGCGGTCTAATACATACTTTTGGTTACATCTTACATTGTAACCCAAGACATGGTGGCAGACATTCATATGCTTTAACTTACTTGTAATTTGCAGACCTTTTGAATCTCAAAAAATAAAAATTATCTTTCCCCTATAACCTTGTCCTTCAATAAGTCAACTTGAAGACACAGATAATACTGCCTGAGGCAGTAATATTTTCAAAACGGTCCACTGTTGACCTCTACTTACCTGAGAAAAAAAAGAAAGGAAAATTGTTTTTTCTACTGTCTTCAATGTGATTCTGTCATGCTGGTGAATTCTGTTCATGAATTCAGAGCTTTCAGACTGTTCTGCAATCCACTCCTGAAGTCTGTTCAAGAATTTCCTGTTGGTACATAAGTTTTCAAAACAGCTTATTACACAACTACATAGAACATTATGTAATTCAACATCTATCAGGTGAAAAACTTCAGACTCATGTGAAATAC
>NW_005054340.1:4356332-4362954 GCF_000277835.1 Geospiza fortis | reverse complement strand
CCCCAAAAAACTTTTGTTGCCTTCTTAGTCAGTTTTTTTCCCTTTTCTATATTTGCCAGAATTATTTCTGCTGACAAAAGTTCAACTGAATTTTTTTTAATGTAGATGATTTTGTTTAATTTCCATTGAAACCAAAGGTACTATGCAGCCTAAGTAGCCTGTTATGTCCTGATCTGTTTAACTACAGTGGTTTTTAAAATGTAAGCAAAAAGAAATACAGCATCAGAACATAAAAAATTTATCAGTAGCATCCAGTGGTCTCATTCAATGACACAATAAAATTACAGTGGCAATATTCACATGGACAGAACTTAATTGTTCTGATGCTTTAAAAGGTTTTCTTATTTGGGATTTGTTTTCATTGTGGGTTTGGGGTTTGTTTGTTAGCTTTGCTTTTTTTTCCATAAAAATGGGTAGTGACTCATCACAGTATTCATATTATCAGAGAGGTTTGTGCAGTTACAAGACAGACATTATAGAGAAATACACGTCATAAGTAGAATAGGTTGGTTCAAGTGTATGAGAATGAAGTGGTCACAGTCTACCTCCTTTAAGACATACTATTTATGTATCAGTAAATCTAGCTTATGCTTTGCTTCCTTTCTTGCTGTGTATATGGTTTAAATAATTTATGTATATAAGAATAAAATTTTGAACTAAAAGTTATCACCCATTCTTTTACAAAAAGTAAAAATATTTCTTTCACAGCTTTGGCTTCTCACATAGCTGTCTGTGGCAGACAGACTTACATAGAGTTTGCACCAGAAGCATGCATCAACTCCCACACAGTAGTTTTTAGACTTGCTTGTGTTGTTTTTTTTTAAAAAAAACTGCTACATAGAAATGTCAGAATTCATGCCACATTGAATTGTCACTTTTTTATTAAGATTGTGTTCTGAGACAGGGAGAAAACAGTTTGCATTATATATATATATATAAAATTTCTCTTTTTAGTCCCTAAAAGTTCCCTCTTTTAATTATTTATCTGAACATTTGTTCCCCTTCATAAGTATTAATGTTATTCCTGATAGCGTTACCTCTTGAGACATGCTGTGGTGCAACCAAGATTCTTTGATACTGTGAAATCTTCCATGTGTATTTCTGAAATGGCTGAAAACCTTCCTATAAGATGTGGGTGGGGGGAGACTTTATCCAAAATAAAAGCTGATTATTCCTAGCACTTAGGGTCCAACTGTGATATATACCAAGGATCTACTTCTACAAATGAGAGCACCAAGTTTAAATAAGATTTGTTGGGTAAAAAATGATAAATTTATGCATAGGGATATATATATAGAGGATGTGAATGAATGTTTAAATTATATATTGTTTTTATGCTTGTTCTTGAACAAATTAAAAAGAGACTGTTTCCTCAGAATTTCTGTAAGATTCCAGTAAAAAAGTATCCCAGTAATCAATCATTGATTGATACATATGGACAATGTATCTTGCCTAGAAAGAAATACATTTTGTTGAAAACAAAATTAAACCCACATAAACTGACATTATCACCATCCTTGAAAATCAACTGCACCATTAATTCAAAATTTTCTCCTTTTGTTTAAATTAAAACTTTAGTCTAAATTCATATTTTGTTGAGCATTTTTAGCCAAAAGTACCAATATGCTGTGGGGAGATGGTAGATGAGAATCAGATAAACAGAATAGAAAAATTCTCCATTTGCTAAATCTAGGAAAAATATAAATGGGTGTGTATTATAGAATCACTAAGTAATTTTGTAAAGATGGCTGAGTTTTTTTTTTAATATAAAGATATTATTTCTATAAAAATTATAACTAGATAAATGAATAATTTAAAAATAAAATATGCTTTTGGTACATCTGTGCTTTCAGGGATTCTTACCCTCTTTAGTTATGTATTCTGTGGCAATAGAACATTGTGAGGTTATTATCTCTGTCAGAAGTGTATCTTTCAATCTGATTCTGAAATATCAGGCAGATAAAAAAAAAACATAAGTGTTCATTGGGGTCTCCATTTATATACATGCATTCGTTAATATTAAAAATGTAGTGGTTGCAGGTGTATAACAAAAAAAATATGACTTTGTCTTTAAGAAAAAGATTAATGATACTCCTTTTTCATCTGTAAACACACACCCAACAATATCAATTGTCCTTTTGAGTATTGAGACTGGTATGTAATCATAAGATAAGGAGTGAAAATGATGCTGTTCCCATAGTGAGTAGGATGGCAATATGACTGGAAACAGTCAATTCCACACACTTCATTTCAATGTGTGATTGCAACATACAGAAGAAAGTTAGTTGCAGTGGGTCATTGGCTGTATAAAAACCGTAAAATTGTTCAAACTCTCTGGTCCTTAAAATCAAACGCAGACCCAGCTTCACTTTTTTCAAATGGATAAGAATATCTGTGGTTATATAGAGCAGTAGTAGATCCTACAAATAGGAGAAAGTGACAGGGACCACTAATTTATTAAACATACATTGGGAATACTAAAGAAAGATTTTCATGACCACACGAAATAAATACTAATAAATACCAGAAGCAAAAAGACCATCTTGCAATCACTGCAGTCTTCATGACTCCAGGCATTATTTGACAACAGATATTCAGATCCCATTTAGAGGTAACTCAGATATATGTGCCTGCTTTCTGGAATGCTGCCTTGATATACCAGGTCCATGATAGGAAAAAAAGTGTATTTACAGTCTCTCCTGTAGTTAAGTCTCTCTGCCATGAAGTCCATATTTTGCAAATACTACAGGAAGTCAGTAACAACAGATGAACTTTCTTGCATTATTACAGTCTCCATTGCTTCAGATTGTGGAATTCCTGTGCACTGGACTTTTTTTTTCCCTTGTTTCATTTATATGGACAAATTTGTAATTAATTACTGGAAAGGTAATTTATTATCATAAAGACATCAGTACATACTTTCAAGTTGTATCCACTCAATATTGATGAATATTATATTTTGTTTTATTCGAGTCAAGTATTTATCTTCACTTATTCAAAATTCATGGGTTTTATGCTATTTTACAGTGATTTGTAGCTCTAGATAGTAATAACATTTGCACTTGAATTATATACATGGAATTTATTTTCTTCTAGCTTTTATACCATTTTACTGTTTGGGCTTTCCCTTGGAAGACAAGGATTAGCTATATGTCTCTACTGTTGGTAGAAGTAATTGAATATTTTTTCAAGTCTTAGATGGAGTTTGCCTTGGCAAATTGAGAGAAAATTACATCTTGTTATGATTTTAAACACCTCCAACATGGTCAGGTGCTGAATGAATGCTTCTTTTCTGGATGGTCATTACTTAGCAGGGGTTTGATTGTTAGTTTTAATGTTGAGTATATTTTTCTTTTGAAATATTTATAATGTTGTACTTAGATCTTGTGTATCAGTTCTGTCAATGCTACATTCCCTGAGTGGCAATAGTTTGTCTGTTGGATCTGGTATTTTCTGATAATTTCTTCACATTATGATTTTCAAGTGCTTCTGATACCTAAAATGAAATTCTAGAGATCTATGTCTCTATGTCAGCAATGCACTTGATGCAATGTACTGTGGGAAACAATTAGTAGGAAAAAAAATCCTAATGTTATAAAATAGATAGAAGTTGATAAAAGTAAGGTAAAATGCTTTAAGAATAACTACTCTGGATTGAAGTTAATAGTATTGTTCTTTTTTAGGAGATCATTATTATTTTATTTAATGACTGCCTCCAAAACAAGAAGTGTGAACAAATGTTCATAAAGTATTTTCAGATATTTTGCCTAGAATTGTGGCCTGGGATATCATTTGAAAAGTGATAGCCCAGCCCTGGCATTTGAAACAATTGTAGTGTAATGAATAGGAGAAAACGAAGTTCTGCTTTTTAAAAGTAGAAACAATCACGTTTTTAAAAAAGTCAACCATATCAGCAGAAAAGATAGAGTAAGACCATGCTTTCCTTTCTGTCCAAGTTTGGTGTTACTATCTCTATATTCCGTTGTAAAGTGATTATCAGATTAATTTAACTTCTGTCTTTCCATTTGAGTCTTATATTATTCAGCCTAGCAAAATGATGGCAAAGGGTCAAAATATTTTCTCTCCTTTGAGACCTCGAGTGTAACCAACTTTTTCTCGTGTTATTTTCTACCCCTGTTCTGTTGAGCAAGAGGCGTGAGAGAGTGACTAGGTGAGTGTCTGGTAGCAAGCCAAGGTCAATTTATCACAGGCCATCAAGCTAGAAAAATACTGATTTTGATTGTAACTTTGGCAATACTCTCAAATACAATTAAATTCAGTACTATATATATAACATAAATCTAAGTATTCAGGAGAAACTTAAATATTTGGCACTGTGATATCTTTAATGATCACCAAAGTTAGAATTTGGTCCTCTTTGTTAAATAATTGAAGGAAGCACAACAGTTGTTTTAGTTTTTTCCAGCTACCTTTTTCTCTGAAACTCAGCCTCTTAAATCTTTATCAATACTAATGATGACAGAGTATATTAAATCTTCCAGCCTTTTACAACATATTTGTCTGAGAATAGCATACAACTTCAGAAGTTACTCTTTCTAAAGAAAGTAGAGTGAATAACCGATTGTGAACCTCTGGAAAGTCTTCTGAGTGAAGCAGCGCTGCCCAGCTGTCCATAGAACAATGCCAATTTGTAATCTGTGCTGGTTTTTCTAATTTATCTGAATGGTCTATTGTAGCTTTGCAACCAAGGAAGAAGATATGTGGGAATCTACTACTAGAAATGACTTTTATACATAAATAACAAAAGACTGTTCACATAAGAAGGAAAAGCAACAGTTATGACCTCTGATATGTCCTAGGTAATTCTCTTTGAGTAGAAATGAATTCAGACTAACTTTTACAGAGGACAGAAGTTAATCCTGAAGATGACAAGTTTATGAGCTGTGCAAATGAAAATGGAGATACTATTCTTTGCTTAAAGTAAGCAGAAGGAATCCAGCAGTACTCATGACTTGCTATGTGATTTTACTCCTGTTTTATGAAAATACTTTAGTCAAAGGCTGAAAGAACTTTGCAAGCAAATGTCCACATTGATTGAGATGTATCATAACCTACCATTACACAAGAAAGGCATGGACCTGTTGGAGTGAGTCCAGAGGGGGGCCATGAAGACGAGCGCAGGACTGGAGCACCCCTCCTATGAGGACAGGCTGAGGGAGCTGAGCTTGTACAGCCTGGAGAAGAGAAGGCTCCAAGGAAACCTTACTGCACCCTTCCAGTACTTATAGGAGCTCTACAGGAGAGCTGAGGAGGGACTTTTGACAATGGTGAGTATGCCAGGACAAAGGACAATGTCTTTAAACTGAAACAGGGTAGATTTAAATTAAATATCAGAAATATTCATTAATGTGAGAGTGGTGATGCACTGGAACAGGTTACACTAGAGAAGTTGTGGATGCCCCATCCCTGGAAGTGTTCAGTGCCGGCTTGGATGTGGTTCTGAGTGACCTGGTCTAGTGGAAGCTGCCCCTCTACATGGTAGGGCTGTTGGAACTAGATAATCTTTAAAGTTCCTTCCAATCCAAACCATTGCCTAATTCTATGGTTACTTTAATTACTATTTAATGACTATTTTAACATGCAAATTCCCTTTTTATTTAATTCAAAAAGAGTTACTTTGCATACCAGGTCCTGTAGCAGATTTGCCCTGTAAACCTACAATACGCTACATCTGTACGAGCATATCCTTACCAGGATAGTGTAACAAAACTGGTTTTGGGGCGTTATTTTCACTTTAAAATAATGTAAACATTTTTAAAAAAAAGTTTCCTAGTATCGTAGCAAGGGCCACAAAAAAATATCTCTTGCCATAATTTCAACTCTGAAAGAGTTAGATTTTATTTAGCTGTCAGCTCTAATTGTTGAGGAGCAAGAATATTCTAAAAGAAGCTGGTCAAATCCCAGCTCACACAAAAGAATACAAAATCAATAAAACAAAATATGGACATAAATGAGACATGGCATAGCGAGGTGAGAATATCTGGCCTGTTGGCCTTTGGAAAAGAAGAAATAATTTGTATTGGACAAGACTGACATCAGAAAAGGAGTTGCATCTGATGTATTTGGGAAACAGTACAGAATTCTAAATGCCATCAATAAGTTGGGTCAACTGGGAAGAAGAAAGACTGAGAACTCATTAAGTAGATTTTTTTAAATGAGAACATCAGTGTAAGGCTTTTGTCGTGGGTTTACAGGAAGCAGGTTTTCTGGGAATGGAGTGGCCAGAGGCCAATAGGTGTCCAGATTTTAAATTGACACCAGGCTTGGCCACTGAGGGTGGATGCGCCTCTGAGAACACAGGGGTTAGAAGCAGAGCACTCCCTTGGGCTCCCTCTCTTTGATTTCCGGCCAGCAAAGAGGCAAGGCCTCCCCTGCCCGGCTTTGAGCTGGGCGGGGGAGGGGAAACCTGCGGCCCGGCAGAGGTAGGCCTGACCCCTCAGGATGGAAGGGTGGTGGGGGCACCAGGAGGTGTTGGGCAGCCCCCCCCAGGAGAGACAGAGGGAGAGAGGCCCCGAGAAGATTTGGGCAGCCCCCCCCAGCTAGAAGATGAGAGAGGGAAAGCTGGTACGGGCCTGTGGCCTTGAAGTGATATCGGCCTGTG
>NW_005054340.1:4304222-4356174 GCF_000277835.1 Geospiza fortis | reverse complement strand
CGACACAGAGGCTGCATGCAGGGGGGAGGCGATGGCTCAGAACTGAGAGGGTTCAGTTTTGGAGACCCCCCGGCCCCAGGGGGTAGACAAGTATGGGGGGGACAAGAGGTCCCGAGATGAGAGAAAACTGTGCTTTTTTTTGGAACTGGTCAAAGCACCCTTAAAAGGATAACCCTTGAAGCAGCTCTGTTCCTTGTCCAGTGGTGAGAGCGCTGGGCATGCAAGGAAAAGGTCACCATGGCCCCAAGAAGGACTCCTCTCCTCTTGATGGACTGGAATTGAGTATTTACAGGGTGATGGATGGAGAGTTGAAATTTGGAAGATGTATTGGAAATGTGGGGGGGGGGTAGGAGGAAATGCTTTTTGTGGAGTTTTCATTTTCCAGGTGTGTGTGTGTGTGTGTGTGTGTGGTTTGTTTTCCTTTTATAGTTTAGTTAATAAACTTTTTTTTCTAAGGTAGAGGCCTGCTTTGCTTATTTCCTGGTCACATCTCACAGCGAACACCAGGGAAGTATATTTTCATGGGGCACTGGCATTGTGCCAGTGTCAAACCATGACAGCTTTATATGTGAGAAGACAGGAAAAATGAAGAGCTGAGTAATTTTTTTTTGCTTTCTTTTATTAGTGAAGGAACACTTTCTGATATTTTTCTTTCATCCCAGATCTAAGATCCACTGAAAGAATACTTTTCTTTCTGATATCTGAGATGGGCACTAAATTCTCCAATTCTATTAGGAGTCTTTCATTTTAGAAAACAAAACTTACTTGCTTACATTCATTTCACAAATAAGGGAAAACTGTATTGATTATCAAATCTTTGAAGAGTGACAGTGAACACTGTAATTGTTGATTGAAAAAGGTTATTCTGCATGTAATTATGTCTGAAGTAACTGCTTTTTAACAAAACATACAACTCACAAAGTGCAAAGAGGGGAAAAAAAGGGAGAAAATGTTCTCATTTAACATTCCCAAAACCAAACATTTTTTATATTGCAAATAAAATTGTAGCAGTGTCTTCATGTTTTATTCTTTACTCTTAATATGTGTGTTTTCCTCTGAGTGCCTTATTTTGCCTGAGAAGCACACGGCAAGCCAAAAAAAATTCTTTTGTAAAATTAATTCATTTGTAATCAATAAATACTTTTCTACATAAGGACACTAAGCTAAGTGAATAGAGTGCTCATGAGTGGAATTTTTAATGTGGGTAGCAACTCAACTTTGCATAGCAGACCCTGGAATTTTCCAGGTGAAGGTCTTATCAGAGTTCTTTGTGAAATTTCTTTCAGGTTCAGGAGAATATCAATGCAGAAGGATGTTACCCTGCATCACTCTTACGTGATCTGAATGTTTTCTGGGTTCTTTACGTAGGAGGGGGTTAAAGCCATAGAGTAGAACTGGGAAAATAAGTTACCTTGCTTTCAGCTTAAGAATTGGTGAAAGCATGAAAGAATGAGTTCAAGGACTTTCTCAAAGACTGGTAGAGATTGATTCATGCTCTAAATAGGACACATTGCTTGTAAACTGAAAAAAGCTACATTGTGATGTAAAGAAATAGGAACACTGAGGAAAAATGCTGTAATTTTTTGCCACTTCTGGAGGACTTTTGAATAAATGAGTACGAGGCAGTTTGCTCTTTTCCAAGAATTTCTTGCTGATGTTTAGATCACCTTCTGTCTTAGACCTCAAACAGTGATTACAAAGTAGTTTTAAAACCAAAAATTCCTTTGTATCATCAGAAACTTCAAGAGGAAGTGTTTTCAATCCTTAAATGAAATGAAAAATTAATTTGAAGTGAGCTTTCCAGTAAATTTATTCCATCTAGAAGAATAGTAATTAAAATTGCTTTTTATGATCAGGCTTTTTATTTCATACTGCATGTTTTTCACAGATAAGCATTTGTGAGGTGGAATGCAAACAAACAAAATGCTTTGTATTATCCTACTACATGAAAGATGTTTAGTGCTGTGATCCTAAACTGAAGTTGAGACTAAAATTTATTCATTTTTAGTTGGTTAAGTCGCATTTTCACGTGAACCATTCTGCCCTCATCTTCCTTTCCATCTGTTTTCCCACTCTTTCATCTACTTCTATCACCTAAAATGTAGCAATGGGAAATTTTCTTTAAGGAAAAAGAAAAAAAATCCACAAACCGAACCATAAAAAAAGTGGAAAAGTAGATAAGTTAAGAGTAGATCAGATAGCTACTTTAAGGCTTTTTCTGTGCTTTGTCTAGAAGAAGTCAGCATTTTGGAATCTAAGATGGCATTAGGTAATAGAAATAGTTCTGGTGTATCTTTAAAATTGACCAATAGTTGTTTCTAAGAAATGTGAAAATGCAGAAAATAATGTGTCTTCTGCAGACACAATTAAACCATACAACAGTGTGATCCATGGTCACAGATCCACACAAGATGTTTGATTAAGGTGGAAAGACAACTAGTTTTGTTTGCTGATATTTACCTATGAAAGACACACCTTCTGGTGGTGCTGGATGTGAAAGAAATGGCTTTGTGTATTACCAACAGAATCTTAGCACCTCTTTTAGTTGCAAAAAAATACGACAGATCTCACTGAAAAAGAGTATAATTTTGTTTAATTTGTCACTGATGCCTCCTAAAAACCTATGAAAATATTAGAGACTATTTTATGTTGAAATGCAGGTTAAAAATTTCAAGCCAGCAATGAAAACACAGAGAGAATATGAATAAGATTTGTGATCATAGCCTAAAACTGGTATGTTTGACTTTGTGAGAAATTACTCCATATATAACCAGAGAACTATAATGAATATTTGCTTACAGTTAATTGCTCAATTTCTATAATACACAATAGAGGGAAGTACAAAAGAGATTAATCATTTGATCTTCAAGGTTGTGTAATCAAAGTTTTCAATAATTTTTTCCCCTCCTGCTTAAACAGTTACAAATTTACAGGGGATATTTCATTTTGAAAGCATTGAATGCCACAAAATAATGAGACATGCCCCTACATGATGGTTATACTTTGGAGATGAAGATATCTTAAACTATTATTCATGTAATAGAAGTTATACTCTTTCATGGAAAGGTAGTTGCCCAGAAACTATTTTGTCAATGAAATAATTTTCTTCTTTTTATTTCTTTTTTTTCCCAGACTTTTAAAATTAGGAAAATTTTACTTTTACAGTTATTACTGGAATATTAAATACTGTGGGTTTCATACAGAACTTATGGTCGTGTTTCAAAAGGTCACTTGTAACCAAAAAAACCCTTCACAAAGCAACCCCCTTTTTTATACTTTATTGGCAGGGTACTTTCCAAGAAATATATTTCAAGTAAATGAAAATATTTAATTAGGCAGCATGTAAACTGGTCTGTGTGGGTGGGTCGCTGTCACAGGTGATAACACCTAGTAGACTTCTAAGTAGATATGAGAACATGTGTGAGTGAAAGTAAAAAAAGCTCTGCCAGTCTTTGTGTGGAGAGTGATAAATTTGTGCATCACTGATATCTGGAAGGGATTACAGCTGTAGAACTATGTGTGGCTGTTGGATGCATTATGGGCTCCTCCCTGGCATTACCTTCTGAAACTATTCTGTATTATTAATTTTTTCAGTACTTATGCATTACTGATCTTTCCCATACTGCACGTCTCACATCCCAGCTTTTATGGAAATTATGGAAATGTTAGAATTGCTGTTACTACTGACTGAGTTAGATGATATATTTATGATATGGGTTGTTGCTCTTTTGATTTATTAATAGATTGATATTCTTATAAATAGAATAGAAAACGCCTCCTAAACCAGACTTTGCACATCTGATGCTGGTTTTTCCTTGCCCTATTCTTCCACAGATGTAAAACATTATATTTTTAAGAGGATTATCTAATTTTTGCTCTGTAACAGATAATTTGACGGTCACAACAGAAAATTTAAGAATGAGAGTTGAACACAATATGATACAAAAAATATTGGAGTATATATTTTGTATTTTAAGAATTCTACATCATATTGTCATCTTTGTCCTTGTTTTGAAGTTTGTCAGATAGAGAAACTCAAAAAGATGCAGAATTTATTTCATCCCATATTGTAAATTACCAAAACTGATGACTTTTTGAATATTGGATTGATATTTAGTGAATTTGAGGTTTACACTTGATTAAAAGATATGTATTTACCAAATAGGTCTCTATAGTTAATTTGTTTTGGAAAGATTTGCTCCCTGCCCATCATTAATTTATTTAAGTGAAAGATGTATAGGACACCTGATTAGTTGATTTCATTTAATGGTTGAGGTTGCACTGGAGAGGACATAAATAGTTTGTTAGATAAAATTTTACACTCTCCAGATTTTGAGGCGCCCCACTATTTTTTGGTCTGCAACTATGTGAAATGTAGAGACTATCTGGCAGTACTGACTACAAAAGGCTTGATTGCAGTTCTCCTTGTAGCTGGAAATAGGGTTCTCAAATCTCCTCCAAATAGTCATAGAATAGAGACTGTGAGAGACATTACCAGTTTATGGATAAAAATGTGGTCTGCTTCAATCCTATCACTATTTCAGTTGAAAATTTGTGAAAAGTCTTATTTCTTCTAGATTTAACACTATGGTGTATAGCTTGATTTTCATGCCTGTTGTCCTTTTCTTTCATTCAGCAATAGAGTGGTAGACAAATAAAAAAACACTGTTAAAAAATGGAAGTTAATCTCTAGGTGTTTATCTTGGATGTTCAGTATGTACCTGACTGTCTTCTGGTGAAACAGCTCTCCCAACAGTTCAGTTTACACTGCTGTGGGATTTGCCTGCTCTTCCAGAGTGTTTTTTGTATATTGGCCTTATTGTGTCTCTATGAACATTTCCATTTGCTGTTGCCCTCAATCTCCAGCACTGCCTGCTCACCTGTCTGCAGCTGGACTTGGTTTTCCTCACTTCTACAGTCACGCTGCTCTCGCTTTACAAAACAGTTCTGTCTCTGTGGACCATGACCTGTTTGCACCATACATGCCATTCGGCCAAGGAAAATTTTTCATGTATGTGAACCTTTGGAAATATTATCTTTACTATTTTCTCAGAGATCTTTGAGAGTGTGCTATGTTCTGAATCAATTTTTGAAATGTAAACTGAGTAATGAATGTGTTTCTCAATATCACAATGCAATAATATTCCAACATCTTTTTTACATAACAGCATTTTATTAAATTTTAAAAAGTTAAATTTTCGCTTCTTTTGCTTAATAAAAGTAATACCAGAATAGTTTATTTTATTAGACTTCAAAGGATTTTACTCAGAGCTTCAAATAATTATAATTTAAAATATGAATGTAAGCCTTTAAAACAATTTTGTGATGTTAGTATTTAGATACAATTATGAAAACATTTTGTTGGCCATTATTATAGCATAATAATAAAGAGAACAATAGATTCATAGTGAGCATGTGAGCATGTCAAGCCTGAAAGTCATCATGAAGCTTTTGATAGACAGAAAAGTAATTTCTTTTTTTTTTTTTTTCTAATTAGAGGGTTGGTATTGATGTCATAACTGTATATTGTTCTCTCTGATTATTAACATTTTTACTGCTGTGTTTAAAATGATAATAATAGTGTTAAAAGGAAAACCTCTCAAGTGATTGCAAGGAGGACTAGGAGAAAGCCACCTTCAAATTAGAAGTACTGAAACGTAAGTTCAGTTGATTTACCCTTCAGCTAAAATAAGAAGGTAGCTCTAGATTTGACATTAAGTCCTGTGTAGAATACATGATAAAACTAAATATAGAGGCAGAATTCTCATTTACATAATCTGTGTCCAGGTTCCTTTTTCCTTCCTATATATCAATAGAAAGAGAATGTAATATAGCCAAAATTTGTTTCTATACTACTATTTCTGCAGTATAGATATTACCTTTCAATTGAGTGTAATGTTTAAAGTCATTTGAAACTTGGTTGATTGTGTGGGGTTTTAAAATTTTTCAGATGAACACTTGGATATTTAGAATTATAACTTGTATCTTATTGCAAGAATTCTTGTGTAAAATTTGTTTTTAAAAACCCCTAAACATATTTTGTTTTACATTATACCTAACATTTTGGGTTTGACCTTGTTTCGGGTTTCTTTGTTTTTTGTTTTCTTTTTCCTCCTTTTTGCCTTTCTTCAGAAGAAAACTTTGGGGCAAAAAGGCAGATAAAATAAATAGATGGAAAAAGATATTTAAAAGTATAAAAAAGCAGAGAGATAAAAATGGTTTTGTTGGACATCACCTTTCAGGTTGTAGATGGAAATCACACAGACACAAAACCAGTCAGTAATCAAGGCAGCAACCTCAGAAAGAGTCTCAGGTTCTCTACTGAGTCAGTGAGAATGAGGATCGGAACTGGGATTTTTTTCAAATTCTTATCAATTTTGGTTTTCATAGTCTTGTTTTCATACAAGACTATGTTTGCTCTTTCCATCAAAGTTGTTTTTGCTTCTGACCTTTTCATTTTATATAGCATAATAATAATTATACTGAGCAATAATCAGGAAAAAGACACAACTTTATTTAAAGTGATTAAGAAATTCCCAAAGTAATTGAGATGCCTATTGAATTTGGCATACCAAAAGAGGCAGGCAACTGTTTGAAACAGTCATCTTTTGCAGGACACTCTGCTGCCTCAACTCCTGTCAGTTTCTGGAGTTGTTTCACTTTTGTGCTTATCGCAAATATAAAGTTCAGAAGCTCTTTTTTTGTTGCTGTTTTTTTTTTGAGGGGGGAGGGAGCGGTTCTTGGGTTTTTTGTTTATTTTGGTTTGTGTTTTATTTTTCCTTTTTGAAAAAAAAAGGCTTGAATTTTAGAGCTACCTCAGGATATGGCCAACAATTGGATGTACTAGTTGCTTGCTGTGGTCATAAGCTTTATGTTACAACATACTGTACTTTAAATAGAAAAAAAGCCTCCACCAAACCCTATTTTGAGTGCTCTTCCTATCTAGCAAAAATTGCTCTTGCTGCATGGAAGGTTTTCTGTTTTGTATTGGAAATATGTCTAAAATGATAATCTGAGTCACTAAGAACACTTCCTTCTCAATATTTTTATCTTCTCATGCAAGTTCTTCTCTGACTTGCACAGTGTACTTGACAAAGACTGTGAAGGCAAAACCAGTGTAGGAGCAATCACAGCTTCCCTGTGATTCTGCTGTTAACTAGATAGTGTGCTACACTTACCACCTATATTTTTCTAACTACTGAATTGTTTTATTCATCCCTAAAGAGCAAAGAACAATAAATTAGCTACTTTACTAATCGTGACTACGACCTGCAAATGAGGCCTCAGTGAAATAAGTCACTGCTAATAATCAGCTCATCTCAAGTTCTTAGACATTTCCTTTTTTTTATTATGACACTTCAGTAATAAGAACAACAAATATTAGAAAATTTTATCTTAATCCTCATTAAGTTACATCATTGTGCCTGCCCTCCAGCGAAGCAAGAAAACAAGCATATGAGGAGCATGAAAACCAGCTTCCAGCCCAACAGAAAATGAAAAAAGTGTGGTTTACACTGCCAGAGGGAAGTGTTTGGATTGCTTGGTTCTTCACTGTGGAGAGCTGGGGATTTTTTGCTTGAGTTTTGTTTTGTTTTGCTTTTAAGGAAAGTACTTACGCTTGAGAATGAACAAATTGTATGACTATAGAACCTGCTGGCAAGCTGACAATGGGTAGCAGCTCTACAGGCAGAGCTCAGATAAGTAGAAAAAAATTCAATAAGCCTTTCCATTGAGATGTTTGTGTTTGCTTGGAATTCTGTGCATGTCTGGTTTTGTTTCAGTTTCCAGGAGGCTTATTTTATGTAACAGAAGTTCTGCCTGAGGATTCAAAGATCATAGAGTAATGAAACTTATAGATCATTTGTGATAGGAAGAAAAATCACTGAGTTCAGAGTCTCAAATTGCCTTGTTTTCCAAGCTGTGGGTGGAAAACAATGGGCATTGCTGCTCTTTCTTTATCAGTAAAATGAAGAGATGAAAATCAGCTTCTGCCAACATTGGGGAAAGCCAATTTAGTGCTTCAGCTCTCCAGTTCCTGTAGGGTATTTCATTTTGCCGTAGCTGTGAAGCCCCAGTCTTTCTGAAAAATCATAAATGGTTTTGTAGTTGTTGATTTTAAGCTACTGAATTAAATTTTCTTTTTAATTTTTACTTTCTGCAATGCTTGATCTGCTACTAAAACTAGTATAAAACCATTTTATATCATTGTCTTGCATCCTGACTCATCTGGACTGTTCCTTGCTTTTTTTAATTCATGTAGTTCAAAGTAGCTTTTAAGCGTTCTTTTTGTACCTGTTCACTCAGATCAGCAAAACATTTAATCTCTAAATGGAATTTACTATCAGACCAGAGACCAAAAATTGGGATGGTTGAAGTCATCATCATCAATATGCAGAACTAGCTGGGCACGCAGAAGGGGTGTCTGTGGTGAGTGGGACACATCAGTAACATGGAGGGCTGTGATAGTAAATAATTCTGCAAGGAAATTGAGATGTTCCTGTAAGCTGCTCCAGTGCAGCCTCCTGAGAGTGGGTTCCCGATGCATGAAATGAGGGCAGATTTTGCACAATTCTGGGGCTGAGTGATCAATCAAGGTCACCAGGGTACATGTTGTAGAGCTGTAAGAAGATAGCTGCTTGTATAACTAATTTCAGCTTCCTGTTCATAGTAATGGAATTTAAAGCCAGTGAAGGCCATTTAGGAGGCTGTTGCAGAGTGATGGTGTGTTGTAGCAGTATGCAGGATTATTTCTATAAAGGGAAGTATTGTGAAATTCAGGGCTTCATGAAAATAATAGTATCATGTTTAAACATGTCAGTGTTCCCTCGAGTCAGCATTGACATAGTTTGCTAGCTATTTAGACACTCAAGCTCACATAAGTAGACTTTCAAAGCAACACAGATCCCTGAAATTCTGGAAGAATCCATATATAAACCAGGCAGAAGGTACTCTTACTCTCTATAGTGCACTTGGATTTAGAATAAATCTCTGAAATTGAATGAAAAATACCCAGTGTTCCTTGTCTAAAAAAAAGAAAAAAGATACATACGTATTTAATGGATTTTTTTCTGGATTTTTGCTGTCATCTATGTTTTCTACACCAGCCAAGGTAACTAAAGAAAAGAAGTGGGGAGGGGAAAAAAGGCAATGTTTTTGAGATAAATGTTGTTTTTATCCTTGTTTGGAAAAAGCACTTATGCTTAGGAACCACTGAAATTGTAATAATGGAGGTTGTTCCTTCAGAAGAAAAACTTTCCATTCAGTTTTGCAATCTCCTTTTCTTCCAATAGACTGACAATATTTTGCATGACCTTTGCTTAGAAAACAAAGCTGGTTTTTAGTCAGAACTAATTAATTTCATTTGATCATGTTGTCTCCTGGCCCTTTCTCATGATAAAATATTGGATCTTTACGCATAACTTCTTTAGCTTGAATTGTAGATGTTTAGTGTTCTGTGACAATGACTGACTTATTCCCAGTGATGATTTGTGGACTAAGTGGTAATAAAAGCAGACACAGTATTCTGAAAGTTTGCTGGAGACATTTGTAGAAGCAAATCTTACTCGTGTTCCTCATATGATTCAGCTTGCACTTTATGTTCTTTTCTTGAGGAAACAAAAAGAGTGTGTTATGGAGGTACAAATATTTTTTTAGACATTGCATTAAATTTTTAAGTCAGCACACTTCTGGGAGTTTGTATCGACTAGCAACGAGATGGCAACAACTTTTATTATGCCTTTATAATCAATGTAATGTGTATTTTTGTAATGTATACAACACATTGTTCCAGAGTTCTTGTTCCATTTTCCTGAATCATAATGTCTGTTAAAATAACTTTTCTCTAAGGAAATGCTCTTTCTCCAACAGGGTGATTATCCTTGCCAATCTTTGAGGTTTTACTGTCTACAATAAGGGTTGTTTGGCATATAACCAAGCTTTGGTATTTCCATACTGCAATGAGTGAGTTTTAAATGTAGATGCTCAATCTTTGTGTGTAGCTCTTCACAATATTAAGCAGTGAATGTTTATAACTGTTAATTATGTTTTTGTCCTTAAAAAAAAAATAATAGTAATCTAGACATTTTCCTCCCTCTGCTCTATCAGTAACGACACGGTTATTGTAGTGTATCTGAAGCAAAAACCACAGCATTTAAACAGCACAGTGAAAGTGCTTCATTTGAGCAAACAATATGTTCACGATGCTAATACATTGTTTTCTGTGTTTCAGATTGTTAATTACATTAATTACTCAAAATGAGTTTGCTGTTGAAATCCTGACTGTCAAATCTAATTTGATTTTAATTGCTAACTCCTCTGACAGGATAGACTAGAAACTTCAAATAATATTGTTATTTTCTCTCTGTAATGGGAAGTTTTAGAAGCCTCTTTGGATATCCATTTTAAAGTATATAGATTAAGTATTTCAGAAGTAATATTAACTTTTCTGTTCTGATGACAAAATCTGTGGCTTTATTCCGGAAACTTTAGTTAAATTAATAATGAGGACCCCTAACAATCATAAAACATCTAAGGCTGACAATTTTAACGGACTGATAATCCTATTTGTATAGAGTTTGATTATGATTAACTTTTCAATATTGTTGATGAGCACTGAAGAGGGTTTTTCAGGGAAAAAACACATATTCCTTGATTGAATCATAGTCTGACTCCCTGTAAATATGTCCTTCTGCAAAGTTAAAATATGATTTTGACTGTCTTGTGTAATGAGCTTCCTTTGGAGAATTCTGTAACACTGGTGATACACAAACTTATTAACCTGGGGAGGAGCTAAACTGGTTTATATTGAAATGTGTCTGTGGTGGTCTCCCATTTGAAAGGTTTAAATTGTGCAAGGCTGTGATTTTGCTGAATAACATTTGTAAGAAAGTGACATGACATGATATGACATGACATATGAGCACAGGAGTAGAAATGCAGCTTAAGATTTGTCAGACACTGTCAAACTAATATTACATGTGGGCAACTATCATATCTCTGGCAGTGACAAGTTGCTAGTGATTATAGAAGAATATAAGAAAAGAACATGGACTAAGGGATCCTCATATATTGTCTTCTACTAATTAGCTTCTACTAACTTCTGTAGTTCATACACTCTTAGGCTTAGGCTTCAGTGAAAAAGATCCATCTCATTAAGATAGTGTTGTCCTTATGAAGCTGCACACATCTGTGCTTTTGACCTCCTAAATATCTTGTGGCAAGGAGACCTATATTAGCAATCTCAGATTTAATCTGTTTCTTCTTCGTTGTTTCAGTGCCTTCTGTTGCAGCTTGATATCTAGAATAAACCCAGTATGAGATTCTCAAATATATTTTGTAAATTCCAGGACTTCATATATATGCTTTAGAGTATGGGTTATAAAATATCACAACAATTTGTGATGCTTTCATACTTAATAAAACAGAGGCATAAAATAAATAAATATTCTGAGGTTGAACAATCATTAAAACAACCGGGGAATAGGTTTAAAAACAGGTGTAGAACTTAGGATTTTAGATTCTCATGAAGTGCTGCTTCTAAATCTTGATATGTGTTCTATGAGCATCTTACAAAATTTGTATATACTTTGTTTCAGTTTTAGATAAATAGTTCTAATGAATGAAAATTTAATGAGTATGAAAAAAAAAAAGGAGGAAAATTGGTAGAGTATTGCATAACTTCCATGCTGTATGGCTGGAAAGGTGTTACTGAATGAAAACAAATCTGAGGAAAAGAATGTCTTACATCTTAAAGTAAACATTGGTTAAAAGAGAGGCAAGAAATCTAGATGAAAGTGAAACCATCTATATTCTTTCATTCAAGGTTTCATACTGAAAAGAAAAAAAATTATTTTTCATTGTCTTTTAATTAAGAATTTGTAAAATTTCATTGCTTTTGCCATACAGCAACTGTATGCTGTATACTTGTCCTTGCAGGGAGTAAATAAATCCAGAATATGTGGACACATCCTTAAGGGTCTGGCACATGTATTTTAGGTTAAATTGACTCTCTTGATTGTGTGGTTCGTTTTATTTCACAGTGAGTTTAATGGGGCAGCATGGCACCTACACCAATTCTTGAGTTATCTGCTGTCATTGTGAACAGAAGAAATGCAGTTCAGCTTGTCAAATGTGTACCTGGCTCTGCACAAGGGAACATTTTCATAAAACATCAATGTGTATGTGTGTAACACTATCCTACTCTGAATTTCAAACAAAGCATATAAAATACATCAGCTCTAGTACTTGGTCATTCTCTTATAATTAGTGTGTTTTCTACCAAGCACATTTCTTGGATCTTGAATCATAATAGATGAATTTAAAAAGTGTTTAGAGAGCTTCTTACGGACTCATACAAAGAAAGCATAAAACTTCATCTAGTCAGTTCAGGGAGGAATTAATCAAAAAAGTGTTTAGGACCTCATGCTCATGCCTATGTTCATTTACTCCTCTCTGAGTGTTTCACAGATCAGTGTTGTATTTTGTGTTCCTGGAATATATCTTCATAGTTTTTATTACATTTAGATTGTGATTATAGTTAGAGATAGCAACAAGAGAAGAATTCGAACAATTCCTGATTTTATTGCTTTTAGGACAGATTATCAGATTTTTAAATGGAAAGCCATTTAAATGAGTGAGCGGTTTAAAGAGAGATAAAATATTAATTTTAATACTGAATGGGTGCTTTTTTGTTTTCCCAATAAAGACAAAATCTTTTAAAATTAATATTTAACTTTAAATAACTTTCAAAATACATGTAAAATATTCTGTCATATAAAGGACATGATTGCTGTCATAGAAAAAATATTTTGTCCACCTCTCATCAGGCTCTTTGGCATCCTATCAATTTAGGCTGAAAACCATCCTGGCACAGGCTCAAAAGAATACTTAAGCTCAGTGAAATGTGAGTTTTGATTTCATGTCTTATATATTGTCTTATTTCATGTCTTACTGTACTTATGTACTGGCACTGCATATTGGATTGGAATTCTTGTGGAATGTGAGTAAGTGTGTAGGAAAACAAAACAAACACTGCAGAAGCACAACCGAGCTGTGCTTCACTTTCCATCTTTTTAAACATCATATATAAGCCATTAAATGGCTGCAATGCCACTCTGTGGATGCTGTTTTCAACAATCAGGGATTTTTTTCCTGCATTTTACGTGTTCTTTTTCTTTTTACTCTTGCAGTTATATTTTTAACATGGAGAGTTGTTGATTGAATACTTTCCACCAAAAAACCCAATAAAATTCTAATACTAAATTATCCTAAAATGAAACCACTGTAAAGAAAAGAACTTTCATCTGAACTAGCTCATATCACAGAATGGCTCTTCTCTGGAGCAGAGAAAATGTAATAAGCACTATTGTTTTCTAGTACAGAAAACAACCCAAAGATGACTATTTCAAAGGAACCATAAATGGAGAATAATAGGAATATTATTAACCATAAAAGTATCTATTACTGATGATACTTCAAGCAGCATAGGCTATTTTAAAGATTAATTCCCAAATCTGCATGCATTCCTTTTTAACTAACTCCATTAGGGCATTCAAACTTACTCCTGAGGGTTTGGAACAAGGAGTTAAACTGAAACAGTTATGGCATGTTGCAGAAAAAAAAAATATTGAGAAGCTTTTTAAGGAATTTTACTGAAAACAACCCCTCTAAATAAATAAGGTTTGCATTTATTTTCTAAAAGCTAAATTTAATTGTAAAAGTAATTGTTTTATACCAAACATGTAGGTTTTAAAGTACTTATTTTAAATGTATGTGCACATAATTTACTGGAAATGGGTTTTAAAAACAAAAAATCATATTTTTATTGCTATTTTTTTTCTCCTATAAATTGTGAACTTCTGTGCCTAGATATGATTTGTTCTCTTTGAAAGAGTTATGGAGCAAATCTGACTTTATAATTGTAATAAAAATATTAATACATTTAAAAGGCAAAATAAACTGCCATCTGTTCTGATCAATAATGCAATCTCTATTTATATCTTATATACTTCAAAAGTAAAAAAAAAAAGAAACGTTGGATTTGAGCACACAATTTAGCTTTGTACATTTCAGACACACAGTCAAGGAAGAGTCAAAATCTAGACTTTAGAATCCAACTATTTAAATCTGTTAAAGGAATCTCTCAGGACAGAAGTACATCCGTGAAGAAAAGAAATCATGCAACACTTAAATGAGAAACATATTTCTATTGGGACAGGGGGAAAAATCAACATTGAAACCCAAACTGCTTTTAAATCTCATGCCTACATGTGCATACAATAAAATATTATTGCCTTGTTCAACAGATGTGAAAGAGTCACAGTTCTTCAGGGGCACTGATCATTTCTTTAGTTGCAGATTTATTGAAGTTTCTGATGAGAGGCTAATCTCAAATGGAAAAGAAGCATTATGGTGTACCAGTTTTGAAGACGTTTAGACATATAGGGTTTCATTGAGTAGAAGATGTAAGAAAAGATTAGTTGTTTTTCACTTTGGGGTTTTTTAGGGTTGTTTTCAATCCATAAAAGGAAACCAGCAAATTTTATTCCACTATGAAAAAGTCTGATTTTCTGAGTTCAGAGCAGCCAAACTCCTTATCATGTTATTATTTCAAGGGGCTGCAGCATTTGCTGCCAAAGAAGCAGGTTGCACAATCTTCGTTGTGTCCCTGTTCATACAGAGTGAAACCATTACAAATTCTATTTGAAGATGATGACCTTTAATATTGCCTTGCAAACCTAAAGCTCAGTGTTGTCTTGGTGTGATGGTTTTCTGTTGCTTAAATAGTTTTCCTCCTAAATTTTGAAAGTAGTTTTAGAGGATTTGAGATAAACACTTGGTTAACATCTGGGTTTCTCACCATAAAGATAGGCACTGAGGGTGGAAAACCTGTACCCTCAGTAGGGTCTTTCAATAATCCCTGTTAGTGAAGGATTAACTACTGACATGACACATCCATTGGCTTCAACTGCCTTTGTTAGTGATCTCAGAGGGGTACCTTCCTGTAATTTGAACAGCCCAGTTCTCGCATTAAAGTTCCTTATTTTACAGCACTGAATTAATCTCTTGTGTTTTAGTAAAGAGGAGCTATTTCTAAAAGTTAATCATGTCTTCAGGCTGTGAAATTTTATGAACTTTTATCCCTTGACACTGAAATTTGCCTGAAATATTCATGAGCATTTCCATAATTTCATTTGAAACAATGTGTTTGGTGTTTTTGCTGTTAGATATTGCTGAGTTAGTTTGGGGTTTTTTAATTAGTATGAAGATACAGCAATCTCCCCCAGTGAAAAATTATGACATTTATTGAGAAAAAATTGTCTCTTTGCAGTAGCCTTATTATTTCTGAATGTAAAAAACAAAGAGAGATTTTTTGCTTATATGGAGTTATGAGGTAAATTAAACAAGATATACCAGATAAAAAGTTCAATCTCAGTGAACTCTGATACTTTTTAAAATATAATAACAGCAGATGAAATGAAAGTTGACTATATATGTAGTATATATGTGCTCATCCTTACAGTATTTGAACTTTGGCCACATAATCCTTTTTCCCAAGTTTGCTTTGTGTGTGTTTGTTTTCTCGTTTTGGGGTTTGGTTTGTTTGTTTTGGTGGGGTTTTCTTTGTGGTTTTTTTTGTTTGTTTGTTTGATTTGTTTTTTTCATTGTGACAATGACTGAAAATTGGTCTGTGTGCGACTTTATTCCTTTCCATGATGGAAAATTGCTCACTCATTGTGACTATGAAAAATATGAAGTGTTGCTTCCACAAAGTTCCTGAAAATGCAGTCACCTCACTAAGAATTTCTTGCGTCTGTCAGGGAGCGGTCCTTGGCAGCACATTGCTCAGATGATTTCTGAATACAGAAATGTTTGGATGCCTCTACCCCATTTTCAAGCCTTTGCTTCAGCTCCTATCATTCAGCTTATTAGTGGTATCCTTCCTCTATGAGAGTCAGTTTTGAAATGGAACCCTGACTTTCTCTACCTTCCAGTATAACCAGATACTTAGTCCCCTAAGCGATTGGAGCAGCATAGGAACAAATATGCAGGAGTGACTGTATGATAAGACAGTTAGTAATGATCAACATTTTAGAAGTATTTAAATAAATTGCTTATTTCAAGCTATAACAAATCAACTATGTCCTTAGCTTATCAGTAGGAAAGGGTCTTCATTAGGATAGTGTTGATATAGGAAAGAAATGTAAGACAAAAAGAGAAGTTATCAGATATAGATAAACCATTTCAGTATCATCATGTTATTACTTAGGTTAATTATTTTTTTATCTCTATAAGAAGACAATTGAGAGGGAAGTGAAAATGATAAGTATAAAATTGTTGCCAATCCAAGCTTCAATTTCCATCTATTGGAGACAGTATTGTTGAGTGTTATAATTTTTAAACTAACAAGACTATTACTCCAGTTATGATAATGCAAAAACTTGTGGTTCAGTTCAGTATATTCTGTTAAAATGAGATACATACAAAATTTGCAATATCATATCCCTTTTTCTGATGTTCTCATTGTCCTTGCCCTGCCCTTTGGTGCCCCAAAGCTCACTCTGCAGGGCTGAAGAAGGACTGCAGACCAAGAGGACACCCTTTGTGATTTCTCCCAGGCATGAGATTGGGGCTCACGAGCCCATAGGTTTCAAGGATTGTTCTTTTTGACACTTTTTAAGATGATTGCAAGACCTATCTGTCTTTTATCTTTTCTGCCGATCTGTGTCCAGGGCTCTTGTGGGCAGCCTTGGAGAGGCTTAAGGCCTTGCCTTGAGCACACTGCGTGGATTCCACAGTTATCCCAGTGCACTTCATGCATGGCAAGGCAGGGCAGGCGTTTCACTGTGGAGCTGGAGGCAGCACACAGCAATCTTTGTATGCCAAGGCCGGTGAGAAGAGAGAGCAGAAATGCCAAGGAAAAGCGTGTTTCATTATTGTGCAGACATGGACAAGTTGCCGATGGGTGAGCAACACACAGTGAGAACTGTGAAGAAGAGAGAGCAGAAATGCCAAGGAAAAGTGTGTTTCATTATTGTGCAGACATGGGCAAGTTGCCAATGGGTGAGCAACACACAGTGAGAGCTGTGAAGTCAATACTCAAGTCTGAGCTAGATGTGGCTTCAGGTGGATATGGGAATATATCAGTTTAATCAAGAACACTAATATGTTGTTCGTAGGTGTCCAAGGAGTTTACCTAGACAGTGGATTACTGGAAGTGTACTTTAATGGTGACATCCTTAACATTAAGGACTACGGCTGCTGGCCAGAAATGGAAGATTATCTTTCTAAGACATTGGGAGTTTTAAAACCTATTTTTCAAGTTACCTTTAACTATCTTTAATTTTTTTACTTTGACTAATTTTCTGCTGTCCCAAATCTGTAACATTTAACACATTTCTGAAGAGCAATAAGGCAATTCTGGAGAGCAAACAAGGCCTCTTGGCCTTGATTATGTTACGTTCTGTCAGTTTTCTTGTAAGAAAAGTCTCTGCAATTCCATTAATATGTTACTAGGTTTTCTAGGCTTTTCCTTGAGTTCAAATGCATTCGGCAGCTAGACCAACATTTTATAGGTAATTCTAGACAAAACACTGGTGAAAGATCAACAGTGTTTTGCATAGAGAAAAAGTAATTTTCACCCTTTTTTCTTTTTGCTGGTATGCTTTGTTCTTTCTTTAAGGAAAAGTATCTTTGAATAAAATGAAGCAAATTTCTTCTGGAAAAAGCTGCATATAAGATGAGAACCGACCATGAGCCCAGTAGAATGATATTGCAAACTGACTAGTGAGAGTACTGTCAGGTTATGCTCAGATAGAATAATATGTTATTCCTTTATACACAGCGAAAATTACACATTTTTGCTTCTCTTCCAAATCATTACTAAAATGTGTCTTGAAATAATTCTAGATATTCAGTGGCAGTTTTTAATTTATATCAGTAAAGAATGACCTTCACTGGAGAGGTTATCTCTCTGCTTTTGTGTATGCAGAACTTCAGCTTATTCATCAGGGCAAGCAATGTGATTACTGATTTGATGCTCTGCTGATACATAGCTGTGTTGTCATTACAACAGCTTTGCATATGTGAATCTCAAAAGACTAGATTTCAAGAGACAGTTTGTTGTGAATCAAAATAATGTGTATCAGCTTGAGAGAAGATTAATCATTTCAGCAAAGGATTTGTTTTCTACCGTCAGACCACTAGGTTACTTTATACATACACTTAAATATTCAGATGTATTTGAATAATTATGTCTGAAAGTCTGCATATAGGAGGAAGTGGAAAGCTTTAAGTTGTATTTTCATGATTTTTCCTCTTTTCTCAGAAATTTCTACACTACTTTATCTGACTGTATATCAACTGCAAAAACCTCTGTATTTGGTTAAGGAGAGTCATGCAAGACAATTTTTTTTTTCTGTCTACATAACTGACCTATAAGTTTATTCAAAGTCTTGGTCCTGGCTCTTTATGTAACCTTTTGTTTCAATTTGGCAGCTTTGTGAAGTTTAAATAAAATAGAGACCTTTCCTTCTCTCTCAATAGCGGCATTTCTTTTAAGAAAAGAAATCAGGATCCTTTGAAATCCATGCCAATCTGTTCTATGAACCTTGTAAAGTTTAACTGTAGCTCTTCTCTTTCTGTTAATAGTTGCTTACTTGTAACGTGATAGGTAAAAATGTAGGAGGAGGAATGCTTGTCCCACCAGAAACTTGTGTGGTACAACACTGTGGATTTAAAACAACTTCAGTATCACTGCCTTCAGTAAACGAAGCAGCTGCAATAAGCATACACCTATTTGAAGAGAAATGGGACCTAATGAATTGAACAGATTGCTTAGGGCATCTTCAAAAAGTCTACAGGTGGCAAATTTAGAATTAATTAAAGTGTGAACTAATATCTAAAGAAATTCTTTGGATTTTTTTTCTAATCAAATGATAACTAATCTAATTCTCTTATGGTTCACAAGTTACTTTTAACAGCTTTAAAATTTCAGTCTCCAAAAAAAAAGAAAAAGACATTTAGGTGTTATAAACTGTCAGGTGAGAGTCGCTTGAAGATTGGGAGATGTCATGTTTATTTGGGCTACAGAAATAATTTTTTTCCACACTTTTATTGTCTTCAAATATCTATGAATGCGTAAAATGGATATTTTACTAATTTACTTGGCAGGGAATTAATTTATATTCATAAAATGGGTTGTATAGAGTTTTTTCTAGTTTTATCTTTTCTTTACCTTTTAAAATTATTGTCTAGATTATTTCAAAGGTTGTTTACCAGCCATGTAAATTAACCTGTAATTTAAAAGGCACTAGGTTTGGGGTTCAGAGAGTCACAAAACCTACAGATTCAGGGACACTAGGGCAAAAGTCTTCAGCCCCAGAATCCCTGGAGCTGTAGAGTTTGTGGATCTCTTAACTGTAATGGCACCATGGATGCAAGATTGAGGTGCATTTGAGGCTGAGTTCCTGTGGGTGGCCCAGATGAAAAAGGTTTGGAGAGAGCAATGTTTGTACAGTGGCACACTCCCCTTGGCCTGCCTTCTTCAGCCCCAGTGTCCCGTGATAGCAAAACAAGCTGCTACAACATCCCCTCCCTTTCATCCCACATAGAAAGCATCAAAAAGTGCAGTTCAGGAGTGTTTCTTGTTTTGGAGATGCCCTGGCTTCTGGGAGAATTCTGTGTTAACTTTCTGCTTGCTGGATGAGGTTATGGATATTTATTAAAATAACTGTTTGTATCTATGATGAGCAGGAAAAAATATGCTGGTCTTCATATTAGCCTGGAGATGCAGACTCCCAGTATCTTTGAATTTGTGTAAGAAATTTTGATATTAAACAAAGGCTGTTCTATAATGCCAAGTTTGTGAGGTTATACAATTTTTATAACTAGAGAAAAATTAATGACAAAAAAGATATAAATTTGGGATCACATAACAGTGTCAAGCACATGCTACTTCTTCAAAACTTGAGATTTTATCTGGAATGGTAAGAATTTTCTTAGGTAAGTAGAATGTTAAGCTAAGCTTCAGCTAGAAAATAGATAAAAAAACTAAAGTCATAGTTCCAAAAACAGGTTTAGGATTATATTTTTTTAAAAAATCCATCTTAGGTATAAAGAATTTCAATAAGCTACATGGGATTGTTTGTTTATTTCTTAGTTTCCTAAGAGGAAAAATAAATTAGTAAAAATTAAAATTATCAATTGATTTAACTGTGTAATAGCCAGTATGTGTTACATAAGATTATATGAAGAATAAATCTTATGTCTGAGGAACTTTAGAGTGACAATAATCAGCTGTGTGTACAAACTAGTTCTATGTTTAGTCAAGCAGCTAAAAACTGCCAGTGAAACCTGTTAATTGGAAGTTAAGAATAGAAATAGTCACCAAAACTTGTCATTTGGGGTTTTTTCCCCTTGTCTCAAAATTTGGAATAAAATACAAGAATAAGCATAAATTACTAAATCTCAATAAATATTCTTCAGTGATATGTTATTAAATTTAAAAGTGATCAGAACTGAGTAGAGCAACAGTAAGAAATGCAAAAGCAACTTTTGCTGTTATTGAGGAAAAATTGAGACTTTGATGCTATTCCATTTAATTTCTTAAGTTTTTGGGTTTTCTTATATATATATTTTTTTTTTTAATTGTGTTTTCTAGTGAAGAACATGTTTTATAAAAAAGTATCATGCCTGACACACTACCTTTTTTCCAAGTAATGATCCAAAGAAAGTAGTCTATTAGTACTGCTCTGACTCAGCCTTATACTTATCAGATGAATCATAGGTATCAATGAGAATGTTTTGCTTGTCTTTTTCAAAGGCCATGATGTTACTTGACTTCCAATCATTCACTAACTACAATCATCAATGTTTCCTTCATGAGACTACAGAATGTAGAATGCAAGCTATTGATGTTAGTGCCCTGGCTTCATTGACTTAATTATTGTTGTATTTTATGCTGATAAATTTCAGCCAAGCATACAGGAACACATACTCCTTACTAAAAAAACTTTAGAAATTGAGATTTAGGTGGTGTGTAGTACAAAATAAAGAATCTAACTGTTGCAGCTGGTTAGACTATCAGTATGATTCATCTGGAAGATAAAATAAAATCATGGTCTGTACCAGTTTGGTTGCAGCTGTTACTAATACTACTGCCAGCTGTGTATCATTTGTAGCGTAATTGAGGGTGTGCTTTCGACACCTTGAATGAAGTTATTTACCTAAGCCATAGATTTGAAGCTCAGTCTAGGCTTGAATTGACATGTGTATCACATCTTAGAAAAGGGAGTACTTGCCTGGATAATGAAATGGTCTAATTGCATTCATTATCCTATTCATAGTTTGTCTCTAGGGAAAGCGCTACTCCATTTTCTGGGTTGGTTTCAAGATACAAGTGAGTTTTCTTTGTGGGTTTGTGTTTGGTGGGGTTTATTTTGATCTTCTCTCATTCTTAATAGCTGTGCTCCTTCTTTTACTTAATTTTCCCTTCACCACTGTGAATTGCTTATTTATTTTAAGGTTGTGAGATAATGGTGTATGAAGTACTCCTCCCAACAGAAAAGATAATTATCTTTGACCAAGAAGCACCTGAAGTTGGAAGGATGCTGCAATAGTGATGTCTAACAAGTTTGATATAAGTGTGTCTGGACTTGGAAGAGAACATCTGCTTAGCTTATAAAGTCAAGAATATCAAGACTGTTTGGCAAACTATATTTTTCTTCTTACAGCATCAGAAGGCTACCTAGGATGTTTTGTTTCTTTCAACGAATTGATTAATCAGTCTAGTGAGATAAACAGCTATCTTTCAGAAGAGCTGTAAACTCAAAGGAGAAGAAAATAAGTCAGTATTTCATCTTTGGTCTAATGACAAGAAGTTGGAGACAGTTTGGAGAAATTTCCTCCTACAAGAAGAGACCAAGAAGAAGCAAATGCAGAGCTGCCTTATTTTTTCAGCCTAGGATTGCTGTCATCACACAGAAATGAAATCTATGTTCTTACTGTTTTCTGAAACAAGCTGATTACTCACTGGTTCTGAAGAGTAATTTTCATTATCTGTTATAAATTATTTATTTATATAAACTCCTTAAGGAAAGAAACCAGTACATTTTAAATTGTGTGTAGTTTTTAATACATTTTGCTAGGATGTTCCCACAGTCTGCAAACATTTTTGACAATTAATTTGAATTTATTTGATTGCTATAAATTGATATATTTGTATTGATCTAAAAAGATTTTAATTCAGAAATATATTTAAAAAAGCATGTTGTTTTCAAGTTTCTAATATGTGTTAGAAATGTATTTTTGCATTTATACATGTTATACTCCGGTATGCAGCTCAAAATATTTCTTCCTATATTTCTATTTTATTTCAGTCAGCCAATTCTTTAATTTCAGTTTTATTATTTTAAGCTTGTGATGATAATTATCTTCTCTGAATAAATTAGCATATTATCAAATATTATTAGCATTTTTTGTTTCATAATTTTTAATTAAAAGCTCAACTTCCAACGCCATTATTTAGATTTTGTCCAGTTTTCTGCAAGGATGGATCAAATATATAAAAAACTTTTTTATTGCTAGGAAAAAAAGTGATATATATTAATTATTGAAGAATTCAGATCAGGTAAACCTGCAGTCAGTTGAAAGTGTGCACTTCATATTGGCTTAAATAGAAAAATAATTTGTAAACTCTTCAAGTGAAAGAAAATTGTTTGTTACTAATTGATATATTTTTATTACCTTGTACATTGAATTATAAAATGAGAATACTGATCCAATAAATTCATCTTAGATTATTTCAAATAACTTATTTGCTTTAAATGTTTATGGATAAAATTCAGCTACAGTTGGTGGTGGGGAAGAATAAATTTTAAATAGATGACTTAAGAAGAATTGTAATGAGTTCTTAAGTAGAAAAATAGAAGTTTTTTTCTTTTAAACTTTTATGATTTATTAGATTTTCTTTGAACAATGCTAAGATCTGTAGTTGGGGGTTTTTTTAGGTTTTTTTTTTTCTGTTACTTAAGACACACCGTATTGATTTTTTATGTTACTCATGTGTCATTTCATTAAAAAGATACTGAATGATTAAAATTCAAGTGAGAAATTATTAAGCTTATTTTTTAAACTAATGTCAGAGTTCTGCAAAAAATTTTGGATTACCTATTGCATTCATCCCCTATAAATTCTATAGTTATGGCCATATGGTCATACGGATGCAATCGTAGGCTTTGAATTTTCATTCTGTTTTCAAATGTGCTAAAATTGTACTGACACCTCATATAGCTTATTTAAGCAAAAGGCATGCACACATGGCAAGCATAGTGTGAAGAACAATTTTGTAACTGTTTCTCATGCACAGTGCTGTGCTGGGCTCAGTCAATCAACACCATCTCGGCAGAGTGGCAGAACAGGATCTGCATAGCGATTATACTCCATCAGCGTGTATTGTCCTACAGTTTGTGACAACTATTTTACAACTTCTATAGAAAATGAATTCTTCATCCACACTTCCACTGCATGCTTCGTTTGCTGCTGGCCTGTTTTCCTTCCATCATGTGGCTTAGCAAGGCTGCCTGCTTCTGCTTGCCAGTCCCTGCTGAATTGATTTGCCAGTATGTAGCGAAGGTCACAGTAAGGAAGTCTCGAGGGTCATTAGGTTTGTACATGGTTTGTGGGGAAACTCATTAATGGGTTGAATGTGGGAGTAGTTTTGCTGTTCCCTTGAGGGGAGGACAGACAGGACAGGACCTGAGCATCACACTTTGTATTTGTTGCAGCTAATCAACCGGTCACTGTAGTTTTTCTAACTACCCTTTCAGTGCACAAATAGCTGCAGGCACAGCATATGCAATCTTTTGTTTAGAAGGGATGCAGTAGGGATGCTGGGGAGCTGATGGCATTGTCATAAAAATAAGAACAAATGCAAATCTGAAGGAAGAATAATTTAGATGTTTTTCTGTGTGAAACAACTTGTTCATGCTGTGTTTTTAGTGATGACTGCTAATGTACAGGTATCAAAAAGCTGCTCTGCTTTCACTGGATGCACCATGTAATTTTTAAAGAAAATGGACCTACAGAACTGGCATGCTGTAGCAAATTTTTATTTCTATCTTAAATAATGGGCAGGTGACCTAAATTTTCTTCTGAAAGATCTTTTAAGTATGCATGCAGAGCTTTAGAATGAGATGTGTTTTGTAAAAAACCCTAAAATATACATAACACAATATAATTCTAGGGAGAGAAAAATTGAAGAAGGGGGAATCACTACCTAGTGAAAACTTCTATAAATATGTGTCATTCAGAGGCAGGGAAAGATATGTGATATTAGAGGAGGAATTTGTCTATGTTTGCCTTCCAAGACTTCCAAGAATTCAGCTGCAGTAAAACACATATGAGAGAATATGCCTCAGCTATTCAGTTCTGGAACTTTTCCACCTGTTGTGAAGCAACACAGAATATCAGAACTGTAGGGGTAACATTGTTCTGAAATTCCTGGGAGGCAGAGCTAGAATTTCAGTTTCACAAGTTAAAAAGGTGCTCAGGGTCCAGCATGAGGATGTTTAAAATATTTACCTAAAAACCATTTTTGCTGGAGAGGCTGACTATAGCCTTTATATTTGATAGAAAGATGTAAACAGTTTTTCTGACCTTTTAGAGATATCTGTTTCCCTCTGCTGACTGTAAAGGGGGGTCCAAATGACTAGCTGCTTAAGGCATTTTAGAGATCTAAATTTTGTCAGATTAATCCATCTTCAATCTATTCAGCTACTTCAGGGAGACTAGACTCTATTTTCCAAACTCTTTGAATGTGCTAGTAATTATAAGAATATTACAAGTAAATGCAGGTACTTAGTAAGGTTATATTTAAGAAGCGCCTTACCAAGATGAACACAGTACAAAATGTAGGAGCTATAATGGCAAGAAAATTAATCACTAGAAAAATTCACTCTAAATTTTTGTTAAGAGTTGTATAGACATTTTCCATTATTTCAGCGCCAGTGAGAATTTTGAGACATTGACTCTAATAAATCTTTATGGTGCTGAGTTATGTGAACTCACAGGGGATACTGTAATGTAGCCTGGGAGTTCTACACCCTTAGTAAAACGAGAATGAATTTAGACTTTGATCTTGCTTTTTTTTAACAGATGCACATTATTTTTTGAGTTCTCATGTACTTTTTGTTTACATTCTCCTTTGATGGTTCTTACATTCTCTTTTGACAGTTTTCAGTGTCATGGGGTAAGAGAAGGACTTATGTTACTAGTTTTCAGATGGTGTTCACTATCTTGACAATCCTTAAGATGAAAAGCATCCCCTTTACCATGCAGATGAAAGTTACACTGCATTGCTGTATTTTTTTCAATAAGTTCTTACTCCATTATTAAAAAAACCCAGCAAAACAGTAGCAAGTTCTTGGCCTATAATTTTTGCATTCATCCATAGAAAATTAAGAAGTTTTCAGCAAGAATATTGTGCTTAATAACTAACCTAATCTTTATTCCTACTTGCTAGTGGTATTCCAGAAGCACATGAGTAGAAATGCAGGAGATATCCTAAATAGCAGTTCTTACAATATCTCAGACTGCTAATTAAAAAATAAAAAGATAACTAAATATGTTCTCTCCCTACAGTCATCATACCTGCAGAATTATTTGGAATCACTGTCCTTGGAATTTGTAAGATCTTATTTCAGAGAAGATAAGACCAGCTTCCAGAGTGCATAAGGATTTTAGGGAGACTTTGCAAAAACAGCCTTTAGGATGTACAAATAGCAAATAAATTTGGAACTAGATAGAAAAGGTGTAATATTCATTTAAACGTCTGTTTGAAGGCATCATTGTTTAAGTGGGAGAGTTCAATGCAGCAGGTGGTGGTGATGAATTTTTTTGCCATGCTTTTTCCCAAGATTAAATTATTTTTATTTTACATAAGACTTTTAGTGAAAGTGGATGCCAGACCCATGCTACCTACAGAAATGAAAGGATGCTAAGAACATAACTGTTTCATTCAAAATTATCAGCATGCTATCTACGTAGTGTGGGAGTATATGTTTTAAAATGTGTGTGGATGCAAACAGAAAACAGTTTGTTTGGATTATTCATGTTTGTAGTGTGATTTCAAAAGATGAAATAGCAAAATGAGAAGTTTCCTCTGTCAGAAGACTTTCACTGGCTCTATTCTGTGCCCCTCTTGTACACATATCTTTCACAAATCAGACTTAGTACCCTGGCTGAGGTAATAATTCATTGCTCTGCTGCTATGTTGAATATCCCTGACGAGGGGGTCACAAACTCTGCTCACAACTGAATAATATTATGGGTAACTGCAGTTGTTGCAAAACTTAATGCATAATCAAAAATATTACATGAGTACTGAAGGTTTGGTGGTTTATTTCATCCTTACCTTGTGCAGTTCGCACATTTTTGCAAAATATGAGTACAACATCACAGTAATTGAAAAGTGTCAGTAGCTTGCTGGGTACAGAAAAAGTTCTTTATGCTTTGAAGTTCCCTGAGTGCTGGTGCAGCACTTTGAAAAATTCCTTAATGACTGAGTAGTAGTTCTTGAACTAGTGATTTGGGAGTCCCCTGCAAGCACACTAATGATTCAGACAGCAGCCTTAAATCACTTGCTTTAGTTTAAGTACTTCTTGAATGTACATAAAGTCTCACTTTATTGGGAATTGAACTAACTACCTGCAGTCTGAAAAGCAATAAGTTGTGTACTTAAGCAAAGGTGAATTACTAATAAGAGAGAGTTTTTTCAGTACGTGTTTTTTGAAAGCTCTTAGCTGTTTGTGTAGAAGGATTGTACAGCAGTTGTCGAAGCTTCACATGTTGGACTCTACCTGTCCTTGGAGAGATCTTTTTAACAATTTTCAGGAAAAAAAGTGACAGAGAAATACCATGACAAAGGCTTTTGGAAGACGCAAGAAGAAACACTTCAATGGTATTTCACAGAGCATTAAATTTCCCTAATCTCTTCAGCAGCTGCACTACTTTTCTTAATTTTTTTTGTTTGTTTGTTTGTTTTGGTTTTTTTGCTCTGACGGTGACTTGAGAATAAAATTAAGATGGTGCTACTGGTAGAGTCTACCTTCTGCCTATGTTGATTTCCTGCATGTTTTACTTAAATAATATTAAAAGGTGTCTGCAAAATTTTGTGAATTTATCACCCATGGGTTACACTGCTGAGTAACAATTTGATAAATGCTTTATCTGTTTTAGATTTCATTGTTCTCAGTCCAGACCTAAATCAGAAGGTCAGCCAAAAATATCAGCAACAGTTCATAAATGAGCTAGGATCTTCTGAGCAAACTCAAACACAAAAAGGAAGCATACAGAAGGTAGAAGCAGGGACGGATGATCTGGGAGGAATATAGAGGCAACATTTGAGCAGAGATGCAGTTAGGAGGGACAAAGCCTGGATTGAACAGAATCTGTTCAGGGATATCAAAAGACAATGAGAAGGATTGCAATGTGTACATAGGTGATGAAACGAAGAATAGGGAATATGTGGGCCCACTGCTGAATGAACCTGCTGACACAGGACATGGAAAAGGCTGAGGTTCTGAATTCCTCTTAGTTTTAACTGGCAAAATCATTCTTCAGAAATCTTAATTACTGAAGTCAGAGAAAACGCTGGTGCAAGGAAAATGTATTCATGGAAGACGATCGGGTCAGGGAACAGTTAAGCAAATGGACCTACATAAGTCCATGGACTGTGATGGGAGGTCATGTTTGACCAAACTGACAACCTTACATGAGAAAATGACAGTCTCAGTAGATGAGTGTAGAGCACTGGGCAGTCATTAAGGCTACCTAGGTGTCAACAACGTTTTTTACGCTCTTTCCTGTAAGATCCTCATAGAGAAGCTGACAAAGAATGGGTTGGATGAACAGACGTTGAGATGGACTGTAAACTGGCTACAGGCCCAGGCTGTGGTGGCCAGTGGTATTAAGTCAAGCTGGGGGTCAGTAGCTGGCAGTGGACCCCAGAGGTCAACACTGGGTTCAGCTGTTCTTACAATTTTCATTAAAGATCTGGATGATGGGGCAAAGTGTACCCTCAGCTGGTTTGTTGACGTCACAACACAGGGAGCAGTGCATGACCAGAGGCAGTGATGACTTCCAGAGGAACCTGGACAGGCTGGAGAAATGGCCTGACAGGAACCTCATTAAGTGCAACGAAGGAAAATGTGAGGTCATGCACAGGGGCAGGAATAAACCAAGGCAGTGTAGTGAGGAAGACTATGTGAGGGGGCTGATTAGCTGGAAAGCAGCTTGGAAGGAACTACGGGTGGATATAAAGTGAAACACAAAGGCCGAAGTTGCCCTGGGCTGTTTTAGGAGTGTTGTTACAGATAAATGGTGTAACCTGCACAGCAGAGTTGGACAACCCAAATAAACAGATCAATAAAAAGAACTCTGTACAAATAGATATAAAGCAATACAAAGCCAGCAGATGAAAGGATTCAGAGCTAACAGATAAAACCTATCTGGGAGAAAGGAGCACACAGAAGATTCCACTGGTCACAGAAGCATAGAATAAGGGAATGTTTCATTAGGAGTAAATACAAAACTGTCTTAAATATACAAATAAGAATTTTTTCTCTTAAAAATATTTAATTATGTTTGGGGTTTTTTCTTTTTTCTTTTTTTTTTCTTTTCTTTTTTTTTTTATTTACATTGATTTAAGTGACTTTGTTTCAATAGTTTACTTGTATAGACGTACCTTTTTCTATTGGTATAAAACTAGTAGCCTCCTGAAATTTAAATATTTCTTCTTACATTTCTGACTGTTCTAAAATGTCCATAGTGATATTGAGAGTGCTCTCTTGACAATCAATGTAATTTTTTTTTGAGAAGAACTCAGGACAAAGTCTGATTTTGTGCGTATAGATACTTATGTATGCTGTCTCAAACTAAAAAGAGAAAAGATAGGCTGGAACATGCAGAGCCTTCGTATATTTTCCATTTCCTTGGTCAGCTGGAGAAATAACAATGTTCAATAATATTAGCAGAAAATGGAGAAATCTTTCTTCTCAGGTGTGTTTTCTTCAGTAAATGTTATGTTCCAGGTTTATGGAAGGATGTATTTGTAAACTTGAGAAATCAGAAACCATCCAAGACCATTCAGATTTTCTGAATAGTGTACGTTCATTTGCTGTAGAGGAGAGAAAATGCCAAGCAAAATAAGTGAAGCAAGTGAGTTCGTACTTTCTTAGAGGAAATTTTGTCTTTTTTTTTTCAAATAAGACATGAGCATTTCCCAATATAGGTGGGATGGCATGCTTATTATATAATACAAGAATCTCACTGCTTCTGATTCTATTTCTCACAGTTTTAGGCATTATGTGATGTCTCTAATGGAACAATGTCTTGCCTCAGGCTTGCAGTTCTTTTCTTCTTTGAATACGTCAGATTGAAGGAGAACATTATTTTTAATCAATTTTCAGATTTGACTTAATAAACATTTAAGCCTTGAGTACAGTCTTTTTATCTGCCACAATAGGCAATCATCTTTTGTTTGTTACATTTCTGACTGTGGTATGCTGCAATCCCAAGGATAGTCTTTTAGTATCATCCTACGCAAGCCTCAGCAAGAGTCTGAGCACCTCATCGGCCAAAAAAAGGGAATACAAGACAAGGGAAAAAGAAATTGTTATTCACATTTGATAGGTTAGAAAACCAAAGCAAAATCTATGAAAAATACTCATGATCATACAGCAGTAAATTATTAATCAGGCTACTCATCCCTGAGTTTTCTCACCTCAAAATTTTGTTTCAGTTGACAGAGAAGTCTAGATTTTTTTCTTTACAGTTTTAATTTTTACTTTACTGTATTTTTGAAATTTAAAAAACCTGCCTGAGGAAAACAAACATTTTTTAATGTTCTCCTAGTACAAGGACTGCTATATTTAAATCTTTTTGGTTTTGCTCCTAAGACAGGCACAGGCTGCTATGCTCTCCTGAAATGCAGACAACTACAGTCAGCACCATACACTAAATAAAGTCTTCAGCTGTTTCAAGTTCAAAGTTCAAAGCTGTTTCCTTTCCTTCAAGTCACAGATGGTTTTCAGCCTAGAGTCAATTTGTGGGAAATCAAAAATTGGTTTTTAACCTCACTGAACAGACCAAGACCCAATTATGCTTTATGAAGATGAGATGTATGTCAGTGTGTAATTTAAAATATGCTGTGAGGCCTCCTGTGAGCTCAGAAATTATCTTCTAAGTCATGGCTTAAAAAAAGTGTTTGCTTCCTTTATCTTGGGATGTTTCTTTCTATGCAATGAACACTAACAGACTTCAAGCAGTCTGAAGGAAAGAACAGCTTTTGCCTCTATATGTCCAAGGGAAATTATATGCTATAACTCTTGATTGTTTGACAGGAATATAAGCCTATACCAGTTTTTGCTTTCATTACCATTATCTGAAGAAAATTTATGGTGCTGATATGGTGAACCTAAAGCTGCTCCTCTGCTTTCTATTTTGTTGCGTTTCTGCATAATACAATTATATTCCACTTTCTTGTGTATTTGCCTTTTAGTAAGTCTGGTTTTCTGTTCATGCTAGATATTTAGTTGTATCCTTTTGGTACTGTAAATTAAAATGTCACTGCAGACAGACGTTTCAGAGTGAACAGGGAGTAAGCAAATCTTGAATTTTAACAACGAAGTATATTTGTTTGTGCATTTGAGAAAATGTAACTTTCTGTATGCAAGCTTCACTAAATTTGATCAAATTTTGTTTTGGGAAGCTGTTCAATGTTCTGATAATAGCAGTATTGAATGCTTTTACTTTGATCTGATTTTGTTATTAAGGACTTAAGGTACGTAAAAATGACGGTGGTTATCTGCAAATGTGTGAGTGAAATTAGATTTAAAATAGTAAAATCATTTTTCTTTTTTCTCTTTTCCATCTCATTAAGGGAAGAAGTTTTTTTAAATGACTTGAGATCACTAGTTGAGTTGTACTGAATATTTGAGAACACTTTCCATTTACAATGAACTGGAAACAAAATTGTGCGAAATCACTTGGGGTTTTATACATTGAAAGGTTAATTGGTAAGACACAGCTATGATCTATTTCAGCCAGAGATTTAGATAACTAATTTTGTATGGCTTCCTTGTAAATTAGATGTAAAGCTTTAGTAAGTGAAGGGTCACTTTTTCCAATGGAATTCTAATGTGATCTCTAAGTGCTGTTTTTCAGTTTCTACATATATGAGTAAGTACTGGTGAAAATGACCTTAGGACTGTTCCAGTATATTTTGTCATCATTACAGACACCTGAACCCTGCTGCCTATGCCCACATTATGCTTCCAGTTTTTCACTTCCAGGGCATGTTTGCACAGACCATGAGGAATTGTTTTTGATAGTATGGACTTCAACAGTTAATTGCTTTTCTAAGCAAAGTGTTTAAGTGAAAATGGGGTATTTCATTCAGGTCTTGAAATCATATTAAATGAGGAACAAAGCATAATACAGATGTATTTAAATCTATAGGTGGCATTTTACATTCAATGTTGAGAATTAATGTAAACAGTAAAATGCCACTAAGCACTAAAAATTTAAGAAGACATTTGCTTAGAAGGAAAAGTGTTACAACAGTCATATTTAATTTCTAACTTCATAGAGTAATAGAATCATTAGCAGCATCAAGTGCACATCTGAGTATCATATCTACACATCCCTGCGCATCACATCTACACATCTCTTAAATATCTCCAGGGACGGTGACTCAACAATTCATTTGCATTTTTTCCCTTCACCCTTCAATTCCTTTCTCCTTTGCAAACCTCTGAATACAAATTTGAGTTTTAGTATGGGAACAAGATAGAAAAATCAATGCTGCTGTCCTCTCCACAGTGGTGACAGAGACAGAATTCAGGCTGGAATCTGTTCTCCTTTCACTAAATAACTGAATTGCTCTTTAATCAAGGAAGATTTTCTGATGCTACACTGGTTACAAATAATTGAGATAATATATTAATACAATATAAAGAGAAATAATTATATCAAAAATTGGAAAAAAAGCAAGGCTATGTTCTTGACAAGAAAAGATCTGGGTTCTAAAAATTTAGCTGAAAAGAACACCTTAGTATTGTAGTACTTCTCTAATTTCTGTGAATCAATATGTACATAAGCCTGTAGAGCCTAAAACTAAATACATTAAAAATAATATTTTTAATAATTTCAGGATCTGATTTCTACTCAAAATGCTTTTATTTTATTGGTCCACTTGACATCCACACAGCTTTTCTCTTGAACTACTCTATACATGATTTTCAAGAACCTCTTATGCTTACATATCCATTTCAGTGATACAGTTGCATTTATATCCACCAACATTATGTCCCTGATCTCATATAGCTAAATTTAATTGATGTAGCGGTAGAGTTATTTTCCACATTTTATGAGTATTTCTATGGATCTTTAGAAAAGCAGACATATGAGAAAAAATTTTTAAGAATGTCTTTTCAGAAGTGAATACAAGATTAGATATGAGTACTCCTTTGCTTCATTTGTTTTTCTTAATTATGAGAAATCTGCTAAACGTTCAATGATTCATTAGTAGTTCTAAGTAAAAATTCTGAATACTTCATTCCTTTTCAGTAAAGAAATAAAATTAATGTCAGTATTCCATTGTAGACCTTCCATGCCCACACAGATGTTAATGCCTTAGGAATATCAAATGATAGACAGGTAGGATTTTCCCTATTAAATGCATGTCCTTAATTATAAAATCTAAATAACATTTTATTAATAGAAAGGAAGTTTATATTTATAACATAAATATTATATTATTAATTATATAATATTTATAATATTTATTTATAATTTCGATGTAATAAAATTTTCTAAAATAGGAGGGAAATTTTAAAAAATGCATCATAGGTTATTTAACTTGCAGCAAGACAGGAGCTTTCATCAGGAAAGATAAGTATAAAGTAAGCTTATATTTTATAGTTACTAATGCTCTGTGGAACTAGCATTGTAAGAAATAATTGTAAATGTGTTCTTAGATCAAAAGAGGTGATTAGTTCATTGTATTCAGCATTAGTGCAGTCTCCTCTTGAGTAATGTGTGCAGTTCTGGGCCCCACAATTTCTGAAATTTTTGAAGGGCCTTGGATGTATTCAGAAAAGTGCAAAAAAGCTGGTAAAAGGGATGGAAGAAAGGAAATGCTGAGGACTTTGGACTTGTCCAGTTTGGAGAAAAGAAGGCTGAGTGGCTCTTTCCAGCTTTCTGAGGTGGGAAATAGAAGAAGGAAGTGCTGATCTCTTCTCCCTGGGACTCATGGGAAGGCCAGGGTATGTTTGCTCTGGACATTGGGAAACATTTCTTTGCTTAGGTGGTGGTCAACCACGGGAACAGGCTTCCTAGAGAAGTGGTTGATACCCCAATACTGTCAGTGTTGAAGAGATGTTTGGGCAATGCCCTTGTTAATGTGCTTTAACATTTGGCCAGCTATGAAGTGGTCAGGACTCGGTCATTGCTGGTCCCTTCCAACTGAAATACTGTCATGTTTTTTTTTTTTTCCTAAAGCTGTGTTCATTAGTTCTTTTATTGTCAAATAAATTAGTAAAATAAAGTCAATTTTAAAATCAGGCAAGTTTTTATCTTAGGTATGTTTAGATGTTTCATTATAGTGGGAATTAAAATGAACATACCCGCTGAAAAGTGGCAAGCAAAGTTCAGAACTCATTACTGTTCAGGATCTCAGGTATCTGCCACCTCATTGTGCATTTGAGTGTAAAAAAGTGTTCATTAGGTTGGCTGAAAATATGCATCTAGAGTGCAAATTGAAATATTTTTGAAGTCCTTCTAACAGCATCAAGTTACTCTTTGCTATAAGTGGAAACAAATGGAAAGAATCAGTTGCACCTCCCTGAACTTTGGAAAATGAAGGATTTTATGTTTCTTCACACTCGTTTGTGTTTAATTCAGCTCTGTGTTTAGTGAAAAGAAAATTATAAGAGAAAATAAGAGAAGGAAAATTAAGCTGATAGCAGTAAAAATATAGGTATGAAGAACCTTGATCCTCATTTTCCCAGGGAACGTTTTCATATGAACTTTGCGCTGTCTGGCATTAATAAAACAATTTAGGAGTTCAACTAGAAATCTATCTTAACAGATGTAAAGGAAAAATAATGTAAGAAACTAAGAAAAACCCCGTATACATAGTCAACCATTGAATATTTCACATCACTTCAGCTTAAAATCCTTTACAGATCTGTGAGGGTACTGTTTTGAACATAGGCTATAGTTCAAGAGATTATCCTGTAAATTCATTTAGATTGATAAAGTGTGCAAACTATCTCTACCTGTCATTGTCTTGGTTAGCACATATTACTGATCAAGAGTTATTTGAAGGGATTTTTATTCTTTTTTTTTATTATTTTGCCTTTAATGACATCAAACTGTTTTGGTTTTAAGATATTTGCCCTTTTTTTTGTTAGTTTAGTTTAGTTTTGTTATATAGACATCTAAGTGATGTCAATGCCACCATGTAAACATAGTTCTTCTGTGTTGGTGCTTAAGGTCTTCCTCTCTTTCCTTTGCCAGGTGATAATAAACCAAATATTTGGCAGCAAAATTATTTAGCTTCTTGCCTCGAGAAAGTGAATTTTCTTGTGGTTTCAGTTGTACCTTGAATTGTTTGAGAAGAAGTAATTGATTATTGATTTTAGTTTATAGGTAAGCAATAGCTGAAGATTTTAGTTATTGTCTCTGTTATTTCCAAGTTTGCTTTTTTCTGTAGGTAAAGATATGCTAAGACATTTATGACTTTTGATCTCTTTAGGAGCACCAAGAGAAAACTGAGACTTTATAGCTGTCTTTTCTAGTTTTTGTTAGCTTCGGGATATCCTTTTCATCTGTGTACTGCAATGCTACACATTCACAGTGGTTAAACAAACTGAGCTCTAATGAAAGGGGGGATGACACTATTAGCTAGTAAGATCTCCTAAAATCAAGATAATAAAAAAAATAGTAAATTGTACTCCCATAGTCTGATTAATATTGTTACCTTCTAGCTGTTTTGTTGGGAGGGAACTTTTTCTTTGTAGACATAAATTCATTGTGAGTTTAATCAGTCTCTTTTTACTCGTAGTGGTTTTTCTAACTTAGAAGCCATAACTTGACATTTCACATGATACAAGACATTGGAGAATTTGTAAAAGAAAATATTTAATTTTTCTTTTTACTGAAACCAGTAAATTATGTTTTCCAAGAACATAGTACCACAATGATGCTTGAAATTATGTTTCTGTACTTCATAACACAACTGATCCAGTTCTGTATTTTTGTTGTTTTTTTCCTTTTTTCTTTCCTTTTTATTTTATTTTTAAAATCATTTTACTTAGTATGTGTATTTGGCAGAAATTTCCCTTAGGGGAACTCCAGATGTCACTAAAATTCAAGTTTTCTAAATGTTAGGGTACAAATTGCTCAGTAATTCTTTATTTTAATCTTGCACACAATTGTGCACTACAGCAAAAAAATGACTGGAGAAAGGAAACCAAAAGGTTTTGTAAGGGTAAAACCTTTCTGACAATAAATATGGATCTCCAAATGTCAAGAGGGAGTAGATTAAATCCATGGGTTTCTTTCAATCTAATATCATTAAGAATAATTACTTTATATTTTTCTTTAAATGTTTGGCTAATACAGATGCATGTAGTACTGAACTTATATCTCTGAACACACAGCAGGTAGAAAACATCAGCTTTTAAAATTTTTACCAAATTCAGTGTCATGAGTTGGCACTGGCCAAACACCAGGCACCCACAAAAGCCACTCACTCACCCTCCCCTGCCACAGCTGGACAGAGGAGAGAAAAAAATTTCATGAAGGGTTCATGAGTTGAGATAAGGACTAGGAGCAAACACTTCAGGGCTAAAACAGTGTAATAGTTGCCTCCTCAAGCCAGATCTCATAAGCTCTTGGAGGTCTATAACACACCCAAGATAGCTCAGTTACCCTTGGAGGCATAAAAATCAGCAGGATGACTTCTGTTGCAGTGGTGGAAACAAAAGGGTTTAATAAAAGGCAAAATAACAAACAGAGAAAAACCGAGCCAGATGAAAGAGATTCTTGCTTCTGGTAAAATACCTCAAAAAAATGATTAGTTTCTTTGTTCTCTTCTTTTTCTAGTAAATTGCCCAGGTGGGACTTTTTGGCTCCTGTCCAATTAACTATCCTTAAGTTTGAGGTGAACTCCCCCAGGCCCTATGGGATGTCTTTTCACCTAATTGAGTAGGGAAACTTCTGGGCTTCTTTCCTTTTTGACGGAACAAAGGATAGTTTTGTCACTCCATCAACAGAGGGCACATTTCCTATAAAACAGGCTTAACTTAAAGGTATAAAGTGAATTTATTACTAACAGAATCAGAGGATGATAATGAAAAGTAAAATAAGCCCTTAAAACCATGTTTTTTCCCAAACCCTCCCTCCTTCCCGACAGGTACGCAGAGTGTGGGGGTTTTGATCAGTTCATCACCCAAGGTTTTCTTTCACTGCCCAGGGAGAGGAGTCCTTCCCCTGTGAGACTGCGATGTCCCACCCATGGGAGGTAGTTCTTCTCCCACATGGTTTCAATCTTATGAGCAGCAGTCCTGACAAAACTGCTGCAACGTGAGTCTGTCCCAGAGGCACAGAGTCCTCCCAAAACTGCTGTGGTGTGGGTCACTCTTCCACAGTGTGCAGTCCTCCAAGGATGTGCTGTTCCAGCCTGGAAGCAGGGCCCCTCTCTCCACCCAGTCTCCCACTGGATCACAGCCTTCTCCAGGCATCCACTGCTCCAGCATGGGCAGCTCCTCCACGGGCTGTGGGTGGATCTCTGCATCCTCTGTGGGTCCCCATGGGCTGCAGGGGCACAGCTACTTCACCATGGTCTCACCACAGCCTGCAGAGGAACCTCAGCTCTGGTACCTGGTGCACCTCCTGCCCCTCCTTCTCAACCGACCTTGGGGTCTCCATGTGGTTTACCTCACATGTTCTCACCTCCTCCTCCTCTTCTCTGACTAGTAGAACAAAAACTGTGTGCACTTTGCTTTGATTTTCTTCTTAAATATGCAATCACAGAGGCATTACCAACATCAAATCTTAGCAAACACCATAAATCATATAGATCTGATGAAAATACTCCAACTACTGTAACAATACAAAGATAGGAGGATTTTTATGAGACTAGAAACTGCTTTTAAATATGTGCTCTTTTTCCATGAAACAACATTTTGAATCCTTTTAGTATTTAAAAAATAAAGATGTAAATATGAAGAAATCTGCTTTGTTGACATTTTTCACCTAAATATTGATTAAAAGTAATATTCAAGCAATATTTGTCCTTCAAGTAAGCATTACTTTTACCACTGTCCCTCCATTATCTTGTTTTCAATGTATCATGGAAATGATCTAGCACTCAGATGAAAATAGACTTTGACTGAAGAGACATCAGTTAATCTTGAAACTTGCAAGACTCAAAAATTGTTATCAAAGGAGGAATAAGAAAAATTGTATGAGACTCCATTATATTACCATTGAAAAAGTAATACAAAACCCTCAAGTCATGGCCACTCTGACATAAAAATAGTTATAAATCAAGATTTGCTTTAACAGTAGCAGTGTGATTATTTAATTTTGCAAACTATAAGTACATATTTCCTAGCTCTTAGAGAACCTTGAATTATAGCATAATATACACTATTTCTATTATTGTGAATGCTGGATGCCTTGTTTTACCTTCTGTATCATGCATTGGCTTTCGTGTATTCAAATGAATGTGTGACTATATATTTTGTTCTTGAGAAACACTGAAGTAAAAGACTTTGAAGCAGCTATTGACAGAAAATAGTTTCCTGACTTCTTTCTGCCTAACTACATCGTTTGCTTGTGGGTACAAATGAAACCCTTATTAACCCTTTTTAGTTGTTTTTCATTTCTGTCTTGGCTTTTTTTTTATCTTTTATTAATTTCATTTAAATACTTTCTTCATTAGTTTCTTCCTCATATACGACAATCAATCTCCAAAGCTGAGTTCACTTAGATTTGTTATATACACATTCCCTTCAAGCAAGCTGTCTTCTGTGTTGTTTTTATTTAACATAACTTGTTTGTATTGGTACAGATAAATGAAATCATTTGAAGAAAGGAGTAACTCTCAGGATGATCAGGATAAGAGCCAAATTTTAAAGTGAAACTGAGAAGTTGAATACAAATTAAGCTAAAAATGCAAATGGAAATTTTATTTTATTAATGTCGGTTGTTTTCTTTTAAGTTAGTAATAAAGCTATCACAGAATCACAGACTGGTTTCTTCTTAATGAAAAATTAATTTTTGTAATGGTATTGATGTTTTTTCTTAGGACTATGATAACCCATGATTTCTATTTCTAACTTAAATATATCAAAAAGACCTTAAAACTGGTAATTTTTTTCTAAGAATACCTAAAACATTCTAACAATGATAATACTTCAGTAGTTTGATTTCTCTTGATACTGTCTGCTGCGTCTTCGCTGCTTATATACTCCATGTGCATTTCTAAAAATGTGTAATGAGTATTAAGATGCACCTAGTGTCTAGGTACCTGAATTTCACATGGTTATTGGAATAAAGTAAAAACATAACAACCCTGCTTGTTATTTGGGTTTTTTATAATTCTCTTCAGTAAATCAAAAATTATAATGGTGTGCAGGAGTGGGAAATGTGACAGTTAAATAGCTGCTCTTGCTGTGTTTTGCACAAAATCATAGAATGTTAAAGGGTTGGGAGGTGCCTTAAAGATCATCAAGTCTCAACAACTCCCATTACACCAGGCTGCTCCAGGCCTTGTCCAACCTGACTTTGAATGTTGCCGGTGTTGGGATATCCACAACATCCCTGGGCAACATGTTCCTGTGCCTCACCAGTCTCACAGTAAAACATTTCTTCCTAATATCTAATCTAAATTTCACCCCTTTCAGTTTGTACCCATTACCCCTTATCCCATCAATACAGTTCCTGACAAATAGTCCCTCTCCAGCTTCACTGTAAGGAAAGATATTGGAATGTTGCTGTGAGGTTCCCACATAATTTTCTGTTCTCCAGGCTGAACAGCCCCAACTTTCTCATCCTGGCTTCGTGGTGGAGCTTCTCCTGTCCTCTTGTCAACTTGGTGGCCATGCTCTAGATTGGATCCAACAGTTGCATGTCCTTCCTAATTTGCGGACACCAAAACTGTACACAGTTCTAGAGGTGGGGCATCCCAAGAGCAGGGTAGGGGGTGAGAATCACCTACTTCAGTCTACTGGCAATACTCCCTTTCATGCAGTCCAAGATTCCATTGGGTTTCTGTGCTGTAAGCACAAATCTGACTGCCACATTTTTTTTCAGAAGTAATGGAAAATTACTTAGCAGCTTTGTCTGTCAGCTCCCTCAAGACCTGCAAATAAATCTCATTGTGTCCCATGGACTTGTGAACATTGACATTCCTTGGTCTTGAACCTGATCCTCTTCTACAGTGGCCTTAGGGCTTTCATTCTCCCAGTCAGTCCCTGCATTTACCATTCTTGACATGGGGGGAGCGGCAAGAGCACTTGCAGTTAAAGATACATAAAGAACATATCTTTATGATATTGCTCTTTCTCTAGAATCTAAATGAGTACATTTTTTTTAGCCTCTTGAATGTTTGTGGTAAACGATGTAGACACATTTTATTTTAGGAATTTGTGAAATCATAGTTACATACACATCTGTTGAAAATCTGCTAAGGATTGCCTGATATGAATATTTTTATATAGTGGCCCATTTATGAGCTTCCTTGCTGATTGCATTTTAAAAGAATGTCTCCCTGCACAGATGACATTCAGTTTTCTAATTTGCTTTTAAAAAGGTAATCCTTTTTAGAGATTTATTTGCTTAAGATAATGAGGTAGGATTACAGCAGAATTAACTGAAATGCTATTAAGTGTTGTTTTTTTTTTTTTTCTTTGGGTCTAGCCTTATGCTTTCTGTTTGAAAGTAAGCTGAGATTTATTTTTCTAGGCCACAAAACAAATTCAAGACAAGAAGACAAAAAGGCAGCTGAAGTAGTAATTCTCCTGAAGAATTAAGACACTGGTGTCTTTGAGGTATGTTTGTTTTGGAAATGTTGTTAATTATTTATTAATCTTTACGCTATGTATGAGATTAATGGTGAATGCTTTTGAACATTAGTGACTATTTCACGTCTTCCAATGTAGTTCATTTGAAAGGGAAATCCTAAATACATAAATATATATATATGGGGGTTTTTTAATAAGTGTAGGAAATTAGTTGTAAATGTGTTTCTGTTATACCTGACACTATCTTTCTGTCTAGAAAATTAGATATACCCACCTGCAATATTAAAAATCTAGAAGCTTTCTGTGATCTTTCTGACTTAACAATGCTGCTTTCTTTATGTGCCGTAGGTACTGAGAAAAATTTCCAAATAAGAGTGTTCAGGAAAAAGGTGTAAAAATTTTATATGCAATACATATTACTATGATTTAAATAGCTACAATAAGCATTTCTATCAGTTAGATGTTAAAGAGAATGTATAGAAAGAAATTATGAAAAACTCTATAAGGAAGACAATAGAAAGTCATCAGTAAGTAGACAGATTAATGGAAGATAAACTGAAGAAATTCATCACAGCCTTTTCACAAGTTTAAAAATAGCCTATTTAACACTGTTTTTCAGTTACAAAATGTTTGAACTCAGTAAATTGGATTCCAGTTTTGTAAATGTACCAGCAAAGCTTGCAGGGAACTAAGGAAATGGAGCTGATGCTAATTTCATTTTAGGTCTAGCTATCATTTAGCATGTTCAGGATCTTAAACAGAGAAAATTGCAGTCTTCATACATTCAAAAAGTACTAGGGCCTGGAAAGCATTATTATTATTACATTTGGGAAATATTCTTTTGTAGTTTATTTTTCTTGGAATGCCTTCTATCCCTAGTTTTCTCTTTCATTCAATACATTACATTTCAAAGGATTTTTTTTTGTCCTAGAGAGGTATTTTCTCATAACAGTAAAACCACAATTCCTCTATCTTTTGTTACTTCAATCCTCACCTGAAGCTTCTTCTTTTTGCGGGAGATATATTTCACCAGCATAGACTCTTGTCTCTTCTACATTCCCACCAGATCTGTATAATTTTGTTCACATTCTACCTGTTAGAAGGAGCATGTAGAAGTTTGACTAGTGAGACGAACATCTCATGGTTGTTAAGTTCTGCAAGTCTATCATGTGATGCACAGATTTTGTCCAAAAATAATTTTCTACTAAGGAAAACCCAAAAAAAACCCCAAAAAAATCACAAACACAAACTCAGTCTCCTCTTCCCTCAAAGACAATATTATTTCAGCTCCCTTTAAAACCACATACCTGCTCAAGACTGTTGACCTCCAGGATTATTTCCTTTTTCTTTGCTTTAGGTGTTTAGATGTTCAATAACAGGTTTGAAGCCTTTGGAATTGAGAAGTTGAGTTCTGTACACTATCTTTGTGTAACATCATTCACAGTGAATAGATTCAGACTTTTTGCCTCCTAGCATTTGTAACCACAAGTATCTCTCTTTTATTGTCAGTTTTCTTTTCCTGGAGAAAAATATTTAAAATACGGTAATATACGGCAAGAGGGAAATCAGCAAATATTCACATATTTTACTCCACTATTCTTTTATCACTCAGCATACCTAAATTTTGTATTGGAGAAAGGAATTCAAAACTGTTGTTGAAAATTTCATGAGACTCTGCACACGTGCCAGTGACATCTGGGAAAAGTGGTTTTTAATAAATTAAAAATCTCCTTGGCCTTTTCTTGACTCTCATTGAGATACATACTTATTCCTCAGCAACAATTTTTCTTCCAGATTGTATTTGATTTGTAGTCTAAGGATAGAAGCTCATCATATCTGTGTTAAATACATGTAGCTTTCAGAAACATGGTAAGGCAATATTTTTATATTGAGTCATGAGGAAAAATGTGTAAGAAAAGATAGATCTCACTTCACTAGGTCTGTCTGAAACAAGATACCAAATAAAATATTTATTAATTTTTAATCAGTCTGCTTTAGCTTCAGATCTATTTGTGATATTTATGTTTTTGTCTAGCTTGATCCCTGAGTGTTCCCATGCATACAGTGTTTGTTATTATATGTTTGTTAAGCCTTTATAAAATCTTCACTTTCTCTCAGTTATAGAGAAATAATTGTAAAACAGCAGACAAAAAATAGTACAGTATGAGGGAAAACAAAAGAAGCAAATCATGTCTGCCCTTTCTCATTCCATCTGCCAGATTATTTAATCTTACTCAGTTTAGTATTTGTCATTTTAGATATTATGTGATAGACAGGTTACCATCTGATTTCAAATGGATTTTGAGTGTATTATTTAATCTGCAGTTCAACATTTATGACTCTTTATAGAAGTGTTAACATTGTTCTTGGTGGCAGAGAAGTCTCTGACTTTCCCACACAAGAGTCTTTCTGTGTATAATATTCAGAATAAGGGAAAGGTAGTTTTAGTAGCAAACAATTGATGTACATATGTGTATATATATATATGTATATATATAAAATCTCTCTCTGAGACACCATGTTAGAGTTTAAAAAATGAGTTTATGGTTATCTGAAGCTATACTTTCAAATCTTCTGGTGATACAGGCCTTGAGCAAGCAGCGTGAGGAGCTACTAACAGAGTTCATACAGGAGTTTTTGAAAGCGTCAGCCTTACTGATTTAACAAAACAATGATCTGAGTAAATAGAAACTTGCAAATGCCACAGAGGCTCTCTACCAGATGATTGATATTTCTGTTTGTAGCTTATACATATCAGTTATGTTGCTCCATGCCTAATAGTCCAACTTAGATTTGTCTTTTCCAAACCCAGATATCTAATTGTACTTCGCTGATTTAGAATGAAGTTACCTGATCTTCCCATTGCTCTTATTTTGCCTGTTTATATGGTTATAAACACATGTACAATTTTGCTAAAGTACTGAATGCCTACTGTATTCTTTTGATATATTCACCTTTCAAAATTACTACATGAAAATAGTTTATACATGGAGTAGCCTATATTTTCATGTCTGTTTAAAAGCCTGACTTGATAAATGCAAATGAAAGTATCAGAGCTACCTTGTGACAGATGTGTAATTAGGATGGGGCTAAAGGAACTCAGCCTTCTTGCAGGTGTTGCTAGATGTTTGCCTTACTTTTCAAGATAGAAATGAAGAATTAATTGCCTAGAGTAATGTACTTTGCATCAACCTTGGATTTTAGCCTACTGCAAGGCTGGTTGGTATATTACCTCCTGGAAAATTCATAAATACTGCAAAATGTCTTGAGTCTTTTGTGAAATGGAGCTGAAAAATATTTTAAATCAAGAAGTTTACTGAAGTGTACAAAATACCGCCAACCTCAATTTTGACAATATGAGCTTTTCAAGGTTTTCCACTCTGAAAGTAATTTAAACACTGAAATTATGTTGCAAAAAAATTTCTGTCTCTCTTCAAAATTATTTATGGCTTCAAAATCTATATAAATTGATCCATATTATCCTCAGGTTTGAAAGGATTTAATTTCATTTGAGATAATAATGTAAAAGGCTGAGGAATTATTAAAAAAAATTTCACACTGTATGTCTTGAGAAAAGACAAAATATTTTGAGACCATTTCATATTGCTTATGTGTGTCAGAAAATATTATTAATTTGGTTGTGTAACAACCACAATATGTAAGTGTTCTTGAAAAATCATTAAAATAGTAGATATTCAACCATCTCATCCAAATATGTGAGAAGGATTTCAAGGCAAATTTCTAAACACTAGATCACTGAGTGATCACTAGATCATTACTATGACTAGTCTGAACAAGAAGCTGGATTATTTGGAACTTGTCTGCAGTTTTCTTTTGTGCAACCATTCTTGTTTAAAAGTAGAAAAGCTAGCTATTTTGTGAAATCAGTCACAGCTCAAAGTAGCCTATGTGCTCCCTTTCGGAGTCATAGAGAAAATCATTATATACTCATCAGATAGCTTTCCTCTGTAAATCTAGTGGCAGGTGCTTCCATTCTAGGACTAAAGCAGCAGAAGTACAGGTGAGGATTGAACGTGAAATGTAACAGCAGGAGAAATCAGGAAGGGGAAGAATTAATTATATTATTTCCTCAGCTGACGTAAGTAGCATATGATTCCAACCTGAAATGGCCAGGATGTCACCCTGCCTGTGTAGAAGAGGTGTATCTTCGAGCAAAGGCAGAGGGGTGCAGCTCCACCACACCAGGGCTGAAGCAGCTGCCAAGGGCAGCCAGTGGTGATCCAGGGTCCCATCCTGGCCCTTGGCAATGGGGCACTGCTTTGGCTGTGCTCTGCTGCAGAAGCTCTACCCTTGGGAGCAGCTTGAGACTGAAAGGCAGGCTTGTTTCTCACCTGCAAAGTGTGCACAGGGTGTGATCTGATCAGCAGGGGTCAGTTTGTATACAGGAGTTTGATTCTAATTGGCTACCACTGGCACTGGTCTGCTTTCTGTGCTTTCACAGTCTTTGGTTTAAAGAATTTATTTAAAATCTATTTTATTATTAATTTAATTTATTTAAAATTTGTTTAAACAAATCAAAAAAGACACAGACATTCAGATTTCTATTACCAGTTTTTCTTTGACCTATATAACTCAAAGTGTTTATTGGTTTTCAGTTGCTCCAGGGAAATTGCTGGGAGAGAAAAAACTACAGATATGAGGTCTTATTCTTTCAGAATATATAGGAGCTGCTTAGCAAATGCCACTAAGAACACTTGAATTCTAGTATATACAAATCCACAAACATCCATTTTTACCCAAAATTTTTATTATTTCTGTGTTCTAGTTTTATGGATTTACTAGCAGTATGATTTTTTTTCCAGCAAATAATTGCTTGTGGTTTTTGATGCTTGCTTCTTACAGTTATGGTTGGGGTTTCTTACACTGCTTTCTTATGAAACAGCTTAATAGTGTAGTATAACTCTTTCAAAATATGAAATTATTTTAAAAAGAATGTCTTTTCTGATGGAAAGAATATTTTGTCCTTCTCTTACTGTGAAGTGCATTTAATTCTAAAAGACATTCAAGTTCAAACAAAACAGTGTTTAAATTAAGTTGTAAGGTTGGCTGAAAAGGAGTATGGACTAGCTTTATGTTTTCCTAATCCTCTAAAATCACAGTGTCCGGATTTGGCCCATGCTTTGGGGAATTTTTTCTATTTATTTTTAATGGATCAGTTTTTGAATGCTGAAGCTGATCAGTCCCTGCTCTTGAGATAATGTTCCAGCCATCTATAGATAGCACACAATTAACTTGAGGTAAAAGAGGGAAAACCAGAAAGGAAATATATACTAGAGACAGAGCATCTCTCTATGTTCTGTATTCTGTGTCAGTTTTAATGGGTCTGTAATTAGGTCACAGGACTGATTGATATCAGCACTTAGCTTCCTAGGTGACATCACCCTCAGCTTCATTACTTAATAGAGATTAAAATGTTGACACATAGAAAATTCTGCTTCCTGGACTGGGAAAAGTAACTAATCAAACAAGCTGTAGGCTTGACATTGTCTGAATTATTTAGCAATATACTCACATAAATATATCTCCAACTGGAGACTAATAGGAAGGAAGAACACAGAGCACATAAGGAAACAGACATGCTTGCAGTCCATGTGTCTAATTTAAAGAAATTATTTTAGAACTAGTCTGGAACAGGACCCAGTGTGAGTAAAATGATGGTGCATTTAAAATTTTTAGGCAGAAAAAGTAAATCTAAATACAGACAAGATGCTTTGAGATTAAGCAAGAAGAGAGATGTTATAATGCATGGTCAAATGCATGGACAGAGATCTTAGCATGATCCAAAGACCATGTGAGTCAAAGAGATCAACGGAAAGAAATAGTGAGATGAGATGAGTTCCTTATGTATCTATACATAGAAAGCTCATAAATCCAGCAAAGGACACAGCTTAGAATGGTCCTTTGTTTAAAAATATTTGCTGTAATTTAAACGGAACATACAAGGCTGCCTCTGTGTAACACTGCAAAACACAGCAAGAATCTTTCACTCATCTTTATAAAATCTATGATTGAGGTGCTGTATGTTGCAGTTGAAAGAGATTGATGCAATCATTAGTGGTTTTTTTTATTTTGTTGCTAGAGAGCCTCTTCCTTTTTTTCTTCTTACTTCTTTTTGCTTTTTGGAGACAGTATTTACTCAAAATTGATTTAAATTTATAGGATGAAATATTTAAAACATGACTTCTGAGATTCAAGGAATTTTGTTATTAAGAATGAAAACGAAGGAAGTATATTATGTCTTAAGATATATTTGTGCTTCAGAGAGACTGTTGAGTGATATAAGATTACCTTTACTCTTGAGAGGACTACAAGGAGTAAGGTTGGACAAGTCTGTAAGAACTCAGACCTGATCGTAGCAGCAGGCTGCAGCATGAAAATAAATATCTGGGTGTGAGAATAGAATAAAGATTTGTAAAATTTTTTGGTAAGTGATACTTATGAATGAGATTATTCTCAGAGACTTCTATTACAATTGTGAGTAAGAACTTAGTTCATGTGTGCCATGTATAAAAATTTGCTTATCCTTTTGATATCCTGCAAGAGTCCTCAGACATACATCTGCAAGAAGTAAAAATTGACTGTTATATATATGTACACATATATATATAAATGCGTGCACACACACATATATATATAGAGATTTGCTTTCAAATAAATTAGGAAACATTGTGTAAATAAAATTTTGATGCTGTACCATACTTACAGGTTTTAATCTCCTATTTGCCATTTGTAAATCCTGAGTATCATAAAATGCACTGACAAATTTATGCCTGTGTAAGTTTTGAAGTTGTTTCTGTTGAGAGGTCTTAGTGTCATGTTCGATGACACGTAGAAAGTAGTAGGGATACCCTATGAAATTCTGCTACAGTATTGCTCCTGAGAAAAAGAAAATCAAATACACTGATTGAGAAGCACTAAGAATAGGCTTAATCCAAGTCTGAAAGCTCTAATCCAAAATTATACAGAAGCTGTAATGAACAAGATGAATGGCTTACTGGCACCTGATCTGACAGGGGAAGAAGCAGAAATTAGATACAATGCATATTTCAAAGTGTTTTTTTAAAAAATACCTGCATACATTTGATTTTTAAGGCTAGAATATTTGAAATATTTTTTACAAAGTGTCTTCTTCTCTGCTCAACTCTAAAGACTGAATTCCTTGTTAGTTTGTGGCTCAGTAATAGATCTGAATGCATCAAATCTCATGAGATGCCATTCATCAGGTAGAGGGAGAGACAGTAGAAATTAATTTAGGCAAACACCCATGCTTCAAAAAATAGTCTATTCTAAAATTGCTTGTGTTTCTTTGCAACATGTGTCTCTAGAAATTAGTTATAATTTAAAAAAGAAAGCTAGTGGATACTAATAACCCTTCACAGGTCATCTTACTAGTCATTAGCCTGGGGTTTTATCTCATTTGCTTCCAGAGTTTAAATTGTGAGTAGAAATTGAAGGTGAGTGAAAACACAGCTGCTGTCCAAAATTTCCAGCCATACATTAGTTTGAATGGGTGAAAGAGAGATAAGCTTGATGCTTCATGCAGTGTAATGAGATGAATATAAATATTCGGACATTTCTATTTTATGCTGTGAAGACATTCACATGAAGAGCTAGCTAGGTCTATGTCATCATTAGTTCTATTCCTGTGGCTTTCAGAAGTATGTAGGATCACTTTAACAAAAATAACAACAAAAGACCCAACCAGCTAACCAACGAAAAAAAAAAAACAAAGAATAAAACCACCTTCAAAAACAAAACAAAACAAATGCAAAAAAGACATTTCCATGTTTTTCCTCAGATTTTAAAACATGTGGATGGGAGATTTCTCACTCTCCTTTCTCACCTTCCCCCACTCCTGAAGCACATGTGTCAGCTAAGAGAAAAATCATTGATCTTTGACAATTACCAGTAAATATCTGCTGATTGGCTCCCGCAAGCTTTTATTTGTCTATTTAAAACCTTTTATTCAGGAAAACTTGTACCAACATTTCAGAAATAAATTAAGCAGTCAGTTACTTTTAGGTTTGCTGCAGCCTCATATAGGTGAGTCTTTGTCTGTATATGCTTGTTATTTTTTAACCCATTTTCTATAGCAGTGCCTAAAGTTTTCTTAAAGGGATCCCAATGTCTTTTCATCACCGCTGACTTCGGCTGGTGTCAGTACAGCTCTCCAAAGAACAAGTCCCAGCACAGAGTTTTATTTTGTTAGAAACCCTTAGTTTTTCTAGACTATCCTTGACTGACAGACTGCTTTGCAATGGTAGTGACTATTTCTTCATACTGGTTTTCTCTTCTTTGTTTTCCTCTTTTTCCTTGTAAGTGTTTATCTTGAGATAATTATGTGACTCCTCAGGCCTTGTTTCTGTTAAGTTTCTGCTATAGGTTAATCCATTTCTCCTTGATGTAATGAAGAATTTTGAGTTGAAAAATTACATGCCAAACTTTTCACAGAATATTTTAGTAATTTTTCTAATCGTATTAGAAACTAGATGTGCACAGGGCTGGAGACACCCTCGTGGAAACCAGTGGTCTATTCATGAACAGTTTGGTTTAAATTTTGTGTACATAGTTGCAGTAAGGAGTTTTTTATTTTCATTAATATCAAACTTTTTCAGAACATATGGAGGACTAATATATGGAGAACTAAAAGTTCTTCCTGGTTTAGATCCCAAAATTCGTCAAGGTGTCTGAATTAAGAGGCTTTGTGCATCCCTGGAATGTGCTATATTACACTAGTGATATAGTTATTGATACTTGGAAAATAGAAGACAACTGTGTAGATTTTAGCCCCTCTTAGTCCCACTGAATTCAACTGGACCTCATGTTTCAATATACGAAAATAAGGGGATACACAAAAGTAACTTTTTCGAAAGCAGACTTATACATCATCCAAATTTGAAAAAGAAATGCATTATACATGAAGGGTTTAACAATTGATAGACCTGTATAACCCCTATTAAAAAAATTTATACCGAACATTAGCAGCGGCAGGATATGATCCTTTAGTGTAAATCTGAATTGCTAAGTTTCACAATACATACTTATTCTTAGGATCTTTCCTTATGTGATGCAATTTTTTTTTTTACACTGAATGTTTATAGTAAATTAAAAAAATAAAATTAATCCAATCTATCAGTGGGTAAAGCAGATGTGTTTTATTTATTGTCCAAGGTGATTTATATATCATCTTAAAATTGTGACCATTGTGGGGCAAAGGTTGAGTGACTATTTTTGAGGAGGCTGACTAATCTTAATTTTAAAAGGTAATAAAGAAGTAAGTTTCTAAAATAAGAATCACAGATAATAACAACACATTACTAGAGGTTTTAAAAGTAGACATGCAGGAATTGAGAAACGGAAGGTCACTGGTACAGACGAGGGTAGAATATAAACATTTTCAGGCAAGCACTCACTCAAAGCTCTATATGCACATGAATTTGCTGTTGAAATATACCTAAACCCCCTCTGCAATCAAGCTAGCTTATGTTTTTAATAATATATAATTGATAGAGGACTGAACATTGTAGCTAAAGCATGTAAAGGGAGGAAAAGCTCACCCATCCCAGAAATCTTTCACTAATATATTAATTCTGATTTCCAAGTAACACTGAACTAACTCTTTTAAAGTGACAATATATTTTAGTTAAGTTTCCTTCCAGTGAGTGATGGTTAAAAAGAGAGGGTCATTTATATCTTCATTGGCTTTTGTTGTTTTGTTTTTTGTTTTTTTTTTTTTTCCTTTAGTTTGAGAACGTGTGGTTTGGTAATATTCCAGGCACGACACAAAGTCCTTCCTAGTCCCATTTCCCCAAAAATTGCAGAATGGTATTTCATTTAGAAGGGATCAGAATTTGAAGGAAACATGTTGCCATATGTTTTTCTATATTAAATTGGAACTGTGTGGAATGTTATGTGTATAAATAGCTTCTACTTGAGAAATACAACAGATATATTGTACTGAAACCTTTTTGTTAGTGTTTGTGTATTTCAGGAAGTTTTTCTTTAAAAGGTCATTTGGTTTAGAATTTGACAGTGAGTATGATGTTTCATTGAATGAGATTTGACTTTTTTTTGTGTAACAATTCAGGGGTGTCTGATTTGGTCTCTGCTTTTTTTTTTTATGGCTTTTCGTTTTTCTTTTCTTTTTTTTTTTTTTAAGACTGGAAGGCCTATAAATTGCAATCAGAACATGATACAGAGCTAAACAAATATCTTAAAGAAGATAAAACAAATCAAATAATGAAAACCCTGGTATTGACCAGCATTGTTTCATTCTGCCTTTTCTGGGGTACATTGAATTTCTTAAATTCTGTCTTTTACTATATTTACTGCTAAGGCAAATAAAAGAGGAAATGCATATGTACTAAGGACAGCCTCTGAAGGTTAAATCAACTTAGTGAAATCACTTCTTAAAAATTCTGTGTTATTCTCTTGATGGAGAGTTTTCTAATTAGCATATAATGTCCAGGCTTCCATTTAATGGATCGAATTAAAATTATCCTTCCACAAGGTCTTCCTCAGGTGATCTGAAAATTCTCTGATGTGATACTTTTCAAATGCTTGTATAATTTACACTTTGTTACATTACATGATCAATGATCTACGGAACAAGAAGTAACTTGGTCATAGTTGCATAGCCTGCCAAATCTTTACAGTCTAATTGTGTTTCTTCTTGATAGAGTGACTCTAGCAGTTCCAGAGGAAGAAGGTTTAAGCTTTGAACACTTATTATTCATCTTTGACATCTATGGTTTTCAAGTGGTGTTAAGGTTAAATGAGAGTTCATTTATCCTCTATTTCAATTAGCAAGCGCTTTCATAATTAAATGCAGATCCATGTAATTTAGTGGTAGAAGGAGGAATTCATTAACACTCCTGAGTAAGAAAAAGTGTTAACAGAACTGCAAAGGTTATAGAAATTTAGCCTCTGCTTAAGGTAAATTAAGCACAAACCACATTCCTGTAACATGAATCAGATTGCTTTAACTGTAACTGACAAGAAAATTCAAAATTCATTTTCATCATCTGTGCACACCAAGAGCAACAGAAAGCATGCATTTAATAAATCAATAGAGTTTATATAGCTTTCATGCATTTTGTAATGTATTTTCTTTTATTTGGTATAACGGTTAATATTATTGCAAACACTTATGAAACTGTCATGGACTTTGATTCAAATTTTATTTTTTGAAGGACAATTCTAAAAGTGAACTAAATTTAAAGATAATTGCTCAGTATCTCAGGAAAAACTGGTGGCCTTTTATTACTTCTAGTGCCAAATTTTGCATTTCATCCAAACTGTCACTTTCAAAAAGTTCTAAAAATCAAAGGGCCAGCAAGCTTTGCCCTCAACTTCAGTAGAGATGAAATTCAACAAAAATGTTAGTAATATTTGGGTAATATAATGATATTATAATAAGGAAACATGGAAGGTCTGTTTTCTATCATAAAAATAAAATTTTTATTTTGGTTTATATATTTACTTAGATACATCTCTGCATGAGAGAAGCATGTTTTTCACCTAATCCTTGAAAGTATTTTCTTACTATTCCCATAGCATTTTTCTCATTATGGCATTCAAATATATTTTGACAAAGAATTAATTCCTAAAATATCTGATGTAAGTGAAAATGTTGAAAATCTGTAATAGAATTCCTCTTGGATGCTATAAACTTTCTTAGTTCAATAATGCCAGTCTAAATCTAGGATACTTTTTATATGCTCTTCATACATGCCAATTATCTATCCATTCAATTACTGTTTTTTCTTGGTAATTTTCACATTGGTAAAAAAAAAAACAAAAACAAAAACAAAAACAAAAACAAAAACAAAAAAAAA
>NW_005054340.1:4301744-4304109 GCF_000277835.1 Geospiza fortis | reverse complement strand
AAACAAAAACAAAAACAAAAACAAAAAAAAAACAAAAAAAAAAAAAAACCACAAAAAACCAAAAAAACCCACAGAGTTAAAATTTTATTTCTGCTCTTGATTTTTCAAATTTCTGCCAGAAAATGGAAAGTATTCCAGATCAACAAGATATTTTCCTTTGCAGCATTCTACACTCTCCTGTGTTGCTTGGTCTGTAAGGCACCTTCCATTTTGGATATGTTAATCTCATTAGCATGGTCTTTATACTTTTTTTTCCACATTGTTAATGAGGAATTTTATTAAAACATGACCTAGCACTCATTCCAGCAGCATTCAACAGACACATCCTTTTGACATGATACATTGCTGTTTTCACAGATCCACATTTTAAATATTAGCCAGTTTTCAAAGCAGTGGTGAGCAGAGGTGGCATACCCTGATATTAGGGACAAGTTATTGAATCTTAAAAATAATGAAAGTTAAAAAGGTCTTCAGGAAGAAAGTTCCACCTTTCTTTGAGCTGTAGCCTTCTTAATAAACCTTAGTAACTCTTAATAAAAACTTAGTAATTTAGTGACTCTTGGCTTTTTGTATCAAGGAGAAAAAGAATAAAGGCAATTATTAACTGACAAGAACTTTTCATATTTTTCAAAGAATTTTGCCATCAGGCCTAAATTTAAAGCTCTTCAATCTGAAGGATGTTATGTGGTAGTGGTGTTGCAAGATTTGTGCAGAAGTGGTAAAATATTTTTTCACTAGTTTGACCAGGTCCTTTGGTAATGTAACTACACTGGCTATTGTTAACCTACTGCTTCAGGAGTTGTTATTATGCAAGGAATTCTCTCCCTATAATTTTTTTTTTATATTTGCTGGTGCCCAAACCTCTTGAGATATTTGGATTTCTATAAAGAATATAAAGGATAAGGAGGAGAAAAAAGTGTAGTAGAAAGTGTAGAGCTGGATTAACTAAGTCAGGTTTTTCTGGGGCTGCGTCTACTCAGATCCTGAATATCTCCAAGGATATTGATATTTTCAGAATCTGTAATGGTGTTTAATAACCTCCATAGTGATTTTTTTTTTATTTCTTAGGTTTAAATATATTTTATTGCAATTTAATTTGTGCCCATTATCTGCTGGCCTGTCACTGGGCACCACAGAGATGAGCCAGGCTCTGTCTTCTTCACTGCCCTCTTCACCAGTATTTAAGTGCATTCACCACTTGGTACTCCATTCAGCTACTGATGTGTGCCATTCAGGGCACCCTTGATTGTCCACCTCCACAAAGGGGAGGAAGATACCAAAAGTCCCAAAGTCCAGTGTGTGATTTTTCCCCTGTCGGAACAGCTGCTGTAGGACACACTGAATAGTTCAAATGGCGATAATGCCTGTGTTTTCAAAATTTAACTAATCCTGAAATACTGGCATGAAAGATTCCATTAAATATTCAGAAATTTATTGCATAAAGTTGACCAGTGGGCTTATACTCTAATTATTGCACCTAAACATATATGTATAGTAAAGGATGAGTTACATCAGAACATGTCTGAGGAGTTTATTTTTTAATCTTCTGGAGAAGCCGTCTTCATCATATGTGCTGGATTTTGTATTCTATTACATTGTGGGAGACTTCGGGGAATTTTAAAATTGACTTTCAGGGGTCTTAAAGAATGGGTGGACCTGTTTTACCATGTCTCATTAAAGCTCTACTTACTATGTGTTTCCAGTGACAGCAGTCAATTGTCTTAAGCATGAATGATATAAATAGGGATGATTTTAGGCATTTATATTTGGATAACTGACTGTTAACAAGCACTAATTTGAATACAAGATGTAACATTCAGGACTCCTGAAATGATAAATTGTCACTAACTACTGAGGCACACTGCAGTAATAGGAGATACAAAGCTAAATATCAAGAAATGCTTCCCCAAAGCAGGGGTTGCTATAGTGTGTGAGATAATTGAAGCCCTTTTACTTGGGAAGCAGAACAATTGGACAGATAATTTGTTTTATGGAACATTTGAAGCTCTTCAATGTGTTTGCAGAACTTGAATTTTATGTTATATTAAAAGCCTGTATTATTAACATTATCCATTAAAATACACACAAAAAATCCTATGTGAAGATGATAAAGTGAGATGAGCAAGACATTGGAACCTTTACAAAAATGTGAATGATAACACTGCATGAATCCCATTTTAGAGGGGCACTTGAACATCAGCTAGAGCTCCAATTTGCTTTCCTTTAGTGAATAAAATTATATAATAGGAGAGTAGTTTAAATACATCACTGTGAAGAACATTTAGCTCTTTACATCTTTTGTTACAGTCTATACTTTGGAGCTTCCAGTCTCTTTTATTCTAATGTAAAAGTTGAATCACTTCTT
>NW_005054340.1:4275910-4301734 GCF_000277835.1 Geospiza fortis | reverse complement strand
CCCCCCCCCGCCATTAATACCTTGCTTAAGGTTTTGCCTTTCACATTTCTGCCTTTCCATTAAAAAAATACCTTTTGAGAAGATACTCCTCTGGTACTGTTCTTCAGAAATGTGCTGTGATGAAGCTAGAATTAAGTTTGAATTCTCTGCTTGTAGAGAAACATATTTCATGAGATTAGAGAAACTGGTTCAGTTTCATAATTGCGCAAGATATAGATTAGGCAGTAAGGGTAGAAATTCTTTGGGTTTAGTTCAGTTATATTTATATGAGACAAAAAAAATTGTGTTCACAAATGTATTTAGAAATGCTATGGTTTCTCCCTCTCTTCATGTTTCTAAAATAAGTAGGTCATTATCTTAATTGTAAGATCTAAACAGCAATTTCCTTATGAAATACAAAGTTAATGATAGTAACTATGATATACTGTTTCTATATATATTCAGTGACATAACACATCAGTCTGGGTTGAAGATATTTGAAGTCGACAGCAATGCTGGTCTTAGTGTTTATGTTTTCTATTTCCTCTGCCATGAATATTTTAAATATTTAATTGCCTAGAGATTTATTGCTTTTTTTTTTCCAGATGTTCTTCCAATAATCAGCATATTTGTCCTAATTGTATGTGTGTTTGTTATGAGAACTAATTTGATCTCAAGTATTTCACTTATGTGTGTAGTGCTGCGCAATCTTTGCACATGATATGTAGTGAATGGTAGATGAGGAGACTGGAAATACTGGCTCAGTTATGTTTATCATCTGCAGTGTCTAAGCTTTACTGCATCTCATTAGAATCTCCTTAAAATGCCAGATCAAACGCACCATAGCAATGGCTGATAATTGTGTTATCAAAACACAGATAAAAAGAGAAAATTAGGTTGACATACATATTCTTCAGCATTTTGAAAGATATTTATGTGGAACACTGGCTAATGGATATAAGAGGAGTTTGACATTATCATAAACTCAGTGTTGCCCTCTTCGCCAAAATGTAGTGGACTACTTGAGGTGAGTGCTCTTTAGGAAGGCTGTGAAGGTCCAGTCATGTCCCTGCACCAGCAAAGCACTGCAAGTGCTACCAGTCTTTCCCTCTGGAGCTCTAGAAATCACAATGATTGATCATTCTTCAAGTGGGGCTTCCTGGTATTCAGGTGTCGTGTTCACTTGGCTTTCACACACTTAGTCTTCATTGACAAGTAACATAGTGAGAACAGACAGCTTATTCCATATTTTACTTTGATAAACAAATGTTTATACTGGTTTATACTGGAGTTGTGACAACAATTTGATCATTATTCCTTAAGGAAAATATAATAAAAGAGCACAAAATTTGAGGGCTGAACTTTCATTCAAACCAGAATATCTCTGTTCAGTTTCTTAGAATTTTGTTTTCTTTGGAATGTTTGTTTGTTTGTTTGTTTGTTTTGGGTACTTCTGTAGGTGAATTATTACTGTCCTGTAACACTTTTCCCAATTCAAGCAGAGTTCTTGGCAACCATTTCTGAGAACAGAACTACCTAATACTGGTCCCTCTCTGCCCTGTTCTGCACGGAAGCAGCCTCACATAGAGTTCTGTGTGCAGTTTTGGGTGCCACAACACAAAATGACATTAAGCTGCTAAGGAGCTTCCAAAGGAGGGCAGTGAGGATGGTGAGGAGCTTGGAGGTGAAGATGTACGAGGAGTGGCTGAGGACACTTGGTCTGTTCAGCCTGGAGAAGAGGAGACTGAGGAGAGACCTCACTCTGGTCTTCAACAGCCTGGCAAGGGGAAGTAGAGGAGCAGGTACTGATCTTTTCACTCTTGTGACCTGTGACAGAACTCAAAGAAACACCATGAAACTGAGTTGAAGGAGGTTTAGGTTAGATGTCAGGGAAAAGTTTTTCACCTAGAGATGGCTGGGTACTGGAACAGGCCCCCCAGGGAAGTGGTTACAGCACCAAACCTGACAGAGTTCAAGCAGTATTTGGACAGTGCTCTCAGGTGTGATTTTTGGGGTGTCCCATGCAGGGCCAGGAATTGGACTTGGTGATCCTTGTGGATCCCTTCAAACTCATCTGATTCTGTTATTAATTAAAAAAAACACATTAATTCTGAATGATGAGCTAAATTTAAAGGTGTTATGATCTGATGTTATGTGAGATGGTGACACATTTTAAGGATGGGTAATGAAATGGGGCAAACTGATATAATCTGGTGCAGCAGCATCATTACTGAGTCAACAGTATTAGTTCACATAAGGTTTTCACGCAAGATTTTAATTCTTTCTTGCTGCTTTATGATATGTAAAGGGGAAAAAAATTAAATATTGAAGAAACATATATGAGAAGCTAGATTCCAGTTCTATTGTAATTTTAGAAGTCCTCTCAATGGTTATTTTATCTGACAAAATATTGAAATAATAAATGAGCATATTCGTTAGATGTGCATTATTTATTACAAGTATGTGAGTTGCCCTCATTTTATAGGCTACAAAATAGTTTTAAGACATGGTTTATACACAATATTGGTAAATAATATAATTAGAAAAGTTATTAGTAAATAATTAACCAAACCTAAAAGTTAAAGCTGAAGCTTACTAATCAGTCACACTAGGATATGACCCACTTCTCTATCTACTGGCAGGTGAGATTACAGGCAATATTTCTCTCCTCTAAATCTAGTGAGTTTTAATGTTATTATACCTTTTCCTCTGAAGTGTGTGGCTCATTGACAGCCTGCTCTGAAATCTGTTTTCACAATATCTGCAGTATTGTTTTGTTAACCAAGCTCTTACCTGCTGTGACTGAAAGACTACATTTCCATTACATGGAAAAATTATTTTACCGTTCCCTCTTAATAACCTCCTGCCCAAACCTGACTTTTAAAATTTTGTTTTTACTGGAGGTTAGACTTAGAAAATGTGTGAAAGAGCATCTGTCTGCCTTAGGCAATGAACACAGTGGATGTATGCAGATAGTAAATTAGTTGGAAGTAAAGAATTTCTCCTGACAGTTATCATACTTAAACTGTATTTTTCCAATAATTTACTACTCAAATAAGGACAAAGGACATAATCTGTTAGCTGGTGAAGCCTCATTTGCTTCTCTATTGCCACAATCTTACCTTAGTATCATAGAATAATGGAATTGTTTAGATTGGAAGAGATCTCTAAGATCAAGTCCAGCCGTTAACCCAGCACTACCAAGTTCATCACTAAACCAAGTCCTGAGTGCCATATCTACGGTCTTTTAAAATACCTGCAGGGACAGTGACTCTGCCACTTCCCTAGGCAGCCTGTTCCAGTGCTTGAAAACCCTTTTGGGAAGAATTTTTTCCTAATGTCCAGGCTAAACCACCCTTGGTGCAATATGGTCCATTTCCTCTTGTCTTATCATTTTTACTTTTGAAAAGTGACAGACATCCTTGTTATTACAAGTTATTTCCTAGTTGCCTGAATTTTCAGGCCATAGATGTAAAAAGAAGTAAAATAAATCTAAAGAAAAATAAAGAAATAATCAGCAGTGTTTTGAAAACTCTTTTAAAATCAACTCTGACTTCTTAGACAAAATTGATTTTTTGTGACTAGTAGGCAGATATGTAAATGATTTACCTAGGAATTTTTAATAAGTCAGCCTTGGTAATGCAAGTATATACAAATTCCTCTAACTACAAAATTAATTTATACGGTCAGAAATATTTTCTACGTGAGGCACAAACATAAAGGAAAATAATATAATTATAAAAGTAAAACCAGCTCTTGAGCTTCCTAATAGTCCTTTTAAAAATTTTACTTATTTTAAGAGGTTACCTGTCACTAAAAATATCCCAGGTACACAAACACTAGGTTGAATATGATTTATGCAGATATTAGAATTTCATGTTTTGAGGTTGTAGTAGCACTTGCATGCTTCTTAAAGCTTAAAATATAGTTTACCGCTTATTATTCTGATGGGTTCTTATTTGGTAGCTGATGCAGAAAACACTGTGTGTTATAATCATAACATGGAGCTCTCACTTGTGAGCTTGATTGACATCTGAATACAGTCACTTATGCTTATGGAGTAATGCCTATTTTCTTTCTAATGTATGCCTGGTGTGTCAAGTTAGTCATCACAGAGAATCAGATAATTGAATTACTCTTATTTCTTCAACTTCCAAACAGTAACATGCAAAATACACAAGCATATTTTAATAATGTATTTTAAATGCAATTTAATATTGAATTTATATACATAAGCAAAGTGGTTTTTAATGCTAAGTGACTGTAAAGTTTAGGGTTTATTTTTTTTTATTCTATGCAATGAAGCTAGAGTATATTAGCATGTAGTGACCTCTATTACATACAGTACAGCTGGAAATATCTGTATTGTTTAACTATATTATAGTTGGCTTTTGATCCTTAAAGATCTATTTTCGTATTTTAACAACAAAATTCCTGTGTGGAAATTATTGGAATGTAATTGAAAAGTAAAATCAAACTTACAGGTGTGCTTTGGCTTTCTTTTAATGGATATAATTTTTAGTGACCACTTTTTGATTTGGTCTAGTGATATGCTAAGTAACTTTTAAAACTTCATCTTTTTAAATCATAAACTTTATATGGACTTGTAAGCCTATTTCTACTCTTGAAAAATAGAAGCACAGGTAGGACAGGGGTGTGGTAAAGTACTGAACAAGTTGTTCAAAACATTTTGGACCTTAAGATCTATGTCTCTCTGCCTAAATTTTTCAACCTCTGCTTGAAAAAAAAAGTCTTTAAGTTGTAACATTTTTGCATTATGCATACACAGAAGACACACGTATATGTATGTGTGTGTGTATGTGCATTTGCATATGTAGAAATATATAGTGGGTATGTCAATTGTAGTGATAAAAACTTAGTAAAACTGAGAACTAAGCCCATGGGTCTAAAGTTTTCACCTAGAGACACTTGCTTTCATCATCTCCTCCATGCAAAGCAGTCTTATTTACCTACAGCAAGCATTCTTCCCTGTTAACTGCAACTGTTGTTCATTTCAGCGTTATGCTACTTCAGTAACTTTTACCCCCTGTGTCAAGCTATGCCCAGAGAAGCTTAAATTAGTTTGTGTAATACTTGAAATCTCATCTCTGTGTCAGTGCTCTTCTGCAGTTCTGGGGCTTAGAACCCCCATCACCAGGATTGCTTCTAGGAGCTGAGTGACATATTTAATATTTTGAAATGTGTTGATATCAGTTTGAACCTTTTGAGAGCTTACTTTCCCTAATGAGATGCTAGATTTCTTGTCTGAAATTTTTAGAATATGTTAAGGGCTGTGATTTGCAAGTAAAGTGTGAACAGAAAATGAGTCCTGATTGCCTTAGTTTCATTGGTTTGGAAATGTGGCTATTATGCAGTGCACGGGAAACAGAGAGAAGACATAAATGTTTCTATTCTTTATTCCTTAATCTGAGTAAAACTCCTTGATATGCAATGTGTCAAATTATATTTGGTCTTTGATTACAAATTTTTCTAGAGTTACATTTCTAGCAGTTTCAGCACAGCAAGTTAGAAGTGTGACATGGAGTACTCCTGAGATTGTGCCTGTGATAGACAGTTTTTATTTCCTAATCTAAACATGATTCAGTTCATAATTACCTTTAGGGTACATTTCAACTCATGACATTCAATCTTGCTATTTGCCTATTGTTTTATTCCCCAGAAATCTTCCTTTCAGACAATAATTGTTTTTATTTGAAGTATGTGTCAGGATAACACAGTGAGCTTATTTGTGATTACAAAACTGTTTATGTTTTGAAAGTTTTCTAATATTTGTTCCAATTTACAAGATGTTTAAGAAATACTGAAATTTCAAAAAAGCATTGAATTGTCAACTGTTAAGACAACTACTCAAATTATAGACAGTACATGTCACCACAAAATTTAAAAATTATGAAAGCATTCATCAAGAGCTGCTCTAGAATTAGTTAATATTCTGAATCCATATTAATATTTCTTAAACAGAATTTTCTTAATGGGCTTGTTTGTGAGGTTCAGGTTTTTTTGACATTCAAAGGAATGCAAATGTGAACCATTAATTAAAATTATTACTTGCTCATTTTTACATGATGTATGAATGTTATAATATTTCCAACTGTCTACAACAATAAGAGTTTAGAATAGTACCTATAAACCGAAAATAAGATTTTTTTTTTGGCTACCTCTTTCATTTAAATGATGGTCAGGAATACTTCCAAAATTCTATGATAAGGACTTACATAGGTACTTAGGAACATCAAATAAATGGAGATACATCCCATGTAAATTAAAGTTAAAAGTTGTTAATTAAAAGTGAATCTCAACCATTATGCAGGGAGACTACAGTCTAAGAAATTGCATGATTAAAATATGTTTGTGAAGAATTGAATCTAACTTCCATGTGGTGCTTCATTTGAAAACTGGTTTTCATTTTACTTGCTTCACTGGAAGATATGATTTTAATATGGCTTGCTGAACAACTTGAACTAATATTTTCATCAGTAAAATTCAAAATTTATCTACGGGACTTGGTATCATTCTCAGGGGAAAATAAAAAAATATATGATTGCCCCTCGGGAAAAATATTTATTTGACAAGCAAAAAAGTCCATAATACACAAGATGGCACTGTTTCACTTGTGAAAATGCCTATTTTTCACAAATAACTGTGAAAAACCTGATGTAAGAGTTCAGTAGGTTTTATATTTTTGTATAATTGCAGTGAAAACAAATTTGCACATTTGGATAGTTTTGGGGTGTTTTTTAAAATTATTGACCAGCTAAGATATACAGATGCAAGACTGCATAATTTTGACAAGTGAAAATGCCTCTGAAATTACTGTAGACAAAACTGAGTGATTCAGAAACTGGAAACCAGATATTAGCTGAAATTCTCTGTGACTTATTCTTCTCCTTCTAAGAACTCTGGAGAATTTGGAATTTAGCTTTCAAATGATAGTCTTCCCCTGGATCTTCTTTGAACTCCTCTGATATGCATAATAAGCATATCATCTCAGTTTCTACATTCTTCTTTTAAGGTTAGCTTTACAGAGCAAAAGGTATGTGCTAAAGTAAATGAGAATTTCCTGTTGTGTAGGGGACTTAATTTTTTAATTGAGTATTGAATCCTAATGTAGTTTTAAACTTTTCATCGGGAAAAAAAAACCAAAACCATAAAATTATATGCAGTAGTTTCAAAATTTTTTTCCTATTGTAGACATTTTTGATCTTAGGCTACATTCAAATTCTCAGTTTTTGTGAAAACCCAGATACATCTATTGATGTACCTAAGCACAATACAGGAAGGTAATTCTTAATATTTCATAATCTTTCTCTAGGATTTATTAAATAAATTGACAGTTTTTACTTATTATATTATTATTCTCAGCATAGAGGAGAAAACCTGCAAACCTTCCACCCAGTTAGATGCAGTAGTTGAAATAACATTTCATCATTTCACTGTCAGATGTCTAAATTTAACTTCTTATATACTGATAGGCTGGTAATCCTTGATCTGTTCTAGAGAAGAATTCTTTTGTTCTTAAGTAAATATCAGAACTTAGTTGTCTAATTTTAGATAAATTTTTCAATGTAGACATCAGTTTACATTTCAGAGATTTGAGCTCCATTTAAAGACATTCAGAATTTAGTCAATGAAGGTGATATTCTTACCCACTTATACCTTTTTATAAGGGTCAAAGAAGTTCACTCTGAAATTTAAGAGGTTTACATACATATATTTACATTCAAATTGAACAATTTGAAATTTAACCTGTTGTTTATTTGCAAAATATCTGTGGGAGTATGTTTGAAGCAGGTCTGTCTTTAACAACTGTCACTTTTTGCTTAGCATCACTGAGTATGTTCAACATTATTCCATTTTAGAGAAGAATAAACTGAAAGGTGCTCCCTGTTAGCACTTGGCCCCATATTTTGTGGCTGTTATGTGGTGCTTCATCACAGGATGAAATCAGAAGTCGATGCCATGAAAAATGTACACTGCGGTTGTAGAGTCCACAACACTAAGAGCTTCTCTTTGTAATCTTTTTCTAGTCCACTTCCTTCTTTCTTTCAAAGTTCAGCAACTCTTTTTTTGACCTGAGTTCCAGTGAAAACTCTCTATTCAAAGGTTCAGTTACCTGTGGTGCCTTCATGCAGAATTATGGTTTGATTTTTTTAAGCATGAAACTATAGCATGACCTGAGAAAGGATAATCTGTTTACTCAGGCACTTTTGACCATCTCAATTTCTCTCATTTTTAGTTGCGATTCCAAACAAATTATTACTGAAATTCTGATTGAAGAGCAATAAAGCTACTAGAATGTGATAGGATGGTAATAGATATCACTTAATTTGAATTTTTTAACCTAGCATGGTGATGTCCTTTTTTTAGTTCCTAGCATACTCCTCATATCTACAAAGGCAATAAATAGGAACTAGGTACCTAGTTGCTGTCTATGCCTTCAGAGTTGTTCCTTACCATTCCTGCAAAATTTGGTTCAAATAACTCTCTGGATGTTTTTACATGCTAATTAAATCTTATCAGAGTTTTACAATTCCTGGCATTCTAAGCAAGCATATTTATTAAAAAAGCCTTTAGGTATTTAGAACATCTGTGAAAACATAAGTAGACCATAAACCGTCATATTTTCCTAGAGTCTTAAATGTATTCCTTCATTAGTTGATAGAAACAGAGAATATGCTTCACTTCCATGCTCTCAAGAAATGTAAACATCAAAGTGCATTCATATTTTATATGATCTTTCTTTTGCTTACTGTGTCCATGCCCTTTTTTCTACAGATATGAAAACTTTATTACATGGTATTGTCAGTTTGTCCCTAATCACAGTGGGAAATTTACTGTGATTCTGATTGCATTGAGAAACCACCCTGTGAAGTTGAAGACAGCATCTTCTAAAGATTGTTCCCAGGTTTCTGCTTTCAACAAAAGTACCCAGATAACCATAGAGAGGTTTTAGGAGTCTTTGTACAGAGTACAATGACATCAGTCTTCAGCAATTTTATCTATATTTTCCCTTCTCCTCCAGTTTCTGGTAAACTGTATAAAATTAGTGGGTTTTCTTAAGAGTTAAATTTGATTCATTCTGAATCTTTACATGGACTGTATTGTCTTTCTAAGTTTTGGCTAAAGGTAACATTAAGTACTGGCAATCACGGAAAGTAGGACATGAACAGTTTTCAAGTCTAGCAAATATTAATAGCATTTTCTTTCACTAGAACTCTATTAATCAAAAAATTGGTTTGGAAGGTAGAATATAGATGTTCTTAAGCTATCCATAAACATGCCCACATGAAAAAAAAGTTCTAAGATGATAAAATTCTTTGTAATATCTATGCCAGTTGCATGAAAATCTTTTAATGCACATTTGCACAAGGTCACTAATGACTTACAATACCTTTTCATTTTGGATTTATGTAAAAATAACTTACAATATCTTTTGCAATTTCAAAGGACTTAAATATGATATTTTGCTGTCATATAATGTCATCAGTATTTTATGTAAAGTGAGGATGAAAAGCATATTTTAACAAATTAAAGATTTTGAAAATTATATATATTTTCCTTTCTTTTCCTGATTTTTTTTTTTTTTTACATGTAAAGGTGAATTAGGATCTGAAAATCAAGAAAGATCCCATTGAAAATGAGATGGGTGATAAGACTATATTTACTGGAGGAACAGCCCTCTTCATCTTGCTCCAAGATGGGTTTTGGGACTGGTCCACAACAGTGGGGAATCTGGGAGTGAATCCCCTCAGGTGGACAGACAAAACCATCCAGCAGTCAGCAATCCAAAAAAAGCTGAGTTAACAAGTCAGGCCTGAAGCCAGCCTGGAAAATCCTAATGAGAGTAAAGGAACAAGCAGGAGCAGGACTGGGAAAAGTTGTACCTCTGAGAAGTGCACCTGGCTCAGTCCTGGTCTAGATGACCTCAGATCCATGTGTATGGGTGCACGAATGAGGGTCTCTGATGAAATGGGTCTGGGCAATAAAGACCTGTGGGTGCCTGCAGGAATCTGCGCTGATTGCAATGAAATGTTTTGATCCTCTGATGGAGAATGTCGTTTCACAGAGACCCCCATGGCAAGAGGATGATGGGGAAGTATAAACCAATCAGACAGATCATGTTGTGTGTTCAGCCATAGATTTACAGGTGAAATTCAATCACAAGATGTGAATCAACAGGGCTTTGTGAATTGGAAGGTGGCAGTGAAGGCATGGATTGCTGCTGGCATCAAACTGCTTTACATTCAAGCATGCAGGATACTGTTTTCTGGCACATTCATATAATTTCATGGGAGAAAGACTGTCATTGCAGGAGATTGTATTTTAGCAATCATCTCTTAGAAATCAGTTCTGTGATTTGGGCAGGAGAGGTGGAAGAAAATGGACAGTAATGGACACCTCAGTCCTTTCAGATAGTATTAGATTTACGCTTATTGCCTTGTGTAGGATATTTTTTTTTTTTTGTGAAAGACAGCTGGTGTGATCATATCCCCAAGGATATATTAATCCTGTTACATCAATACAAGTTTAAAGAAATGCCACTGACAGTAGTTTTTCTGATCTCCTTTAGCATGGTTTAAATTTCTTTGATAGTCCGAATCACTGTATTGATGGAAATCAAATACTTGCCTTTAGAGCTCAGCAAAAACAGACTTTGGTTGGTACATCAGAAGTCAGTGCTCCTAGTTTTATTGAAAGATTTAGAAAAATGTTAAAAAATTTTGAAGACGTTTATTTTTATGCCATTAACTGTGTCAGATTACTAGCTTGTATCTTGTTAATTATTTAGAAGGAACCATAAGTCTGCAGGGGTTTGAGGCAATTTTGTTGGTATTTTGTTGATAAAAAACTCTATTTTGATGTTAATATTTAAATCTTTTTGGACATATTTAAGCATAGTTATTAAATAGTGAGAGTGGTGGTAACAAACCTGTTTTCTCTAATTTCTTTAAGCATGTGGGGTTACAATTGAGTATCTTTTGGTAATTTGATTTTTTAATTTTGTTTAAAACCAGTGCAGTCAAATCAGTGCATCTGCTGTATAGTCAGTCATTTGCTGAGCTTGCTAGTAAATTTTTGTTTCCTTTTTTTTTTCTTTATATTGTGGTGTGCTGTGTGTTGCTCCCTCCTTTCCCTTCCCATTTCCTCCGTTCACTTCCCACCTTCCCCCTCTCCTGCAGACTAAGGAGGGGCAAGACCGATATGAATGCCTCCATTTCTACTATGCAGCTATTGATGTTGTCGTTGTCATGGGACATAGAGCAAGGGAGACAGGTTTTTCTATATGGGTTAACCTTATGTGGAAGAATACGGTCTGCTTCAATTTTATTTTCTAGGTTTTATCTTTGGGCTTCATGGTTTCACAGCTTATCTTCTTGAGTACTACAATTCACTGCAGAACAAAAACAAGGAAAAAGAAAATATGTACAAAAAGAAAGTTCAAATGTTCAGCTATCATTTATGGTGATGACATCCATCTCATGAGTTCTATTTATGACACAGTTTGTCAGTTTCTATGGTTTCATAGAAATTTGCATGCTGCAATTCATGCAAGTGTACTCTCTAAAACAGTGTCAAGAATTAGCTACAGAAATAATTCTTAACCTATGGCAGAGTCCTTGAGTCATGTAGATTTGGAAATAGATAGTCCTTAGAAATATCACTGGGAAAGGAAGGGGGAAAACACAGCTTTCAGTGGTCATATTGTATAGATACTTCAGAAAGCACAGAAACCATATTCTTGTAGTTCTTCCTCTTGTACTGGATTTCCTCCTCTTCTCCTGGTTTGTTTGTCTAGTCAATATTCCTATTGCTGAGCCAAATACTCCTTATGAAATTGCATTAAAGATTTCAATTATTGTTAAAGGAGTCAAGTGTGGCACAAAAATACAATCATTCTATTGTTGTGATGAATGTGAATCATATTTCAGAATTTTTACTTTTGTAATATATTGTAAATTGAAAAGCATGCCAACAATTGATGTGCAGTACTCCTTTTAAGAAACAAAAATTTAGCCGTGTTCTCCTGGGCCGCATATTTTAGGCACTGGGGCTTAGAGGAAAGCATGATTAAACAAACTCTTTCACCTTTCCTTGTTCCTTGTCTTTTTTTGTCAGAATTAAACACATTTATTTGTGTGACTTCTGCAGAATAGCACCCTGTTTCAATCACTGTGGTCAGCTCCTGTAGTTGCTAAGAATTTCATAGATAAACTAAGTGGAACAATTGTATTAGAATCGTTCTAAGAAGATTTCCAAGTGCTTTTTTGTAACACTTTAAACTTTCCATATTCTGTTTACCTTTGAAAAATACCCGGCTTTAAACCAATAAAATCAATTATTCTAACTGAGAAAAATAATAAACATGTCTATAAAAATCAGTGTTCACTTCTTTGAGTATTTGTGGAAGCCCAAGAAAAGTAACCTATGGAAAGAAGATTTGACACCTCCGTGTTTGTAGATGGAAGGAATTTGGAAGAATATGTTTGGATCAGAATGGGATCTTACACATTATCTTTGTATGCTTATTGAATAACTCCTAGCACAAAAATTAGAAGGAGAAAATAACTCCTTTTTAAAAACTAGAATTACCTACCAATTCATCTAGGAGTTTTACCAAACCAATTGCTTCAAAGGCAATTCAAATTTTAAATTTAGTAGTGAACAGGGATCTGTAACGTTAAAGTACCCCACTCTAGAATGTAACAGCCTATGCTGTCCCACAAAAAAATGCAGCTAATTTTCCATTAAAAAGTGCTACATATATAAATAGGCAGATCAATTCTGTAAACGTAGAAATATTTTCCATCTTATCATGGTTTAAGAGAAAACCACTAGTGAATGAATAATACTGTACAAGAATACGTATCATCTTTGAAAAATAAGCAAATTATACTTGTCTGAAAACAGTAGAGGTATTCTAGGTTTGTATTTTAGAAGGACGTATCTTAAACAATGGAAGAGAATATCGGTTTGGGGCATGGCACTGCAGTGAAAAATGCAAAGGTAACAGTCCATAATTTATCAGTCTGTATGATTGTCTTACCAATGAATGAAAGTAGAAAATTATTTAAATTAATGCAAATAGGAAACATATCATGCAGATGTGCTCTTAATTTCACAATGAAAAGTTTAGATTTTCTCTTCGACTTAAGAATAATTGAGGCAATCTTTTGCCTTTGCTCTGTCACATTTAAAAAATTAAATCATTATAGAAAACTAACAATTAAAGAGTAATTCAGTGCTGTGGCAAGCTCCACAGGACAAGCTGAGAAGGTAGGATTTCTGGGATTTGTCAGAGCAGTGCTCCATTCATTCAGAGCTTTGTCTCCCGAGGATGGGACCATGATGAGCTGGAAGCACCTAAATGTCCTCCTGCACCACAGCTCTCCTAGTGGTGGTAGGAGAAGATATTTGAAAGGCAAGAGGGGGAGGGCAGGTGACTTTGGCCATCTCCTGTGGACCAGTGACCTCCCGGTGTTAACACTTTTTGACTTCATCTGCCGGTCCTGCCACATCTGCTTTTGAGCATGCCAATACCGCTTGCTCTCAGAGACTTCCATGGCTCCACATTTCAATAATTCTGTGTTTGCTGCGTATAGTGGCACATTCATCCCTTTCTTTAAGCAATCCCCAAACAGTTTGTCGGGTACCATGTACTTTGGTTTTGTCAGGATAGGATAAGTAAGACCTGTATGTTCTTCATACCACTGTAAGAGTTAATAAACCCTGGCTGTGCCCCTCTCAAGTCCCTGTGAGCTGAAGAGTCATGGCTTGTTAACTCTTTTCTTACAAGGCAGTTGCTTCATCTTATTTACTATGAAAATTTTCTTCTTGTATGTCATATCAATCAATTAGTAGGGAAAATGAAGTATTGACATATCTAGCTTCATATAAAGTGCTGTAATACAAGATCTTCAAGCCAGTTATACTTGTGTCTTGATACTCAGAGTATTTAAAATTTATTTAGCATGAAGTAATTAAACAGTAATATAGATAATTTTATGGTTTTAATACTGCGATTATTTAAAATTAAATTACCAATGCAAAGATATGGCATTCTGGTGATTAAAAATTGAAGAAATATGCAACATAATATGGCAAAATGAAATACTGAGAGCATGGGAATTAAGATGAAAGAGTTCTTCACACTTACTCTTTATGTGCCTCCTGGTACTTGAACATTCTCTGGTGTACTTTTACAGTACAACTGAGAGCAAAATGTGGGATGTTGCTGAAAAAGAGTGGTTTATTATTCTCCTTTTCTCACTCTTGTGTTGCTTTCCTCATTGCTGGCATTGGTATTCCTCTGGCACCACAATGGGATAGTTTAAAAATCTGAACAGAAAACAGATTAAAACCTATCACCCATCCCTCACCCTTCCCCACTCCCCATTGTTCTTTTTTCCTTGATATTTTCTGTTAACTAGGTCAAAATGCTTCATGTAGTGTCTGTTGGGTGTTATATAAAAATAGAGAGAGAACTGGATAGCAGGAACCGCCCAACAGCAGCAGAAACAGCCCAAAGATAAGAATTTTCTTGCCAGCAAAAAAAAGTCCCACGTGATTATGGACTGCCAGGAAAGGACTTTAATAAATCTTGACCATTTATGTTAAGCTGCCAAATGACATCTTAGAGTAATAATCAGTATATTTTAGCTCAATTACAAAATTGCTACTTTAAATTTATTTCAGTATTTTCTTAGATTGGAGCAGGCATTTCGTTTTCTGAGTTGAAAATTGATAGACTGTGGTGCTGCTTTAGAGCTCTAAGCAATGAAATGGCTCAACTCCTATTTGAAGTCCAAATTTTGCTGGGCACAGCTTCATAGTGTGATATCTCTGAAGAACATTCCATAGGTTTAATATGTGGAAATTTAAAAGCATATTTCACGTCTACTGCTTAATTTTGTAGTTGTGGCGCTGCATCCAGAATACAGAGTGCTACTGTTTATTGAATCAATGTCTATGAAAATTCATGCCAGCATCATTGCTTTATTTGATACTGGAAATTATTGCTGTATCTTAAAGGGTATACAGTGTTTTTTTAACTTTTTTTTATTATTATTAAGTTTTTACACATCAAAAATGGTTTATTGGGTTAAATAAACACACAAGCAAGCAAAATGTCATGGAGAATTCATTAATTGATTGTGTCATATCTTCGTTATCCACTATAGAATTCATATTACACAAAAGATAACCACTCCACACTCTAAAAATAGATATTTTGCAAAACTGTGCTTTTGAAATACATAATTGCCTGTATTTGTTTGTTTCTTGTTTCTTGTAATTCTTTCTGACTCTTCTTATAGAAACACTGACTTACGGTCAAAATCTCATTAATTTATTTAAATGTGATTAAAATAGCTAAACTGATCCATTGGATGGAGATTCGGTTACACTGTAATTTTATCATGTAACATGCCAACTTTTTCATCTTCATTTAATGTGATTTTTCAGGTTGTCAGTGTACATCTAATGCTAATACCACAGAAGGTTCAGGGAATCATTTGTATTACATTAATTGTTTTTGTTATTAATTCCTTCACTTCCAATTGCTAATGGCTAATTTTCAGATTTTCTGCTATTTGACAATTGAGAGGAATTAAACTTTTTAATCCATCGTACAAATTGTGTGGTAAAGCACTATTTCTTTTTTGGAGGGCTTCTTGAGCAGATTTCTTAGGATAATGCTTGGTATTGCAAATTTCATTTTCTACAGATGTCTGACATGAGTAATACTAAATTTTATTTTCTGTGTTGTGGACACACCTTTCCTAGGTAAAGAATTATAATTGTCACAGCAATGCAGCATAAATGGATAACAAAAGAAGTCCTGAGGATGGGCAGGGACCTAATTAATAATTAAATCTTTCTACTGAGCTTAAAATATTTAAAAATTCAAAAAGTCAAAAGCAACTGCCATGGTGTCATTTTTCTCTCAGGGGTTTCAGCAGCACTGCACTGGGGGTTTGATTTAACACAAGCAAGTGATAGGAATTATCACTAGAGTTGGGCTTTTACAATGGGCAGTGCAGGGCTCTGTATCTAGAGTGGAGAGAGCAGGTGTTTGTGCCACATGACAATTGATGGACTGGTAGTATCTGTATTCATACATCCATAATTACTAAAGAATCAGTAAATGCAGTTGAATTATTTTGTATGGTATTGGGTTATATGATGGACCTGATATCAGAGCATGGCATGGTGTGCTGAAGACAATCCCACTGAAGTAGTAGTATTCAGACTAAGTGAGGATAACTGCTAGAAGTGAAATTCAGCAAGACAACCATGCTCTCCTCTGAAGTGGAGAAGAAAATCATCAAGCATGATTTACTTAATTAAATTAGTAGATAGGGTTCATTTTTAATTTGATATTCTCATTAATCTTGGAAGTAGACTGCTGATATCTAAACCCTATTGTGAATCAGTATTCCTTTTTCAAACTGAAAAACACCTGTAAAGTTACTCATGTTCAGCAAGACGCTCTTAGTAGCAATGAATAATAGCATTTGCATTTCTATATTGATATCAGAAGAGTATAATAGTAACACTATTTGTGAAAAGATTGTTAACCTTGTCTAAAAAAAGCACAATTGTCTTAGTGTTTTAGAAACCTACAGGACTGCAGGGGGTAGAAGGAAGGAACTTTGGGTTAGGATAAATGAGCAATAGAGACATGCAAAGATGTTGATTCCCGCTGCGGTCAGCTTCTCACAAATGAAAATGTAGAATATGGATAATCAGAAGCTTCATTAACAGCTACAGAGTCTGGGTGCAAATTTCATGGACTACTGTAGCCCCCAGCTCTAACAGTAATTGTACTTTTGGATACTCCATCACTTTACAGCTGTGGTTCTAATTAAGCACTGTGACACTGTTTGCCTGCATCTGGAGCATAAATGTGAAAATGGTGGTAGAGATGTATGCCTAATGATATAAAAATGCTCACACAAAAAAAAAATAAAAAGGAAGCATCTTTTTCGCTCTTATTGAGATAGGACTAGGTCCTGTGTAAATGTTATATTTTGTATGGCTATTTTTATGAATTATTACATATACTTTTCTTGGTCAAGTGTTATTTCTTTTTCTGTTGAGAATAAATTTCTTCAATTTGATCTACAGGATCAGAAAATGTGATGCTGTCCTCTGTAGAGGAATTAAACAGGATATAAATAGTTACAATTTGCCTAAATGAAAAATAATTTCATATCAATATTTTTTCATTTATTTACTATTTGTGCACACATACTACATGTTAGCCAATTAAATATAACCTCGTGATATTGTTTTACTCCTTCTATAAAATTGGCAAGCTGTCATAAAGCTGAGATGCTTTCATCTTCAAGTGTGAAGGTTGCTGGGTTTTTCCAAAGCTCTACATATTTCTGGTTTTAACAACATGAAAAGAAATCCCATAATTCTGCTTTCCTCCTACCCTCAGAAGAAAGAAAAACTCCCTCCCAGCAAAATGCCAGATAATATCTTGGTGTTTATAGGGGGGCAGAAGTGTGGGAGAAGACAGTTGCATCTCTTTGGGGAAAAAAAATTAAAAAGAGGAAATTGTAATTCTTTTGCCACCTCTTAATCATTAATTCTAGCAGAGATTTTGATTCCAATAACAATATGCTAAGAAATTTCAAATTTTATTCTCATCATATTAAGAGTAACAAAACATTAAAGGTAGGGTTCTTGCAATGGGAGCAGAATTTGTGGCTCTTCTGAATGGTAAATCAAGATAATGTGGCTTCAGTCATAAAAACTTCATGCCTTCAAGAAAAATTTCTTCATCTGTGAAGCTGGGGCTGGGGGGTTGGCCTTAGAGAGATTCGTAGAGCTTCAGAGGAGAAGGTAGATGTTATAAGGTACATTTTTTACCCACTCTGCACAACTGGCTCTGTCCCATTAATAAGGATGTTTAGAAGTGCTGCAGATGATGGAAGAAGACCATGTAGCAACCCAAAGAAAGAAAGAAAGAAAGAAAGACACAGCCTCTGAAAGCACATTCCTCAGCCCTTGGTCTTCCTTCCTCTGCTCTTCATTCTTTCAGCCTTTAAGGCCTTTTCTTTAAAATGTGCTGAGGAAAACAGAGCTGTGTAATCTGTCAACTTTACACCGAATATTAAGTTCACATTTATGCTCTTCACATACATTTTTCATATATAGAATAATTTTATCTTGAAATGTGTATGGGAAGAGTGTATGGGTGTATGCATACCCTTTAAAGCTAGAACTTGCTCTTAAGAATCTCAAAACCTAATTTCAAACCAGCTGCCTTTTTTCACCATCTGCATTAAACATCAAAAATAAATTTATTCTTTTAAGACATTAGAAAACAGGTGAATGATCTGAGGTCATAAGTTTGCTTTCCAACAGATGAGGTGTCAAAAGACCAACAGGAGAAAAATAGATTTCAGCAAAGGAAGGCAATGTCAGTCCTCCTGGGTGCCCCCACTAATTGAATTAGTGTGCTTCCCTTCTTTCTTTTTCTCTTCCCAGCTGATCCCAGCATGCCAACTCTGCAGGGACAAGGAGTTCTCTCTGGAAAAAACAAGCCTACCTACATGACAGCAAGACAAAAGTAATCTCAGAGAATTAAAAACCAGCAATATACATTTATGTTAATTTTCTTACTAACAATAAGAACAGTACTTCTCTCATGGAGGGGTTGTTTACATCAAAACAATTTGTGGCTTAGTGCATTGTGCCAGCCTCTCATTTTCTTGAATGTTGTCACTGTCAGAGTCAATAGTGTTTAGTGTGAAACCTATAGCTTTGCAAGAGTTGTTCCCCTGAAGTTTCCTTTTTTGTCTTGGAGTAGGACTATCATTTGATTTTGAGAATTGGATAGAATAAGGATTTGGGATAAATTCTGAACCTCATCCTTCAGCACATAAGCATTTATCAATGAGACAATCAATACATGATGCCCACAAAGTGTTTGGGAACTCTTTCCTTAAGTGTCTACGGGTAGGACTTGCAAACCTGGATCTTGTGGGAGTAAACACACTGGTTTCCGCTCATAAAAGAGCAGTTGAAGGATGTCTGTAAAAATTGTCCTGTGGACAGCATTGAACAGAAAAAGGAAGAAAATAATTAAAATTATCCTCTCCTTATGATATAATGATGGCAAACTGAATCTATTTAAATTCAGTGCTCAGAGAGACCATTTAATAAATTATGCATTTAATTCACTTAACACTGACAGTGACCCAGTCATGCAGGAAGAAAAAGATCATTGCTTCTGGTTTGATTCAGACAGTTTGCATCTCAAAATGTATTTGATGTTCACCTTAAAAAAAACACTAAAGTAGTCCTCTCCAGTTCTTGGCACAGGTTAAATTTCAGCTCTCCCTAGAGGTAGCAGGAACAGACTTAGTCCAGGGAATAAGTTTCTGTGCAAGCAGAGACATCACATCTTGCACATACCATTCTTTGTTATTTGATACAAATCTTCTGGTAGGGGTAATTCTGAGTGTTAGTTGTACCCAAGTGTACTGAGTGTGAGCTTCACAATGAATACATCAAGTGGGTTGTTTCTATCAACTTCAGGACTACAAAAATAGCAAGAAAATGGCAAGAGGATGGAAAAATATTCTTGTAATTTTTCAGATTAAGATTTTTGGAAATTTCTATTAAATTTTTTGAACTCTTACAAAAATCACTTTATTCAGGCATAGCTTATGGCTTTCAGTCACTTTAAGAAAAAAATTATGGGAAAGGAACTGGGATTTAAGTTGTACGTGATAGGTTTGCTGAAGTCTGCTACTCTTTTGGGAAAGGATATGGCAGTTGTCTGGTGTTGATCTCAGGAGTGTTTAGGAGCAAACCTAGGTAGTATTATATTAATTTATTCTTCATTTTCTCATGTTTGATGTCTTGTATGCAGATGTACCTTTACTGGACAAGATAATTGAGGAAAGAGTTATAGGGATTTTAGCCTCCCGCTTCTAACTCTGAGCTATATATTATCAGCCCATTTATTCCCAACACAGTTCAGCAGCCTTCTTTAAATTCCTCAATCCCAAATGTCATATGCAGCCTGTCTCCTCAGCTGTGCCACAACTGTATCAAGGCATAGGGGCTGCATCTTCCTCATGTGAACGGGAGAATTTTGTGCTCAACATTTACATCAGTGAGTGGCACAGATCAGCATCCACTGATATTTCATTTACTGAATGTGCTGTACATATGGCAACTTGTCATCCTTGTATTTTAATACAATAAAATCATTAGGATTCAAAGTCACATCCTAACTTAGTGGTATGAAATAATCTACATAACTATCAATCACTCAATCACATTTGGTTTGGGTTTTTTTTTGGTTTTTTTGTTTGTTTTTTTTTTTACTTCTCAAGTAAAAATCAAAAGTTATCATTCAGACAGAGCAAGGGAGGCTTAAGGTTAAATCGATTCTGGATAGTAGCAGAGGAACACTAAAGCCCTGGCTTTTCTTCAGGAGGGGAAAAACATTTGCTTGCAGAATTCTGTTCTTTAACAGGAGCCTGGCTTTTTTGAAACATGGAGGACAATTTACCAAACTGAACAGAAAGTTAGTGCTTCGGATGATTATATTGTGAAGAAAACTTTAAGTCTAAGCTAACATTTCTGCAGCCATATGCCTTAGGACGTGCCAAACAGTCTCTGCTCAAAACTGGACAGCTGGTGACTCGTGAGCTTGCTGGGGGATTGATAGAACAGTATCTCCTTAGGTTTTATTTTTGACCTTTGGGCTTTGCTTTCCTTGCTCCTCTGCCATCTAGTTCCCTCCAAACCAAATTGAACAGGTAAAGCTTTGTAGGCTGAAGGAGTCTTGTACAAATGGGGTACACAGAGTACTCTAAGGATAGTAGATAGCACATGGAAGTAGGGATCATGTGCAGGTCAGTGTGTTTGACGTGAGTGGGTACCTGACATATCTGTAAATCTAATCATAGTTAATCAGTTATGGTAGTAGTGATCGCCAGGAATGGAATTTCAGTTCCACTGGAGTCTGTGTCAGAAAAAGCATCAATTTAAATAACATTATAATTTTGGCTGTAATTTGTTGTCACCCTCTTGCTTTCCTAAACTCTCTCATTTCCTGACCTCTTCAAATTCCTAATCTCCCGGTTGTTAGGAATCTGTAGGAAGAAAATTGGGGTTTTATGTTTAGTCCAGAACATAAGACTAGACTAGTCAGACACGACCATAGGGAGTTTATGAACTTGAGTCATTACATCAGAATTTGATCCTCTTTACAAGGCATGCATTCCAGAGTCAAACGCAACTTCCTTCACTGAGCCTTGGCAAAAAAAAAAAGCAGGAGAGGCTGTTAGCAAGTTTGGACTCTGTGCTTGGGATCAGGGAATTTATAGGCCTTCTAGCAGACTTCTCTAATTATCTAAAGTTTTCTTATTATGTGTTTCCAGATGTCTGGATAATTGGGGTTATATGCTAAATTGTTTTATTTAGTTGTGAACTAGTGCTGTTTAGCTGAGCTTTAGTGCTTGGAATGTCTTTGGTTTTAGTTTTTATTTTTTGATATCTCTACCAGTGCAGTGTCTCTTTAGCCAGAACTTAGGGAAATCGTACAGTTGCTTTGCCTATAAGTAGTACAAACATTGTTTTTTGATTAAAGGAATGTCTAAAAGAATTTTCTGTTTGGATTCATTTCTAAACTCCTATTCACTTTAGATGTGCTTTGATTTTGACTGTTTCCAAGGGAGTATCTGCTGAAATTTTGGAAATTAGAAAAATCTTGCTTATAATAAAAAAGTGGGAGTAACAATTGTAATGTGCTATCAAAATCCTTTTCAAACAAAACCCTTCCTTTGTCATTTTAGTAATTAACTGATCAAAACCAAAGAACCTATACTTCATTGTTCAGCAAGTTTTTGACAGAGAACAAAATCCAAATCAATCCAGAGTAGTATAATAAAAAACAGCAGATGCCAGTCTTTTTCCAAATTACCGTGTGTTTACTGCTGTTATATTAGCAGCAAGTCTTGCTTTGAGTCTACATGTTATACTCTTTCCTCACTTCTTGCTACATTTTCAAGATAACAGAAGAAAGAGCATCTAGGAATTTGGGAGACAAAGAGAAGAAATAAGCTTATATTAAGAATGTTAGCAAGCCTGTTCCTTTGTAGTATAGAGATTCACATGTGAGATATGATGTATGCCCATTGGTACTATGACAACTCTGCAATGCGTACAATCTTACACTGTTTGGATCCTTATCCTTTTACAATATATTTCTCTTTGACAAGTTACAAAAAATGCAAAAGTGGTAACAGCCTTATTTTTAAATGGGGAGTGTAGAACTGGAAAGACTGTGTTATGTTGGTAGGAATTTAACCTTTCCCTGTCTCTGTCTCTTTTTTCTTTCTTTTTTTTTTTTTCTGTTTTTTTTTTTTCTTTCTTTTTATTCTTAATCCTGATGTCATTATCCAGAAAGATTTCCCTATCTCTTTCTTCTTGGGTCAGAACAGTTTAGTAAAAGCAATCTGCAGATCTTATGGACATTTCATCATATCTTTCCCCTTTTCTGCCTAAATAGAAAAGTTGGAATCCTAGTGTTATTTCTTGTCTGAAGGTAGAAACTGCAGCGATAGACAGTCCTTGTGCTGCCTAGTGAACCAGTCCTACTAATAACTTCTCACTTGGCTACAAACATAAATGTCATCTACCATCTGGTGCTTAACAATATATAACAACCACCCTTACCTGTGCTGAGAGGTAATTAGCCTGCCCTCTATTGCTTTTCCACATTAACAGCAATAATAAACATTCAGCCACTAGATTGGTACAATGAAAAAGTACAGGGTTTAAAGAGCTCTAAAAAGTCATCTAGTATAGCTGTGTTTTCTGTTCTTGAATAGAAATAAAAATGCTGGCACCCAAGAAATATTAAAGATAAAGACATTTCAGATCATAAAAATCAAATCTGAATCTACCAAAAGAAATCTCACAAGCTACTGGACAGTTAGTATTAGGAACTGACACCCTTCTTCCAGTTAATGGTATACCTTACCTAATGGAATAAACTGAATAAAACAAATTAGCCTGAAAATACCTGTTCCTTACAACACAGAGAATATCAAAGGTACTGTAAAGGTAAAATATAAGATAAGATATTATCAAGAAAATAAATTATAGGAAGAGACCAATAGGTCTTAAGAATTGCTGTAATAAAATAGAACTGTAGCTAAAATCCAAGTTGATACTTTTGCTTAAGTCTGATTTTCTCTGAGAACTGAGTCTGTACTTAGGAATATGTAAGCCAGCATTCTTTTTGAGATCTCTGCCATGTATCACTATTTGAATTTGGTTGCTTTATATTTTGCAGGCAGAAATTTGCCTAATGGAGGTTGAATAGGGAGAAGACCAACTCTGAGAGTTTGATCTGTCACATTCAATTTTTGTAGTATTTCTGTAGCTATAAGATGAATATCAATACTTCATTTCTTTCAAAATTGGTGCATACAGTCTTTATTAGGTGGAACTTAATTATAATTTTTAAATTACTGCATATCCTGCTTTTAAACATAATTTGATTGACTGAAGACTGAATTGAATTCTCCTTCAAAAAATGACAGAACTCTTCATATTAAAAATATTTTGTTTTCTGTTATTGGCATGGGGGAAGACTTTTGACTTCAGTAAATTTTATTTCAGCTTCTTACATCTTGCACATTACTTCTGGTGCCTGTGAAAGAAACACTTTATACAGTGAATTCTGGATTAAAGTATATTTTTCCTAAATGTAGCTTTTTATACAGATGGATAATTCAATTTTGTAATTTGTACATACAAAGTGTCAACATATTTTGAAAAAAAATGCAACATTCATAAAATTTATCCTAAATGTATATGTTAATTATATTATTTCCTTGCCTACCTAAATTTATATAAAACTGTGTTCTCAATTTCATATGATGACTCTTCTTAAAATTTATGCCATATATTCTTGGAACAGAAATATATTTGACTAGGATATTTTTATAGCAGCCTTCTTCAAGCAGAAGAGGAACTGATTCCCACTTAGAAATGCTTATTCCATTTCTTGTACTGACAGCTGGTCTTCTTCCCTGCCTTAAGGCCAGAATTAATTTTTGCTTTACTACACTGACAGTGGACAGACCTGGTGAAACCCAGAGTCTGTTATGGTTTTGCAATTCTTTTGTAGACTCTGCAGCCAGATGTAGACTACTTTTAGGCAGAAACCTCTGTAATCAGAAGAACAGATGCCCTCTTTCTCAAATGACTGAAGAGTTTCATCTGTAGTAAAGGAGGACATAACATCAGCTGAAATTAAAGGTGTTCAAACAGGAACCCATGAGAAACTTGAGATGACATCTTTCAAGAGTGTTTTGAAGTATTTAAAACTGCTAGGATTATTTTTTTAAAAAGTTTAATTCTTAGAAGTTGGGATAGTATAGAAAAAGATAAAGCTTTGGGATCTGTATAGACTAGTTACTCTCATGTAGATCCCCGGAAATCATTTAAGTGTCATAATACAGTTTAGGAAATACTGTATGTTATCAATGTGAACCCACCTTAGTTGGATAAATTATGGGTTTATAAACAAGATATTCTGGTATCTCTGTCCAACATTGAACTGATACGTGTTTGAGTTCATACAGCCTACTCAAATTTTTTAAGTTATCTGCTTTATCAGCAGTACTTTGATTCAAGAAAACTTGTTTTATGTATTATCTCATATTAGGCAGACTCAAAAATGAAATTGTTAATTGTTCATTAAACTTCAGGATTACCTGAGGGAAAAGAAAAATATCTACTGAGGAATCAAGGCAACTTTTTCATGTTTAGTAGAAGTCTGAGTAATTACGGTTTGTCCATAATCCTGTATTGGTAAATTGCAGGTCAAATAAATACTGGGAGATCATGCAGGTGAAATATATATTGGTTATATAGTAAATTATGAGAAAGGCGAGACACAACTAGTAGAATGGTCCTCAAATCTAACTCCTAATGAAAGTAGAGCAATTCAACAGAACGAAATTTAATACTCCAAAATTAAGTTCTTTCATGATCCAGTCTTCTCTCATGACGGTATACTTTTTTCTGAAAATCGCTCTCTCTGGAAACTGCTAATGAATCATCACAGAAAATTGCCTCAAAAATAAGTTTCAATACCCTAATAAGACAAAGGAAAAAAACCTGAATTGACCCTTGAATGTGAAGGAATAGGACTAAAAATAAAAGAAAGGAAAAATTATATCATTTCTGTGCATACACAGAAAGGCCACTATTAAAATATAATGTATATCTCAGGTCAATTTATTGCCAAAACAATGTGAAGAGAACTATGCAGCACTTCTAAAAAGAAGGTAAAAGAATTATCCAAGATGAGAAAAATAAGTCCCCTGACATGAGAGTTGAAGAGTTCAATTTAGTCCAGCATGATCTTTAGGTATAGGAACAGTGTCAATAGATGAGAAAACTCAAAATTACAGGTTTTACAAGCCTTAGTGACAAAGCGTGACAATATGCATGATTGAAAGTTGTCCAAAATTACTATTTTACTTATATGCACATTCTAGCTGTCAGGATAATTAATAAAACTGAATTAATAAAGGTAAGGAAAATAGAAAGCATATCACTATTGTTAAGATGAAGTAGATTTCAAAAAGAGAAATTTTTATCCTTTTCTTGGTGTGTTTTTTTAGTTTGGGACATTGGAGGAGAGTTCCGGGTGTTTTTTTGTTTGTTTCTATCTTGCATTTTTCCTTTTTTCCCCTTAAAATACTTATCTCAGCAGCTTTGTTCTACACTCACAGGCCTGTAGTTTACAACAGAGAAGGAAATCTAATGATT
>NW_005054340.1:4247491-4275900 GCF_000277835.1 Geospiza fortis | reverse complement strand
TTCCTGCTGGACTGTGATAATGCAAATCTAGAGAGCAGTCATAGCATGCTCAGAGTCTGCATATCTGTGTGCACTTTCCTGTCTGCACCAGTCATCATTTGTTTATTTTTTTCCCACTGTATTTATTTTTTTCCTTTACTGCCTTGAGCCCATGGGTTGCAGCTTTTGCACTTTATAGTCACTACATCAGCATCGCTAAAATACAGAATACTGATGACTTTTGTAGTGATGAAAATACTGTGTTCTTTTAAATTTTCTTTGCTTTCTTCACACTAAGAGGTTTTTACTTGGTAAAGTATTTTAATCATCTGCTAGAAGATAGGGTAGCTTTCCTAAAGAACCGGTGCTGTCCTTCAGGTTACCTTTCAGATTGTGTGAACTTCCACAACATATGAATTTTTCAAGAACTGGATGAGAGGGAATGTTGCAATTGAATATTTGTTGAATAAACAATCTCTTTTAAATATTTTGTCCTAAATCTTGGGGTTTTTTGGTATAGTATCTTTGTTCTATCATAGTGTCGACGATATAGAACTATATTTAAAATACCTGAAATTTCAAAAATTGGGTGGATAAAGTATGAAAATGGTCATGGATTATATTTAAATATTGAAAGGTAATTGACAGCTTCAATTGTCTATAGCAATCCTGAGAGTCTGGGAAATGTCTGCACCTTGAAACAAACTTAAAGAACACATCTCTTTCTCAGAAACTTTTACCAGAGTTTCTTAACATCAGGTCCGTAGGACAGAATATGGGGAAAAAGCTCACAGTTAGGGTTTCACCTCTAACATTTGGATTCAAACTTTTGCTTGACTTACTCAGACTTAAAATGAAGAGCCTTGGTTTTTTTCCCCTCCTTGCCCCAGTGCAGTAACTAGTGCACTAGTTGACAGATTCCCCCTGTAAAATAACTTCTGTATTGGCATTTAACTTACAATATGGGAACAGATACATGGACTTGATTAAATTTCTGGTGTTCCTCTTATTTTTAAATTATTTGAGAAGAGGCATTTTACGGGGAAACTGATGGGTAATTACTGATGGAAATGTAACAAGGAAAAAAAGGAAAATAATAAATACTGAAAAAAGAGCAGTGGCGTACATAGTGAAAAACTCAGGACTTTAGGAATGACAGGAAGTAGTAGCACTTACTAGTGGAATACTTTCTGAAGGTTTTGCCTCATGCTTTGGGGAGGGAGATAATATCAGAACAAGGAGGGGAATCAGGTACACACCACACAACTGCAGAGGCTGCAACGGTCCAAGATGAGGATAGCCTTTTATGTGCTAATGGCTGAAATTCGATAAATTGATATAACATGAAAACTGATTAGATTGGCCATGCTTCATGACTGTTGAAGACTGCATGTAAGATGTTTTCCATTACCATCTGTATGGCTGATTACCTTGTCAAGTGAGCAGTTTGCCTTATCTCTCTCTTTGAATGACCACATTCACACCTTCCTCGGGAGGGGACCTCTGCTGATAACAGACTATTGAATATCAGTGCATGACTGATAAGAACTGTAACATCCCATTGTGAGATGCTCCGCCCAGAGGGAGGAGCCAAGCACTGCTACCCCATATACTCTGAGATTCTGAAATTGCAGTTCAGTTTTTCTCCACGAGATTCCCCAGAGGAACAGCAGCTGCCTCTTCCTTCTAGATCTTCAGAGGAAGACTACATCCTTCTCTACAGAACCCCCTTGCTCCAACAGAACCACCCCTGATACTTCAGAGGACTGCAGCCACATTTTCAATCGGACTGCCACCAACACCCTGACCAACAGGGTGTCAGGTTGGGTTATGACTCTGTCAGTGTTGTTCCAGTGGACTGTATTGTTTATTTTATTCTTTTTATTTCTTCCCTATTAAAGAACTGTTATTGCCTGCTCCCGTATCTTTGCCTGAGAGCCCCTCAATTTAAAATTATAGCAATTCGGAGGGGTGGGGAGGGTTTACATTCTCAATTTCAGGGGAGGCTCCTGCCTTCCTTAGCAGACTCCTGTCTTTCCAAACCAAGACAGTGACAAACAGAAATAACTGTAGATCAAAGCAACAGAATCCCAGAATCCTAGGAGAGCTCAAGCTTGCGTACTCCTCTGAAGGTCACCCAATCCAAAACCCATGTTCAAGCAGGAGCACCGAGATCCTGTTCCCCAAGACCATGTCCAGAGAACTTTTGGGTACTCACAGGAATGGCTACTTCACATCTCTCTGGCAAAACTTTGCCCCTGTTTGGTCATTCTCACAGTGGGAGCTTGTCCTGGAGGGGATGGGCTGGAGACTGGCCGCACAACCACACCACAGCCAATCAACAGCAAGCCTCAAGAAATAAGAAGCCTCAACTAATGATATCCAGGCAGCTTATGGTGAGGAGCAAAGGACTCACAAAGGACTCTGACCAATTGGGAGTGGCCATGCAGATCAACAGCTCGTGATTAGCCAGAAGTCTTCTAGAACATTCTGTGAGAGACTGTGTGTATCTATATCTATAGCTATATCTATCTATATCTATGTATATATATGTCTGTGTGTGTGTCAACCTCGCTTCAGGGTCTTCTGAAGCAGCCTCTTTATGTTTTGTTTTGCACCCTTATTTGTACCCTTCTTATTTATTTAATAAATATCTTCAGTTTTGGCACTTCAACTTTATCCATCTCTTCCTTGTGGCTGTGCCACATGACCCCACCACCGTTGTGCTCCCAAGACCAGAGGGTTTCCCTGTGTGCCCCACAGATCCCTCGGGGTGTTGTTGCCAGCCCATCTCCAGCCACTCTGGTGCTAGCCGGGTCATCGGTGGTTGGACACACGCCACAACACTCGCAGCTGACAAACTGTTTCCTGATGTTCAGAGGGAGCCTCCTGCATTTCAGTTTGTGACCATTGCCTCTGGTCCTGCCACCAGGCACTACTGGGCTCCCTCCCCTTTGCACTCTCCCTTCAATATATATATTGGTGGGACAACCTTGTGCTCCAGTGCTTTGGAAGCATAGAAAATGGGATCTACTCACAAAAGTACAACTGTATCATCTTAATGACCTCTGTATCATTTTGCTGTTTCATCAGCTCCTATTGTGTCTAACTAGTTGGGAATTAACACTCATTTTGATGAAGGAGCTTCTTGTAAATTACTTTTTTTTACCTTCTTCCCCCCCCCCTTTAGGTTTATTTTTTAAAAAGAAGATATCTGTCTTCATCAAAGAGTTTAAAGAAATATTTAAATCCTATTTTTTTCAAGGAGTGAGCTTTAGTATAATATACAGGGATAAGAGATAATAAATACCCCAAACATTTGATTTGCATAATTTCACCTGAAGAACATGGTATACCACAGTATCAAAAGTCAAATTTTTCAGTTATTCAATTTAAATTAGAATGGTTTGTTAGAATGGTTTGTTATATTGTAAACTTTTTATCTTTCTTGTTGTATCTCTGCAAATTGGGCAAAAGATAGTCAACTCTGAAGGGTCAGTCAGGCTCAGTAAAAATGGAAGCAAAAAAAAATATTTGAGGAGGCTGAAATCTTTGTTTCTCTAGTTTTTTTTTTTGAGAATATTTCATATAGGATGACTTCATCTGTTTCTGTCTCCAGATTCATCCCAAACTTTCTTTCCTTCTTATGAAACAAAGAAATTCCATTCTTGCCTCATCAGTCAATAATTTCCCTTGAGAATTTTTATTTAATGTGTTTTGAATTCATGGAAATTTTTCTATGCCTTTCTGCCAGGTCATTTCCCAAACACCAGTCACCCTAAGCCAATTTCAGAAACATTTATGTTGGTATTAGCCTTCACTTTTGCTAAAAAGAGCACTCATTCTTGCTGTTTTGTCACTCATTATCTTGCAAGCATTTGTGTGATGTACTACTTTGTGTAGAATTGCACAAGTAAATTTAGGTTTGTATATATATCAGAGAAGATGCGGCTGAAGCTGCTTTCATTTGAAGTGCAATGTAATGAAAGCAGTAGCTCACTTTATGGTCCCCATCAATTCTCTAGAAAGCTCTGTAGAGACCACAAAGAACTTGCTGTACTTTGGCAATAGAATGGGCCATTGTGTTTGGGGATTAAAGTTGTCAATCACATTCTCCTCCTCTTCAGTACAGCCAACTTTAAAGAATCTTGGTATTCAGCAACAATTGTTTGAAGTGACAATTACAAAGAGGGAAAAGGGATGGAACTTTTTTCTTTTAACTTTTTAATCTACTCATTCCTTTGAAAAGGAAGAGCATAGGTAAGGAGCCCAAAATATGAATTTTATTCCAACACAGCTTTTATAGCTAAAAGAGGTCTTTTCTTGGTCTTCAAGGAATAACATAATGCTGTAGCAACCTTACTCAGCCAAAAAACCCCAAAAAAATAAGGTGCCAGTAGTACAAATGCATGTCAGAAGTTGTGTGAATTTCAAAATGTTAGAGCAAATGAAAGAAATATCCACAGGGAAAAAAAAAAACACAACAAAACAACAAAAACCAGTAAATATTTTCAAGTTTGCATTTCCTATACTGAGAACAAAGGGAAAAAATGCAAAGAGGGGAGAATGAAAAACAGCGATTGAGAAGAATTTTTACATTGATACTAAAAATAGGCAAAGAGGATATTGTATGAATAACAATATCTGAAAGCTCTGCACCTAACTTTATTAACACCTATTAAAAACATCAATACTGAAAGATAAAGATGAAATTCTAATATTAAGTGCACATGGAGTTCACTGAAATTGTGCAAGAGCTGGTAGCAGACAAAAAGGCTTAACAATAAGGTTTTACTATTTCTGTCAAAAAGTAGCCTGTATAGGAAAGACTAGGGAATTGAATGGGATAATTTTTCACGGGAATAAAATAAAAATACATCTCTGTTTCAACCCTAGCAATAAGACAGAAATAATGAAATAAACCTTAAATATTTTTTATTGCATAAGATCCTTTGGCAGATAGAGAGAAGTTACCTTAAATCATTTCAGTGAGTCACTTTTTTGAGTGCATCTCAGTATCTTCATTTTATCATTATGTGATGCCAAGTATTTGTTTCTTGATTTGGCCATCAGATGTATATACATGTATCCTTGTAGAGCTACATTGTCTGACAGTTGTTTACTTCTAGAACACTGTAATACTTTTCACATAGAGAAAATAAATCCCCACAGTATGACTATTTTATCTCTAATTTGTATGCTGAAGATATAAGTGTTATTTTGTCTGTCTTTAATCTGCTGACACATTTCCATCTTTCTATAGTTATCCAACTGCTAGATGGACACCAATGGTAATGTAAATTTTTAAATGGCATGTGGAAACAACAGTGAAATTGTTAACAGTAGCAGAATTTAATTCCCAATTCCCATTCCATTAATCTCTGTATTTTTAAAAGGTCCCACTAATGAGTTCTTTCTGTAATTAATCATGTTGACACAGTTCAAAGTAGATGATTTAAATCTTACCTGAGAAGTAAAGAGTCGTCAAACTCTCACTTATTGTAGATTCAGTTAATAGCGAATTGAATGTGCTATGGGGTTTCTCAGTGTAATACCATACTAGACTTGATCTTGAATTTGTAAAATATTTAACATAAATTATTTTAGTGTATCTCTATGGTTCACTACAAAATTACCTCCAGTTTCTTGCTGGAGATTTTTCTTTTAGCATTGAAGGAAATACACAGATTTCAGCAAAAAGGTTTTTTGTCAAAAGTGGTTCCTGCTAAATATGAAAACATTTTAATTAATTAGGAAATAGTGGTATGCATCTGAAAGTTGAAGTTTTTGATAACATTTGTAAAATGTAAACTATATAAATGTTCTAAAAGTGTACTATTGCAAGCAGATCAGCAGAAACCTTTTAGAGGTCCTGCAAGCACATGGAAAGTCACTGCAGTCATGGACGCTGCTCACTCAAATAATTAGGTAATCCACATGAAAATTTTTAGAATCTATGGGCTAATCTGGTAAAATGATGACAAAAACTAGAATTGTATAAAGCACCAGTGTCTCTTTTGTGGTGTATGATAGCCCTGAAATCAGTGGAATTTAAAGAAAGAAATTTAAAAATTTTACAAAGTGATAAAAATAATGACCATTGAAAAAAATTTATATTGAAGTCCTCGTTTGCTATTGAGCAATGGAATGCAGGAGATATCAAAGATACTCTGAAAAGGGATTTCCTCAAACCTTCTGTGTTGATAAAGACAGTCAGCATCCCAAGAAAGCCTAGATCCTGTGCCCAACCAGTCTGTCAGCATCCAGTTATGGGGACCCTTCACTGAACAGTCTTCTGGATCAGGGAGCGATTGGACTGACTTGGTCAGGGTCACAAGCCAACAGAGAGACCCCTCCCAGGTCTCCACATCTTTATTTGAGTATGTTACCTGCTGACAGCAACTGCCAGCACCCAGGAAGCACCCATACCAACAGTTTACAGAACACTCTTTATTAATGAGATTGTGACAAGTTAAGGTTTGTGAGTTGCCATTGATAGTGTCTGATTGAAAAATGTATTCAAAACAATATACTGAGAAGCTCTAATCCCTAACACAAGCTGGCTTGAGATAATCATTCAGCACACATAAGATTACAGCTCTCATGAAACAGAAGGGGAAGAAGACAGGTTTAACCCATCAGCTGATTCCAAAAATTACAATGGAGTCTTCCCTAACTTTGTCCCATTCTATCTTACTTTTTTACTATTTTTTATGTCTTGGTGGAGCTGGAGTAACTCCAGCAGTACATATGTTTGTCACTGATTGGTGTAAAATTCTAAGATATAGTCAATAAAATATAGAATGCTTCTCTGTAAGGTGTGGTGGTAACCTTGGAGACAGGTAGCTTTGGGATAGAGGTGTGCATCAGTATGGCATCTGTGATCTCACCATGGCTACTGATTCAACAACAAGACATCTTTTTCTCCCTTGATTAACACCTCATACTGTTATTAACAGCATCCTTGATTAACATATCCTCAAACTGGGGATTATCAGTCTACAAGGTGCTACTGAGATCCCTCCCTTGCAAGGATTTTAACAAAGCCTGGCTGCACTGTATCCATTCTACTCCACCCTCCATTTCATTTCCCTTATCATGACTTGAGGGGGGAAATCAGGAATGATGACTGTGTCCCATCCAGGACTGCAACTGCATTTCACCTGAAAAGTTCTACACTGTTATAACAGTGTGAATATAACTTCTCAGTTTTCTCCAAACCCCCCTGCCATTTTCCCACATTCTGATACTCAGAAAACAAATGGTGGGAAAAGGCAAAAGAAGGAGAGGGTCAAAATGAAGCTAAAGATACTATAGAAATAAGAATTTCATAATCGGAGGCTTTACAATCTGTTTTGACTGCTTCTTAAATCAGAAGAAACAAATAAACTGACTTCAGAATTTGTCTGAAGACAATCTCAATAGGAAAAACCAAAAGTGTATTGTTAATGGTCATGCATCTTTCATCTGGCAGCTATGAAATGTGGGGGAGTGTCTAGAGTGTCTTCAATTTTGAGGATGTCATCATTGACACTGACTAAACTTTATTATACTGGCAGTTATATCCAACTAATCAGGCAAGCCAGGAGTGTAATCATCAAAAAAGTTTTGTTCTTTAAGGGATTGTGAATAAAGAGCATTTTGTTCATTTTTCTCTAGAGCCTCTCACTCAAAACATCGGTTCAACATGCTAGTCTTCAAGAAAATGTGATAGCTGAAAAGACAGACCAGTGCTTAAAGCATATTGATACCTGCAATGTTATAAAGATACTTTATCTACTTTAAGGTATGACAGAGGTCTTCAGGAAATGTTTTTGGTTTACCTGAGAACTGCATGGGAAGAAACTTCCATGTGCACAAAGATGGTGGTATCTCTGAGCCACTAATAAGATTTGAATCTCTAAAAATAATCAGTCATGACTGGTTCTGGTATTTCCTTGACATTATGAAATAGAATCTGTTTTACAAGTCAATTAACATTTTTTAGTCACAGTAGACTGACATGAGCCATCAATTTAACAGTCCTAAATTTTGGCATATTATACATCAATAGACATCACTTCTTGCTCATTCTTTTCATAGCTAGGTCTATTTGATTTCTTCTTTTTGAAAACTCTCAAGATGACACCAGCAATGAAGACATGGGATCCTATTTTGATTAAACCATATAACATAGAAGACATTCAAAACTAGAACCAATTTCAGTTTACAGATGATTGACTTTCTTTCCATTGCAGAACACAACTAAGATTTGTCTTAGGTATAGCTAAGAAGAAAACCTGTTTTTCAGGAATTGCTGTGAATTTTTGTTGGAAAACAATTTTTTTTAAAACTAGCCAGTGGCAGTTTTTATTTGCATATTTTCCTGTCTGTGTCTGATTATTATACAGTTATTATTTTGTTTTAGTTGCATTTGTTTTAAACGCTAATATGATGGTAACTTTATAAATAAAATTGTTCTCTCACCTGTATCAGGCACTAGTGTTTGGTTTTATCTAAAAAGTTTTTGCATTATATATCATTGGTTTTTTTTGGGGGAAGAGTATAGTGAAAGAAATGAGATTTTTTGCAAAAAAAAAATTCCCTTTTCCAAGCTCTTGTCAAAGTTCTACCAAGACTTTTTAAGTTGACTGTACACTTTTTAAATTCATGCATTTTTATGGATGTTTCTCCCTGCTATCAGCAGTTTAAAGCTATCATATCTATCAGTTCTGGAGCTGGCTTTTGCTGGTCTGAAAGTCAGATGGTTTTGTCTTCTGATGTGTTCTCCATTCCAGATCTTTCCCCAGTGTTTGCTCACCCTTTAAAGAAGCTAAGGGCAGCGTGTTTCCCTTCTGTGCTGTACTGTTGAACTCACTGCTCAGCAGGAGGTTTTTAAGAGTTGTTTTCCATTGTAAAAAAACAAGGAGCAAACCCTACTCATGGGATGTAGATGTGTGGCCAGGTTAAAAAAAAAAAGAAAAAAAGTAGAAGAAAATTCCTGTGTATCAATTATTGTCTTGCAAGTACAAGCCCTTGACATGGGCTACAGGTATTCAAGCACCTTTCCCCTGTGTGTCTGCCCTTGGGTTGGCTTGTGGTGGTTGGTGTAATGCATGCAGAGCCAGCAGTTTCTGTGATTGCTGCATGCCTTGCTGCCCTCAGGTGTGCGGCACCCCTCCGGATCACATCAGTGCAGATGGCTGACGCACTTTGTACATCATCTGGTTTCCCCTTCTAGGCATGGGAAAGGTTTTGGACAACCTTGAAAAGCAGCTGCTCTCAAGGAGTGTTTCTGCTTCCGGATCTTTCTTCTTTCCCCTTAGTAATATGAGGACTTCAGAAAAGTTCTACATTTTCCAGGCAGGAAAGTTTGAGTTGTCCCCTAAGTAGTTTTGAAAATGTATGTTCAGTAACAGGCTCTTTGAACTTAGGTTTTCATAAAATTAACAAAGGCACATTAATAACTAACATTAGATAAAGAGCAGTTTATCTTCCAACTTTGGTGATACTTATGAATCTTTTTACAGTAGATGGGCTTAAAAAAATACAGAAGAAACAAAGAAATTAAAAAATACATTATTAATTAAAAGGCATATTAAAGGACTTAGGTCTTGGACATGGAAATAAAACATTAAATTTAAAAATGTCTCTGCTGGAATTTAATAATGTCTGTTTATTAATACTAATATTGCATTGGGACAAAAAAGAACAGTGCTGGAGATCGATTTTTCCTATTCATTTAGGTGCTTATGGTGATGAACTGATTCCATTAAATGCCACTGATAAAAATATTTTTAAATGTGGTACATCAAAAATATTTTGTGGTAAGGTCAAAATCGAATTAATATTAAATGAAATTAATATTACCCAGTATAAGCTTAAAACATCTGAACATACAATAGTCCACATACTGTAAATGTTAAAAGACTGGCAGTGAAATGTTATATGCATAAATCTATGCATAGTTTTTTTGAGCACACTGAGTTTTCATTTACAACAATAAAGTTCTACTTCTATTGAGTCATTCTGAAGAATTATAAAGGATCAGTGATCTATAGCCCTACATTAAAAAGGGCTAGAAAGAGGGAATAAATAAACTTTAAGCTTTGAAAAATGTGTTAAGTATTTTTATCTTAAAAATTCTTTAAGGAAATGGTTAACTCTTCCTTACCAATCATGATTTTAAATAGTGTTATGGGTTTAGATCATGCTTTTCTGTTGCACTAAAAATGAGTATTATAAAACCAATAGTTTTCTCACTGCATAGTCTGTTATTTGCATTTATACAGGCAAGTCTAGCCTTTTTAGAAATACATAAAAATTTCTGCTTTTTTTTTCTTATTGCAGATCCTATAAATATAAGAATTTTACTTGCTGGTCTTTAGCACAGGCAACTGAGAGAATAATTTCTTACCACATTGAGAAATGAGACCGGCTGGTTCGTAGGGTGACTGGCATGCAAAGCTGTTCTAGGTGACTAATGTGCAAAGTACTTTTGCTTTTGTCAATATAGGAAAGGAAAAAGGAAGTACTGGTCTGTTTTTAAAATACCTAGCTTAGTTTTGCAGTTTCAAAGAAACCTCCATTACAGTTTCATCAGTCAACTTGCATACTATCCTATTGTTCATGTTGTTGACAAAGGTGCTAAATAGTGTCTAGACCAATATTGACTCTTGATACATGTGATTCTGAGAGTCTTGCAGTCCAGCCAGATTTTCACTACCTTATGTTCTATGCAACCAATAAAGTCCTTAGTATGACTATGGGGATATTGAGAGAGAATGTGTCAAAATCTTTACTCAGGTTGAAGGAAGGTATTTGTCCTGCTGTCTACATCCACTTGTTTCATCAAAGAGGACAAGTTCATCAGGCAAGATTTCCTCTTGGTAAATCCATACTTTCCAGTCCAAGTCAGGCTGCTGTCCTGAAAAGCTTTTTGGGGACAACTTGCTCTATAAATTATATAGGGCTGCAAGTAAGGTTGACCAGCCTTGTGGTTCTGTGGATCTTCCTTCTTACAGTTTTTGGAAAATGGACATGGTTTGCCATTTTTCAGTTGCTGAAGAATTTCTGTTTTTTAACAGATAGCAATGTACACTTGCAGCCCAGACAGCCAACTGTACCCTGAACTGCATCAAAGGAAACATGACAAGCAGGTTTAGGAAGGTGATTCTCCCCATCTACTCTGCCCGTGTGAGATCCTGTCTGGAATACTGAGTCCAGCTCTGGGCACACAAGCATAGTAAGGACATGGGCCTGTTGCAGTGAGTCCAGAGGAGGGAAATGAAGATGATCAAAGGGCTGAAGCACCTCCCCTGTGAAGATTGGCTGAGAGAGTTGTGGTTGTTCAGCGAGGAGAGGAGTCTCTGGAGAGACTTTACAGCAATCTTCCAGTGTGTAAAGATGCCTACAAATTATGAAAAGGGCATGTACTACTAAGACAAGGGACAATGCCTTTAAGAGAAAAGAGGGTAGGTTTAGATTGGATTTTTCTTTACTGGGAGGGCGGTGGGGCACTGGCATAAGTTCTTCAGAGAAGCTGAGGATGTTTCTGGGAGTGTTCAAGTCCATCTTGGATGGTGCTTTGAGGAGCATGATCTAGCAGAAAGTGTGCCTACACAACTCTAAAATGATTGAAAGAATGAGGCATTTTATCAGCAGATGGAACATATTTTCTTAAAAATTCCTGAAGCCAGTAAATTGAGTTACCAAATACAGGAGCCATTAACCATTAGAATTAGAAAAGAAGAATACCAAGAGAAGTGGCCAATAATTCAGTTCTTCAGTTTCTTAAAGCAAAATTAGAACCTTCATGGACTATATGCATAAATCAAACCTCAGTGGTTAGGTTTACTACTAGAGAAAGTGGGTAGAGTCTTTTGTCTTGTCTTGCATGTGACTGCCTACTTAATGGTTCCCTCTTGGCTAGAATCTATAGAATTGCCATTGCAATTATTTCCTCAAGGGGAGCCACTCCCCACGAGCTTTGATTTAATTGTAGAAAGAATCAGAAGAATAAAACAATGACAACAGCTTATTAATGTTATATCAAAACGGAATGGACGAAATCTACTTTTTGAAAAACGTTTTTTTTTTCATTTTGGAAGATATGGGATCACAACCAAAGTATTTTAGTAAGCCTTTTTATGGTAAAACCACTTTATATGATGTGCCTTTCCTACACCTTTAGTGAACAGATGGGTAGTAATCGGTTATGAGTGCAGTTGGAGCACTAAAGAAAATGTTGTCATTTTTTCTCCTGCTAGCCATTTATCTATTTAATTCTTTGACAGAACAGAGGAAATGTAACTAAATGTTCTGTTTTAATTAAAATGAAAGTAAATTTATTAGTCAGGGAAACTCTGTGTACTGTTTATGCTTGGGGAATAGAACAAACATATGTCTCTGCTTCATTGTTTGTCACCATCTAACACGAGGTTATTTCTTGTTGCTTATTTGGCCTATTAAACAGATCATACTAGTCATAAACTTGATTTTTCTTAATTCTAACTAATTACAGTGGGCACTAATAAGTAAATGGCAAAAGAAAAGCACATCCTGAGAAGCATTCCAGTAGATGGTGGTTCTATTAAATAAGTGGCAGCCATGACATTACCTACATGGAAGCATGAAGTTGGCTTGTGGAACTGCAGTATTTCTTTACATAAAAATAAGGAGAGTCAGAATCAAATTGCTTCTTGACTCTCATTTCCATGTTTTCAGTTGTCCTATTGCCTGGCTAGGGGAATGAAACAGAGGGGCAGCAGGGAGGGGCTTTTACTTTGGTGATACTAGAGACTTAACCCCACTGAAATTTTTAAACCTTCAATAAAATCTTATGATCTACCACGTGTGCTAAGCACACTGGAGAGGGATAGACACACAAGGCTAGGGATTGCAGAAAGGGAAGGATGCTGTACCTACACATTAGCCTTTATGGGGAAGAATCCCCATCAGACACAGTGCTGAAGGGTGCTGATGTGAACAGCATTATGGGGCTTTTAACCTTATTTTCTCATTTGACACTTCTAAATAAAAATGTTGTCAACCCAAGATTTCAGACTTTGGAAGTGACCAAGTTGTTTATAATTTGTTTCACTTCCGCTGTTTCTTCATCTTTCAGAAACATAGATTACTCCTTTTTCCTACTCTAATTGGAAATTAGTTTAATCCGGTTAAGAGAACCACTGGGATTAGATATTAACTGACTCTACAGCGCTGCACTAAACACTTTTGTCCCACAAATTATAGGTGAATAGCTAGGAGATCTACTACAAAGCTCAGCAAATTTCAAAATTCAACTTTGGTCCTATGTTAGTGCTCAGTATAATTACAAAACATGGCTACTAAAATATAGTGCAAATTTTTCCCCTTGTGACAAAGAAGGCCAACAGAATCCTGGGCTGCATTCGAAAAGCATTACCAGCAACTTAAGGGGAGTTGTCCATTGCCTTGGTCCTGGTGAGACTATTTGGAGTGCTGAGTCCCATTCTTAACCCCTCAGTACCCAACTCATGAGCATGTACTAGAGCAAGTGCAGCAAACAGTCATGTATCTCATTCATGGATGAGAATATCCACCATATCAGGTAAAGCAGAGAGGTCGTGCTGTTTGGCCAGGAGGCAAGAAGGCTCTGAGGAGGTCTTACCAAAATGTAAAAAATACCTGATGAAGCAGGGGAAGTGAAGAAGAGGAAACCAGACTCCTCTCAGTGGTGCCCACTGACTGGGCGTGAAACTATCGGCATATATTGCTATATTTAAGTATGTTGTTGGTCATGCACCTTTTCGGAAGGAGCAAAATTATATCTGTACACATTTTCATACTGGAAGAACTGCTAAAAAAGAATGACTGGAAAAACATACAGGTATAGTACAGGGAGAATAGGATACAGTACAGAAGGACTGCTAAGTTTCAGCGAAGATTCTATATCAAAAATTACCCAATTTTTTTCACACATCTTCAGCATCATTCAGCATTATGGTTTCAATGGAAAGGATATCCCAACTTCAGTAGAAATCGCATCATCATCTTGTAACATATAACAGTTCCCTTTTTTTTGAACTGCCTTTAGCATACTGTGTGATGAGTCTAAGAAAAGCAATTTCTTTATCTTAGTAAAGATAAAAAATACATAATATGCCCCAGAAATAATGTCCTTTTGGATTATATTATGAAAATCTGTCTTTATATTGTCCCAGAAGCCTTTGCTTGTTAGTATTTTCCTACCGCTAAGCAATACTTTTTTAAAGCTATAGTTGCAGTGGGAAAGAAGGTTGTATCTCGCTACCAGCTGTAAAAGCCAAACTCCACCAAATATAATGTTCATAATTTGAAATAGGACATATTTGTATCTGATATTTTATTTAGAGTATCTGAATAACAATTCACAACAATTCAGAGAGAATCTTGACTTGAGAGGATTTAATACCAGTCTGTGTATGAAAGAGGTGTATTTTTGCCTACATTAATTTCAAAGCCATCAAGATAATTTCATTGACAGATTTAAACTTACAAAAATGTCACCCATTACACATGGGTGTACACAATTATACACATAACTGTATAATTACAGTAACCAAGACGTATCCCATTTTACACTGGTCAGTGCATGATCCACAATTACACAATCGTATTAGTTTCCCAGGAAACACCCCAATTAAGCAAGTTTCTTGATTGAATAGTGTCTATTATAAACATTAGCGTGAAATTCCACAGGATGGGCAGATAGGTCTACTAATGTCTACGTTAATTACTGCCTTCAGCTGAGTCTTCTTTCTTGTCTGTTTCCACGCAGAGACTGAGAGATTGACACACCATGCTCTTCTTTTGTGGCCCTTTATATTTTTTTCCATCTTTCTTGCATTCAGAAAGGGACTGATTAGCTCAGAGTTTTATGGTTACAGGTAGCAAAATGCCAGGCATTATGTTGTTTTCTCCAAGTCCTGTCAGTATATTTTGCCTGCTGTTTCATGGAATACTAAAGGCAAGTGACTATATTATCACAAGTTTTTGTGACTGGCAACTGTTATTGGCATCATATATCTAGGAACAGCTGTTGTTGTTTTATTAGAAAATACTCCAGTGATGCTTAGTGTAGAAAGGAGCCAAGGCAGTATCCGCAGTGTCATTCCCTCTGCAATTAGTATAGTGTAGAATTTGCTAACCTGTATTAAAAATTTACTTTTTCTAATCAGCTATTTAAATTTTCTAGAGGAAATGCATGCCTTACAGAATATTCAGAGACCATATGCAAAATAAATTGTCTTAATCCTATTTCCTCTGAATATTGTGCACATTACCAAATAAAAATAAAAATACGGAGGCATGATATGAGAAACCTCCAGAGAGTCTTCATCAGGAGCATGAAGATTGCTCAGTTGTATGCTCATTTAATAGACAAGTTAAAAAATTCTGTCCCACCGTTATGTATCAGAATATGAAAATTTTTACTGCCATGATCAATTTTGGTATGATTTTCTGTTAGCTATCTAGAGATGGAAATGTAACAATATTATAACAATGCAACAATTTGATGTCAAAATTATTTTCGCATTTTTATATTTCACTACATTGAAGTCCTCTTCGAAATTGAAATAGCAGTAGTGTGGTGAGTCAATTATGTCTCATTGTGATTCATCATCAAACTATATACATTATTTTTATATTCAACTTGACATATTACGCTTTTTAACTCGAGGCCCAATGTTAATTCCACTTGGTGATATATTTTTGGATGACCATTTCTAAAGAACTGTCATTAGTAAACCACATACAAATTTTAAGAAAATTCATTTCTGCATAAATTAGTAGCTGTAAAAATATTTATTAATAAAAGCAAATTAAAATGTTCATCTACTACGACAAGAAACAGATATTGGTGGAGAGTGTCAAATATGTTCTCAGACATACGGTTGGGACCAGCTCTTATGCGCTGCAGTTGAGAAGAAAAATAATGATTAGTGAATGTGAAATTTGTGGCAGGAAATGGTAGAATCCTTTGTTTTCACTCTTGCAAAACTAGGAAAAAGGGAAGGGGTTTGTAATTTTGTGCAGACTGAGAAGATGCTGCTGGAAGTAAGGGTTACTATGGTATTCCCTGGTGCTTTTGAACAAGAATATGAAAATTCTCAGTGCAATTGCTCTCAGTGTGTGAGCAGAGGTACCTGGCAGCAACTGAGCAAATTTCCTTCAGCTGCAGCTATTCGAGTACACAAGTATAAGAAAGAGTTGGACTTAAACTTGGCAACATCATTATCCCAAAGTGATCTTAGCCATTCCTCATCTATCTGTCTTGTGTACAGAAACTTTGTAATCTATAAATGAGCTGGAATTTTCATTACTTTTTGTATAAATGAACCACTTAGTGTTTTTCTAATTGGTTGACTGTTAGCTGGATGATTAGTTTTCTAGCAGTTACCTGCAAGACAATCAACTCATGTTTAGCATATTAAACCCCCCCAAAGAGAGACTGATTTTATGAGCATATTCTATTACATATTAACTGGAGTTGCAAAACAGTATTTTTTTTAATCTGCAGAAACTAGTTTTCTTTTGGTAATGCTGTATATTTCCTTCATAACTAGTCTATGTCCTTTGCAGTACTGCTTTTAAATATAGCAAGTCCCCACGTTAGAAGGGACAAAAAGAGCCCATTCTTCTCTTCTATCCCTGCAATCATTGTCAGGACCTCTTCAGTCTGGGAAGGGAACTTACTGAATGTGATTGATGAAGTTCTGTATTTTGATATACTGCAGAATTGTGTAAGTTTGCTGGATTTCTTAGGCAAGACCCATGCATACAATAACTTCAAGGGTTATATCCAAATTTCCCTGGAATCCCTTTGGGAATACTGCTGCAGTCCCAGACAGTAACTTCATTTTGAGGTTCTTTTCATCAGACTTTTTTTCCCCATGACAAATTCAAATTCTCTTAGCATTCAAACTGATGAAAGGATTGACCTAACATCAGTAACACCAAATCTCAGAATTTAGTCTTAAAATGTAGGCTTAAAAGAAATGTCAGAGTTCATTGAGGCTAGTTTTTTCAAACTGTCAGCTTTTTCCTTGAAATGGCGTCATTTTGAATTCTTAAGAAAACTTTGATCATTGTATATCAAATTAGCCTGCAACAGTGGATATAATCTCTTTAAACAGATATTCTTTACTCCTGCCTCTGAGAAGTCTCTGAAATATGTCAATACAAGTGCATGTGCATGTATTTATTTTATTTGTATGTATGAAGAAAGAATTGCAGATTTTCACCTTCTAAATGCTTTTTGAAGCATCAAGACTTCCCTCTGCTTGTCAAACATCTTATTGCAGAAACAAATTATTTGATGACACATGTTCTGAGTATCTGGTGAATATTCATAATTTTGTCTTATTCACTGGAAATTACTGAGAAAATACCTTAAAATAAAATGTTTTGTTTCCAGCCATATCCCTGGGTTGTTACACCTAAGCAGCATGTCATCCAAGGGTAGGTAGGCTGAAAGGTAACCCTGTATTTTATCCCTTTCAGTTTATGCACTGAGGTGGGAATCTTTGGAGGATGGTTTGACATGAATTCGCTTTCATGTTATATTGTCTGGTGTTTAAGAGAATGAAAGGAAACGTGTCTTTTCACTCCTTTTTTTGACTCCTTTTTTCCCCTCCTTGTTACTAACACAATTACTTCCCTGGCAAAGAGATTAAAAAATGCTTCTGCCATAGTGCAGTAAAATAGTGAAAGCATCTGGGTAGAAGCAGCCCATCCCCCAGATCATGAGATCTGTCTGAATCTGGAGCTATGCACAACCTAACAGAAGTTGCATGAGAGAGAACACTCTGAAGACTGTGTATTAAAGCATTGATTCATATGTGCTGCAGCTGCAAGCCAGAGGACGTATAAATAGCAAATTGAAACAGCTTCCATTTCATTCCCTCCAAGAGCTTACATCCCCCAAATTCAAACAACTAGCTGCTTCTTGCCTTCAATTCCCTATCCTGCTAGCAAAATCATTTTTAATGTATGTCGCTAAGCAGCTCAGAGCGATTTTGTTTGAAAAGTTCTCAAAATCCAGCAGCCCAAGTGATCTCAGTGAGCAGTGTTGTTCTTTCCATCTAATCTGGTGTAACAGCTTTCCTTCCGGTTATGTTAAATTGTAGAATTACTCTTTTCAGCTCTGCTTTTCAAATCTAGATCATTTTTACATGGGGTACCTATCATTTATACTTCAAATGCTGCTTCTGACCATAATGCATTAAAAAAAAAAAAAAAAGGCAGTAGTTTTCTTTTCTTTCATCCTGTTGTTTCCTGCTGGAGCTTTGGACTCAGGCACACTCTGGTTTCATGGCTCACTCCAGGATACATGTCCTGCTGGCTGGAAGCAAAGCTCCTTTGCACCAGCAGGGAATGTGCCAGGGCTTTCACTTATATGTTAATTACATTTTTAATATGCTGCTTTAGTGGGTTGAGTAAGCAGAGTCTGACGGTTGCCCCATTCCTGAAACCCTGAATCAGGAGAATGCCATTAATCTTAATTCCGAATAAACTGTGTTCGGAGTAAAGATGTTATACAAGGTCCAGATTTTTGAATTACCTTTGCATCAGCCAGCCTGCCTTGATCCAGACCAGCCTGAAAGGGCGCAAATTATCCACCAGCTTACAGTCACTGGTGTAGTGATATGAATATAGGGATGTCAGAGGGCAGGAAATCTTTAAAGGAGTGGGACTGATCTGGTAGGGGACGGGTTGCTAACGTGACACCTCCTGTGCCCCACCAGGATTGGAAGGAGGCATTAAAGGGCATCATTCAGCCTGAATCTTACAGCCGGACCGTGTGGACGGCTGATGAACGAGCCAGCAGTGGAATGTTTAGCAGGCTGTGACGACTTTGCACAGAAATAGGAAAATTTATCGCCGGCTTGCCACAGCAGTACCGTACTGCCCGCTTTCGGTGGTGCGCCCCTTCTGTGCACTCCAGCCCCGCTCGGCAGCCCAGCCCTCCCGGCTCCCGGCCCCCCTTCCCGGCACCGAATTTAGGGGCTCGCTGTCACCAAGCTGGAGCCGTCCTTCTTCTGCACCTCAAGCACGAACAGGGGGGGTTTCGCAGCCGCCGCGCAGTTACCGGACAAAGATATCCCTGTGCCTGAACACACCGGTTATATCGGTACGGGAGGACGGACGGACATACGGACGGATGGACGGATGGACGGATGAATGGGTGGATGGATGGATGGATGGATCGGTATGTAGATGGCTGAATCGCGCATCTGCCCGAGAGCCGGGGCTAGCCCGGCTCTGCCATTGCGCGCAGGAGGCTGCTTGCATCCCCGAAGTGCTGGGAACGGAGAAAACAAGGCGGGGAGGGGAGAAGAGCGGGGCGGCGCGGGGCTCAGGGCTCCGAGGGATGCGGAGCCGGGGCCGGGTACCTCTCTGAGGACGGCGAGCAGCTGTGCCGCCAGCACTGCGAAAAGTCCCCATTCGCTTCTTATAAATTAAAGTGCCTTGTCACCAGTTAGGGCAAGTCAGCCAAGGTAAGGCTTAAATAAAATCACACTTTAATATGTGGCAACATGAATATTTCTGGACAGCGGTGCCGCTAACACAGCCTTTTAAGTAGTGCAAAATATTTTGTGCAATAATGCTGTCGTAGTGGGTGCACAACCTGTAATTTGTCTGTGTTAAAGTTGCCGCTGGTACATAAGCCTTACCCTTGTGGTGCTGTAGGAACGTGTTTGCTTATCCGAGGCAGTTTCAAAGGGACCTGCAAAATACAGGCGTAGAAAGGTAGCGGCGCTCTGTGTATGTGTTTGTGTGTGACCGTGTTCGTAATACCTACAGTTCTGCTCCTTAATTTATGGGGATAATGTGCAGATGCATTTTAATGGTGATGGCAAACAGATTATTCTTTGGCTCAACTCACATATGTGAACCTTTTTATACAATAAAACCGCATGCCATGTTGAACTATATGTGAAGAACATTAAGATTGGTATTTGAATAGCAATTTCAGGGGTTTGGGTTCCCCCCCCTCCCCCCCCCCCCCCCCCCCGTAACACTATATGTGATAACTGAGGATTGAAATTGCAGCAAAACAGGACCTCCTGCAGATTTACCTTTAGCTGCTTGTTAAAGCTTAAGCAGTCACCTAACTTTACTTTGTGTAAAGGGCACTGTAAATAATGCACGGGCAGAAATAAATCCTCTCTTCATCTCCTCCTAGCCCACCCCAACAGTACCTCACCTAATGAACAAAAACTACCATGTACCTTTAGTTCACACTGCATTTTGACTGATGGAACTGTCAGTGGTCTGGAACTGAGTGTTTTGGCAAGCAAGGAGTTCCCTAGGATGACTTTGCTAATGTGTGTCTCTGAAAACAACATAGTCCTGAACCTGTGTGTGCGTGTATGCGTCTGTGTGTGCCTGTGAGTCTGTTTTGTGTACATGAGTGACAAGATACAAGGAAGACAGGGTACAGAAGCCAATGAAACGTGGCAAACGTAGATGCCTGCATGTATTTCTCTGACTGGATCTCTGTAAAACAGTATGAGCATTTCTTATATTTCAATGTAGTTTATCATTCAGATTAGGAGTTGGGATAAATTCAATTTCATGTGCATCAATGCCCTATTAGTTTTTCACAATCAAAGGAAATACAATGGAAAACACAGGTAAAATTATGACTTCAGTTAGTACAGGTGATAAAATCACTTCCTATATTCAAGGTACAGAATGTATTTTTCATTTCAAGACACTAGGCATAGCTCCTTCCTTTCCAAATCTTTACTTCTGTGCTGCAGTCAACCATACACAGTTGTGTGAAAACACTGAAGCCTTCCTTCTGCATAAATTGTCCTTCTACTGAATAATAGTAAATGTTTGTTTTCAGGGCAAATATAAGATTAATTTCAAAGTTTGCCATGTTTGGCATTTTGCCTAACTGTAAAGGTAAGAAGATTTAGAGAAATAACCAAAAGGCTTCTTTAACCTACTTCACTGCCTTTGACAGAATATTTCATTTTATTTCATTTCATATTTTTCTGAAGAAGACATAGTATGGTATAGTTACCTAATGCAAATTAAGGTGTGACTATTTTTTTTTTATGTATACCTATGGAAACAATGTAATATTTTACTTTTGTAGTTAAAGTAACTAATCATCTTACTTAAGGACTACAATAAATAATGTTTTCATTTCTGCTTCGAAAATGTCAATCAAACAGAAAGCAAACAATCCAACAAAAAAACTACAAAATTAATCAAGAAAACAACCAAACCAACACATTCACTTTTACCTGCTTTTTTCTAAAAATTGACTGGAGAAATAGTGTGTCAGACAGCACTTTCCTTTAAATAGGAGCAAATTCAGTGCACAAGCATGTCTTAGGGGGCACTGTGCTGCTGACTGAACCATTTACAGATGAGATCCAAAACTAAATGCCTTCAACTTGCAGGTGCTGAAGATCCTGTAAGACTTTCTAGGGTAGCATTGTTGACTCTGCTATTAGGACAAAATGCCAGTCAAAATTTTTTATACTTTATCTAGTTTAATTCCTCAAGTAGCTTAGTTTGAGAGCATTGTTCTTTACTACCTACATTAAAAATGTTTTTTAGTGTTTTTGTCCTGCAATGCAGAGACTGTAACTCAGCCACTTTGTTGGCTCATGCTGTGCTAATTCATGGTAGTAGTTCTGGTGAACATATGCAAAGTTATAAAACAACTGGGGATAAATGCCTTCAACATCCAGAATTAGTGTATGAGAGTGCATGTGTGCATGCCAGAGAGGCACAGTTGTTACTGCACCAGAGCTGACATTCCTGTGGTGCGTAAAATTTACATAATAACCTTCAGGGAATAATCTGTACTTAAAAGTGACTTTAATTTTTTTTTTCTTTAATAATTTTGTCTCTGAACTCTGAAACATTTAACATATGAGCTCTAAACATTAAAAATATGAGTAATTGAATTACTAGTTCTCAATATGGTCATATGGAAGATTTCAACCTTTATCTCTTGCTGATAAATGAAACTTGAAAGGTATGAAAAATTCTGTTAGCTATAGCTCCTGCTCCTGGTTAAGAGCTGCATTTCTGTTAATACAATTAGTGCTAAAAATTATCAGTCTTATCAGATTGAATAAGACCAGCTAAATACCAGTGAGTCATCTGTTCCATGCAGATGAACATGAGCTCCTCTTTGGACAGCTAACAGCTACTTAGCCCTGGCAGACCTGTCCTTCAAAGGGGCCTACATCAGCCATCATGACACCATGGAGCACAGTTCCATTGCTGATAGACAATGCTAAATAAAGGTGGCAGCTGACAGGGCAGGAAGCAGACAAAATGCACAGCAAAACCCCCCCAACAACAAATAGTGATTGCATTCATAGAAGAGATTCTATGCATCTTCTCTTAGAAGATGATGCATGTGCAAAGGTCATAAGAAGAAACTTCATATGAAAACCCCAGCAGAGCCTGCACAGGTGTATGCAAGCCAGCATATATATGTCACTAGCATAATTATGGTGGAAAACTTATTTTCCATTATCAGTAGAGCTGCAGTTTAAATAATATGCGTATAATTTGTTGATAAATCAGGGCAAAGTGCTTAAACTTCATCATATACTTGATTGGCAGACTTGGACAAGTCCCTAAAGCACTCTGTAACTTCATGTATGACATGAGCATTGCATAATAACTGTAGAATGAGCAATTAATATTACATGATATTGTTAAAAAAAATATTGCCAAACCTAATACTGAAGTGTATTGTCTCCATTACTCTGTTCCTTCTGTTTTGAATTATAACCAATTTTGCCATCCATTTCCAGCAAATGAAGCTATATGGAATTTGGAAACTCAAAGAATGGAAGTAGAATTTTGAAGAAGTTTCTGAATTGAGGGCTAAACAAATCATGTATCATATAAAGGACAACAAAGACTGTCATGATAAGATTTTTTTTTCCCTCCAAAACCAGGTTATAGCCAGAAAACAGTTAATACTAAAATGTTTTAAAAGATGGTTTTAATAATGTACTATTACTTTTTTTTTTGACAGAATTTAAAATAAAAAATTTTGATGTTGAAAGGAGTGAATAAGGCTGATCTCCTGTTTAAGGGTTGTGCTTATGTGGAGGAAGTTGTTGTTTCAGGGTTTTTTTTGGGGGGTCTGGGTTTTTTTTAAGTAATGTCTTTGTGGATTGAACACAACCAGAATAACATAATAATGAAGCTTTATAAGTAACCAACAGGCAACTTGGTAGCATTTGCACATCTGCAGTCCTTATATAATGAAAATACATTCAGCAGTCTCTTGAGGCCTGTAAGAAATATGGTTTTGCTTGATGGCAATTGTCCTTTATATTTTTGTGGAATTTATTCAAACCTGAGTAGAGTTAAAGCTGAGATTGTTATCATAGAGAAGAGAAAACATTACTTTACTCCCCACTCCTTATGAAATTGTTTGCTTCTTTTAAGCAGATCTTCTTGCAAAAGGGAGTATATTTAGGTCACAGACAAATTATTCCATTCTCCCTTCACCTTACCTAAGTATCAGTATAATTTATCCAGTGCTTACAAGGCCAAATTTTCAAGGCTGTTTGTGAAGTGTGGTGTAAAAATACACAAGCTAGCTGAGGCACCAGCTGCATTTCTACACTAGGACTGTAGTAAGGGTCTGTGAGATTTTTTGTTCTTTTCTCATTGTACTGTAGTACTGCACAGTCTACTGTAATATTGAACCCTGAAAGTACTTTACAAGAGGGATCAGCCACATTGTCTTAGCAGATGAGATGAGTGATGTGGTAGGATCAGCAGGCTTTTCCTTATCAGATATCTTCAAGTTTTTCATGTACATCAATTGCTTTGAACCATTCTTTGGAGAAATCTGCCTCTACCTGCTAGTGATATAGAAATACATGCTTCAGTATATGTGGTCTAAATGCTTCCTAGCATGTCTTCTCCCTGTGCAGTATTCCTGTTGAAAATAACCAACTCTATTTGATTGACTCCTCATTTTGGTATTTCCAGGTGTATCATACAATCATGAAATGGTTTGGGTTGAAAGAGACCTTTGAAGAACATCTAATCCAACCTGCTCTGCCCTGCCATGGGTTTAGCCATCTTTCACTAGACCAGGTTACTCAAAGCCTTGAACACTGCTAGGGATGGGACACTGACACCTTCCTTGGGCAGCCTGTTCCAGTGTCTCCATCAGGCAGTGTTGTTTCATAATTAATTGCCAGTAAGCTCTTACAGTACAGTTATGGGTGTACATATGGTAAGCCTATACACACATATTCTTTGAGAAGGTACAAAGAAATTAATATTAACTTAAAATAAAGTACAATGTTTGGTGCTCTAAAAGCACATAAAAATTAGGGGTAACATTGTATGGCACTAGACTGAGCAATTTTTTGGCCCAAGATATCTTCTGGTCACTGATGGGAATGTGCATTTTCATTATTATATGAAATGATTTATTGAATTCTATGATTAGTCAACTTAACCAAATCAGTAATATATTGTCCTACAAAAGTCATGCATTTAGATTTGAATTCTGTTTATTTTACATCTTGTTCTTTCTGGGTGGTATGAAAGCTATGAAGGAAAATCTTTTGGTTCAAGAGACTATGGTTGCTTTCATTTTCAGTAATTATATTTTGCCCAGAGAAAATAATCTTGTTTTGTCTTTGACTTGTAAACATTTATGTATTGGGTAGCTGTTTGAAGGAGACTTAAGATGACCCTTCATATTGGGGGTGAATTGAATACTGAAGCCCATATCTCAGACTTCAATATTCAGTCAAACTTTCAGTCCTGCTCTGCTGTTGTTGATATGACAATTGATAGAACAAATAATTTTTAAGAATAGCAACATGAATACAATCTCTATAATTGTAGGGCAAGTATTTGAGATATTCAGAGGCAGGTTTCAGACTGTCTCTGTGAGTCCTGTTCTATGTGTAAAATACAAGTGCTCCTTCAAAAGAGAATCTTCCTATTATTAGTGAAAAATTTGGTAGGTTAGCAATGGTGTCAAGTCAAAAATGCTGCTATTATTTTTGGGATGTTGGAGTGCATAAGCATGTGTTTTTGCATATTTGAAGAAAACAGTAGTTCCTATAAGGGAGGTAGCTCCTTTAGTTCATTCAATGGTGAGAAAGATTTAACTTGACTGTAAAAAGGTATTTTTAACACTGATGTATTGTATTAGCACCTGGGAAGTGCTGACTGTTCTAAATGTAAAATCAGGAGAGGTGAAATAAAACTAGGGCATATGAGCATTGTAGCATGTTAGCCATTAACTGCTCATGGCAACTGCCAATATATAAAAATACTGGGGAAGTAATTGATACTTGGACTACAGTCCTCAATCACTACTTCTTGTATGCTTTACATTTGGTCTTTCAATAAATAATAAGCTTTCTCACTGGAGTAATAAAATCAAGAGAAAAGCTACGCATCATTTATTACATGCAATTTCCACACACTTTGCTGATGAAGAAAATTTGTTATATATTTGCTGTTCATTAAAGCATGAATTCTTGCATTCATATTAGTGTATTTGAGCTCAGAGTTATTATCTTGACTATTCAGGCTAGAGAGATCTTAAATATTTTTCTATTTACAGGAGGGAAGGTGTAAAATAATCAGTCCATTTTTCATTGCATGTATAGTTTACTTTTTTGTGTTTTTTATTTTAAGTTATGAACAATCTAAGAAACTTCTCCTAGAAAACTTGTGGAAAAGTATAATGTTTGTTCTTATACTCATTCATTTTCAATGAATGCATAACTAACACTTTTAAATCCTGTGTAGCTTTGTACTAGAAACCCTTCTAAGTGATTTTGGAAAATGTCAAGACAACCAGGAAGCTAACATGTTTTCAAATGGAACTCAACATTTCTAGCTGGTTGGGCTTCTTCCAGTGTTATCTTGTGTACTGTCAGGACAGCTATCCAAGGCATGCATTTCCCTGTGCATTAACAGAGTGGGTGCAGCACAATTGTGCCAAGAGGCAGCAGAGTTGGAAGATAGCTACTGATCCTGGCACAGATGATGTGACCTGCTGCCATAACTCCCTTCAAGCAGCAGGTACCTCTTCCCAGGTGTTTAGCAGGTCCATTATGAGCGTGCAGACTGTGCACAGCTTTTAGATAGGGAGTGGGTTCCACAGTGGTCAAGTGCTGTGGTTCAATCCCCAACTTTCAGCTGGGACTGCAGAAATGCATTGGCTTGACCGTGCATGCCATTTGTGTGCTATAAATTGGACATTAGGTTTCGAGGACTTAGGGGGAGTGATCATGTTACATGAATATTTTCCTGGAGGAGGTCCTTATATTTCTCAGATCCCACTCAATCAACTGCATCATTCTAATACCATGTTTTAAACTATTAGAGAAAAACATAGTGTTGGATACCTCTTGCTCTATTAAGGAGGAGTTAGTAGATAGATATGTGTTACCAGGGGATTTGATCCTCAGAGAGCATAAAGGAGCTTACAGAGAATGTATGCAAAATTATTCAGCCAACAAGTTGCTGCTTTTCCCTAGTAATTTTTTTTCTTTTTTCCCTGGGTTAATTTTCTGCTGGATTAGAGAGCTATGTCATTTTATAGGAAGGTTTGTCACGTTCTGGATCTAAAGCAGAGAAAGCTAGGGGAACAACAGCCTGGATGCAGGGAAAGAAAAATAGGGCACCATTATTTTGATAATCTTTCTTTAGCCATGAGGCAGATGAATGGAAAAGATGACCAGAGGGATGTTCCTTTGTAATAACCTTTGAAAAGTAGCCTCCTAGATGAAAACCTTTTCAGGAGGTTTATCAATACCTCACAAGGAAAGCCAGCAGGAAGACAACTGACTATGTAGCCTTGCATTGTGACTTGAAGGCTAATGAACTCGAGTTCTTTCAGACTATATAGGTCAGGTGATGACTGATTTCCTAAAGCTATTAATACCTACTGTGCTACTGAAGCCAGTTGGATTATATTGTTACACTATTGTAGTGTGTTTGCTGTGCTATGTCATGGCTATACCTTTAAGTTTTCTAGTTCTGAACTGAGACAGGAGATGTCCCCATTTGAGTTTGTTTGGATTTTTGTTAGTTTGTTTGTTTTCTTTTTGGTTTTTTAATTTTTTTTTAATTAAAAAGAGGTATAACATTCTTGAAATGTAGTGAGTTTCCTCCACAGGACCATTGTGTGATAATTTACTCATTATATTATAATGAGCACTTGCTGTATTTGTTGTGGAGCTTAATATATTTTAATGACTGTTGTGACTTTCCCGCAAAGCAAAACTCAAAGAGTATCTCCATGCTCATGGTTCATTTAAGTGGATTTGTTAAAAGTTTTGAGACTTGTGAGCACATACTTTTTTGCAATGTACAGATTTAAAAGCAGAAAAATTACTTTCCTTAACTTTGGAGAAATCCCAAAACATAGATGCTTGTATATTTAGCATTCGTATTTTATATCAAGTGAAAGATGAGTGGTTTCATTGAAATATTCTTGTATTAAAGGGCAGCTTCTAAATTTTTTGTTCAGGACTTTTATGAAATCAGTAAAATTTAAGCTCATTCATTAATGTCATTTGCTACTTGAAACCCCCCCCTCCCCCCCCTTAAATCTGAACTTTATAGAGTCAGGCTTATGTTTTTTGAAAAATATTCATTAATATTTAAGTAGGTTTATGGCATCTGCAAACTAAATAGAGGCACATCAATGTAGAATTGTTTTTTGTGTTCTGAAAATTTTCAATATTCTGGCAATAGCTGTGTTCTGGAAAATGAGAACTGGGAAAAGAATGTCAGACAAATTTACTTGCAGACAAGGTTTTTAGCCTGTCAGTCTGTCTAGTCAATCTTTGTAGATTGCTGGTGATCTTGTTGTGACAGTAAAGTTTTTTATAATAACATTTCTGTAATATCTACATGCAGTGTTAGCCCTAAAGGAAACACTTTGCTCTTCTCTATGCTTTTGTGATGTTGCCACAAAAGACAGATTCAAAATGAGGTGGCTGTTTGAAAAATACTGTTTTATCAACATTGAGACTTAAAAATATCAACTGATTTTCTGAATTGGCAAAGTTGTTTATCTTTTGCAAACCTGAAGGTCAGTTTCATTTTCTTATTCTAAAAACTGCAGTGTTAGTAAATTCAAACTGATAGATAAATCTTTAATCAGACCATTCTTTTCTATACTCTTTCTCTACTGTGACACTTTTATTTGAATAACTCTTATCATCCCCAGAGACTTGCAAGAAGAAATTTACTGAATTTATGACTACACAGCAATTATTTATTTTCTGATAGAAACATTAGGTAAGCTACTCCCAGGCAGAATGTTATGATGCCTGATTACATCAGTGTGAGGTCCAGCTGAATCCCTGAACACCAGAGAGCTACCACTCAGCAAGGTAATGGTGAACCTCCATGTCATCTGAGGATGGGGCATT
>NW_005054340.1:4205701-4247481 GCF_000277835.1 Geospiza fortis | reverse complement strand
AATTCTTATCTTCCCAGTTCCCCACTTTTTCCGTTATGTCTTTACACTTTTTAATGACTTTTTCATTACTGCCCACTCTATGTTTTTACTTCTGTCTTTATTTTAGCTGTAGCTACATTAAAGGTCCAAGTTCTTTTGCTCCATTTTTGTAGAACCTGGACACTAGAGAGCATTATATTTGGAACAAAGATGGGCTTTGAATAATTGCAGAAAAAAGGAACTTCAAATGGATAGTTTAAATCAAATTTGGCCTAATTCCTGCTATAACTGTGAACATACATTGTTTGCAGGAAATGATAGCTTATGGACTGCACATAATGACTGGCCTTTTCAGCTCCTGTCTCCCATGTATCTCATGCCAACAAAAGGAATTGTTGTGTACCTGATGTGCAATTCTGCTGACCAATTTTAGCAATTGATTAAAAAAGGGTAGAAAGTAAAGGATAAAAGAGATGAAATAAAGAATTCAATAAGGAAGTAAAAGTATGTCATTTAAGAAAGAGATTGAAGCTATTTTTTGGCATATGATACAAAAAAAGAAGGGCATGACTAAACCTGTTTTTTACTCTTCTTGAAGTATTGTTCCAGATTATTGTAGGAAAGGTGCCAATTAGAGTCAGCTCCTTTATGCCTTCTTATCTCTTTTTTTTCACAAGAAGATGTAGTTAGTTTTACAGTTTGCCACATAAAGGAGTTGATTTTTTTCCCCCTCAAGAAGGTATTTATGCAGTAGATATCTTACTCCTAAAGAGGATTACAGGCTTAGACCAAATAATCATGGTTTGTAAATACTTTTTATGATGTTATAAGCAATATACTAGATATTGAAAATTATACCTATCTTCCACCTAATTTTGGCTCACCGTGGCAAAATATATTTGCATATTGAGTTGAATCTTAACCTTGAGATATACTGAGATCCTCAGCCAAGGACCTCAGCTTTTTATTGATACTTCTGCTTAACAGCACAGAAAGAAATTCTGCAATGGAGGTGGACTCTGTTGGTATTAACCTTCCCATGACAGAGACAAAAGGGCTTCTGCACAGCTGCCACCATTCTTGTAGCCTGAATAAAATGCACCAAAAATTTGTTTTCAGGAAGGAAGGTCTTTGCAACAAGGTCGACAGGAGGACTTATTCAAAAAGCCTTCTTCAGACATATATGTATATATATACACACATCTACAACTTTGCAACAGCTGTAACAGTAGTGCTGTATAAAAATTTACAGATTCAAGAAACTGTTCCTCATCCAGTTGCTAGAGTCTGATTTATTTATGATACGGAAATTTCTTCTTGCTATAAGGTCTAAATGAATTCTGCATGTCAAATCTTTACATAAACTGGGGGAAAGAGCCTTAATAACCAGACCAACTCTTCAACATTTGAAATAGATTAATGTTTTTCCTCTTAGTATTTCTTATAGCATAGTCCAATTGAAAGGTACCAGTTTGGTGTGGGGGTTTTTGGGTGGTTTGTGGGCTTTTTCTTTGCTTGTTTGTTTTGCCTTCTTTCTCTACAACTTACCTTAAAATGATGGGTCTTTTTATATGTGTTACATGTTCCCATGAAGATATTTCCTTTGTCTTTGACTCTATTCCTTGTTGCATACACATCCTTTCATTTTTATTTGGTTACTCTGCAAGTTGTATATAACTACAACAAATACGCCATTCCTATGTGTGACATCTCAAAAATATTGTTATTGCATAGATTCCCAAAGGCCCTGTGAGACTGGTATCTTAACATTTATTCAGTCTGATCCTCTACAGTTTGCACTTTTTCAGCTCAAAAGACCACATAATTCTGTACTGCCTAAAGGCATGAGAGATTGGTTTTTCTCACAGGCAAAATGAATAGGTATTTTCAGCTCTCTCCATTTTGTTTAAAGTTTGTCTTTGAAAGCTCAGGATGTTGAATTTAAGATTTCCTTTCAGGCACATACTTATTTCTTTCCATCGCTTATATTTTAAGGTCATACTTTTCACTCCTCATTGTTCAAGTGCAGTAGAGGCTTATTGAACTCTTCCTTGACAGATAGTACAGACACACTGCAGTACTACTTTTCCTTTTGAAGACCTTTTTGTACCCAAAGTGCCTTGTGGTATCTTTGATGTTGCCTAATTGGAATCTCAGAAGTGAAAAAATAAATAGCTGAATGAAGATGTGAGTGGCAGGCCTAAGGTGGTTCATAATCTTATTTTGCTTTCAATCATTCTTTTATTCTTATGCCTTACAGTCAGGTAGCCCTCTAATACTATTGCTTTATTTATTTCTATCACCCATTTCTGCATTTGAGTTTCTCAGTTATCTGTCTCCCACACTTTGAACAGAAGCTCCTGAATTTTCATTTGTCTTCATGGTCCCTCTGAATCCATCTCAGAACTTTTAACCTGCCTTCTTTTTAATGAGTAGTCTTTCTTAAATGGGTAATTTTTATCCTATCTCACCTACTTGTCTTGCCTAGTTTAGGCTTAAGTTTCTTAGGACAGGAGTATCGTCTTAAAACTCTGTATAAATATGCTTCACAAAGACAGCCCAGCAGAAGTTCTGCATCTAATTTGGGATTTCCCAATGCAGTGATAGAGCCCAGCTGCCAACAGTTACATGGAAAGAGGCACAAGAATCTGGTGGGACATGGATTATAGGTGGAAAGTGCCCTTACAGCAAGGAAGGGTAGGCACAGCTGTAGAGTTGAGGCACAGAATTCTCCTCTTCTATTGCAGTGGAACAGCTGTGCCAAATTTGTAGGGCTCTAAAAGAAGAAGGAGGTCAAGAAAATATAGTGATGAGTGGGAGGCCTTGAGCTTCTGGCAGTTGTATTGCCAGGAGACAAGAGAAGGGGCACTGCAGAGAGCTAGTTGCAGCAGTAGAGGAGTCAGAGCCAGGCTCCCCTGGGAGGAGCACAGCAATAGGGCAGAGGACAGTGGCCACAAGCGTCAATGAAGGAGATTCCTGTTGAATTTGAAGAGGTAGCTTTTCACAGGGAGCAAGGTTAAGCTCTGGGTCAAGTTGCTCAGAGAGAGACCTTCAGACTTAGAGGTTTTTAAAATTCATCTGGACATGGCCCAAAAAACAACCCAATAAAACTTAGAAGGTAGCCATGCCTTGGGGAGGAATCTGGGCTTTTTTGATCTCCAAAAGTCCTTTCTACCTACATTTTTACACTTATTGCTCACTCTGCAGTCTTATTTGCAGTAAGTGTTGACTTTATCATTTGCTATTTTTTAGAAATAACAATCTGTAGAGGTCTGTGGAGCTATTGGTGATTTCACAGGGATAAATTCAGTTCTAAGTCTTCAGGACTATATTTGCCTGACTCGGAAATGTATTGAATCTATTAAGTGCTCATTTCTAGTCACTTTGGATGTGAGCATCCACTTCAAACTTCAGCAATTGGAGAAACCAGCTTAGAGAAATGGACCAATTTTTTAAAGGATATTTTTTATGTGCACTGATTATTAAATCAAGTACCCTTCTTCCTAAAAAGTATAGTTTTGAGAAAGGCAGGAGTATTTGTGGAGAGGCAAGAGCATAAGTGAATGGAAGAATTCAAGTCTTGGAGCAAAAGAAGGGTAAGTGTCTTGTTTGTCATAATGGCAAGAGTAGAATTGATTTATAGAGTTTTACATCATTAAGGCCAAAGGAAAAGATGAACCTGTAAAGGTGAAACAAAATATTTATATCATCTTGGGGTAAGATACAGAAAAAAAAAAGTGATGACCAGGATAATCAATGACTTGTTTGGCACTGAAGTATTATCTGAAGGAATTAAGTTTAAGCTCTTAAAACAAAATTGCTCAGATGGACACCAGATCATTCTAGAAAAGAATGATGACAGGAACATTCTTTGTGTGCTTAAAATATTTCCTTATCTAAGATAACCCTCTTGCTTAGTAGAGCAGAATTAAAGTCCTTCTTCTGATTTCCCTGAGTTTAGAATTAGTTTTTCCCCTCGAGCACCATGCCAGTACAATTAAGAGCGTTAATTTACAGCATGGCCTGGCAGAAAATACTAATCTGTAGTGCTTTTTTTAGTGGGTTGGGGCCTAGCTGGCATTAAGCATAAGGAAGCATCAACTGCCCTAAAGGACCAACTCTAATGCTCCATTTCTGTATATGTTCATTAATTTCCTAATTTTCACTGTAGCTTTTGATAATCCTAAATAAATGTTACATGTGTAGTGCATTGTGCAACCTTTGGAGAAATCTCAAACAACCTTATTATTATCTCTCCCCAGCATATGCTAAATAGTGTAGAGAAAATAGGTCTCGCAGATGGACACAGAAAACAATGCCGACATTACAATAATATAATCTTTTTAATTACTTGTGACATTTTACAAAAAGAATAATACTATGTTATATGTTTTTCTGCTTTAAGTTCTTCATGAGTGTGTTTTTGAAACAAAGGACTTTAAAATAATTCTACTAAGTTGATTTTATCCTCTAGTTTTAATGCATTAGATTTTTTTATCTTGAATATGTGACCTATTCATGGGCAAGGTGGAGCTCAGCATCAGCTTAGTGAGAGGCCTTTCCATTCTGATTTGCATGGACTACTATATTTCATCTTCTCTCAAATGATATTGAATGTATTAGCTGGAACCTGATAGAATCATAATTGAGTTCAACTGCCAGCTCTGGCCAGCTACTTCAAAATAATCAAATGTTTCTATTTTTTGGAAGGAGCACATACCTTCAGGAGTATATAATTTTTGGTGTTGTAGTGCCTCTTAGAGACATCTAACTTCTTTTCTACTTTTTTGAGAGAGAATGGTAATTTAGAGTTTTGTTTTCTTCCCAGCATAAAAATCAGAGTGTATTCTCTCCAGACAGAAATTATAAAAGTAAAATCTTTACTCTTGTCTTTTCGTTCTTTTCCATGGAAGCAGTGTGTTTTATTTTTGTATGTGTGACAGACTGCTGACCATGGAGAAAGGAAACATGGGGGCTCTCTGGTGTTAATTAATGACAGCCTGTCTTTTTTGTAACTTGAAGGGTTAAAACTACTGAGTTAACATTTGCAAGTGCCTTTGATATTCCCATCTGAAATTTATGATCTCTTGTACAGAACTAGGACTACAAATAACTCCTAATCCAGTTTCTGGAAAGGGACTTTGTTAAAAGAATATTTCCAATGCTATCTCAGTAAGATCTCCTTTTTTTATTTTTAGGTGTTGTGAAGTTAGCAGATAATAAATTTTATTTGAAGTAAGCAGAGAGGAAGCACATACTTTTGGCTAAACCATGGGTCTGGAGCCCAAGAAGAAGGTGGATTTACTGTTTCCTTACTTGCAAGAGAGAAATTTTTAGCTTGTGTTGTAGTCAACATTTGCTTGTGTTTAATGACTGGTCTTAATTAGATAAATATCCAAAGGGGCTGAACCACTGCCTAACTTTTACCCAGGGTCTGTGGGACTTTACAACAACTGGGTTCCCAGAGACAGGGTTTGCATGTACCCAACACATAAGCTCTGGAGCTGGCTTTTGTAGCCATAAGATGACCAAGCGAGGGGAAGAATTGTAAAGTTAATTTTATATGCTGTTGGGTCCAGTAAAATGCTTCACATCAGCTACTTCCTGTAGCATTGTATTAATGCAGCCAGTCCTGGAAAAAATCTTATGTTATAAAGATTAGTTTTTACGTGCTGCCACACGCCTTGTGAGAATTCTCATGGTTCCATATTTTTACTGGTTTTAATTATTCCATAACTGCAAGCTCACATAGAAAACTGAAGAGTTTTGTTCTAATTTTTTAGCTTCATAAGACAAAGTTTTTTTTCTTAAGCCATAGCCAATCTCTAAAAGAGTTTAGTGTTCTGTCTGTCATAATCTGCCGCATCTTCCTCTCATCTGTTTCCAAAACTTTGAGGCTGTGGTCTGAAATGCTGACTTGGTTGCTACTGAGCTCGGAGGAAAGATTACAGCTCTGAGCATACCTCAGCTGCTCTTCACTACATCCTGCCAGAAATTATTATAGCCACCTGTCTGACAGTAGAATTGCATTTGTAGCCTCTCCTTACTGTGTTCCTGTCAAATATCTTGAACTGAAAAGCCAAGTTTAATTTGACACTAAACATTTTGATCAGCACCTGTTCTGACTGTGCATGAAGTTAAGCTAGTAGACCTGAGGGTCCATGAGAAGAGAAATGCTAATGAGCAACTGGGGCATGTTGTGGATGGTAACTTTTTGCTTTTTGACTTTGTCAGCCAAAAAGAAAGCTAGCAACAACTGAGTAGTTATAGAAGTATGAAAAGATGGGTGGAAAACTAACAAAATATGTCATAGATTTGATGATAAAAATATTTCTTTCTAGATTTTCTTTTTTGCTTTTTGTCTTGCTGTGATTGGATCCAAATGAAAGTTTTCTTCCTTGTAACATTATATTTTTATCCCGTGAGCAAGTGGGCAGTGATACCTCAATAGGAGATTAGTTTTTATTTTAAATAAATTTAGAGAACTGAAGAAAGAACCCTGCTTAATGAACATGTGTCCCAAAAATTAACTCTGAAGATAATGGGCCAGGAATTTTGCTGATTTATTCCTGAAGCAACATCAGTGGGGTCAAAACATCTGCATAGAATGTAACTTGGAAATAGCTTGAAAACATGGTCAGAAATCTCTCTTCAGATTTTTTTTTAATTACTTTTGTGTAGTTCCTGGTGTTACCTGAAATTCTGCATCATTGTTTTCAAAAGTCATTGTTGTATCTGTAGGTCACAGGGCAGTTGAAATAATTTTGAGCCTAAAGGTTTACTTTTTTTTCTCCTCAAAAATTGTCTGGTCAGATATTATCCTGGAAGTTACTGAGGCGCTGGTCATGGTTTGCTTCCACTGATGTTGTGGTGGCAACATCAGTGGTTAAATGGTTAAATGTTCTTTGACATGTCTTCCAGAAATGCATGCTTACTGTGGAAGATAAAAGGGGGTATAAACCTTGTTGGACATATGCTTCTATGTGCTCATATGAAGGCTGACTTTCTGATAAACTCTCACAAAAATATATGGAAAGACACAGGTGCTGTGTGTCTTTATCTCACCATCTTATTGTTATTTTTAATAAATACAAGAATCCTTTAAATTAAATTCACTAAATTTGTATGTATAGTTTTCTGTTCTAATGGGTCTAGAGCTGACCCATTAAATAATGAAAAAGTTTTTGTAGCTACCAGTCTAGTTATTAAATGAAAGGACAAAAAAGGTTATAGCTTTAAAAAGTACACTTTTGAGAGACTGTAACACTTTCATTTATTTTAACAGTAGATACAGGTAACTGGTTGAAGCTGATAAAATCATGGGAGATTTCTTTCCTGGCTCAGATCTGTTTTATGCTTTAGTTAGATGCAGCAATGTTTATGTTTGCACTCAGGTCACAGTTTTTTAGAACACAAATATTTGGCAATCACTGTAATCACAGAAAGTTTACTATACAGATCAAGTTTAGTTTCGTACCAGAGATCTGAGAGATTCCCTTTGTAAAAGTGATTACTGATCATACTTGATAAGTGTTACAGACTTACTGAAAATCATAAAGAGAGAAAGAGCTAGGCATTGATCTCTACTTTCACGGATTCTTAACTTTATGTAGTGTGTCTGATTCTGTTCCAGTGGTGGAATAAGTCAGTCTCTAATGCTGGACATCCAGATAAACCTGCAGAGAATCAGAATTGGGTAACCTGCTGGCAAGTAGGTGACAAAGGCTAAAAGAGCATCTAAGACTCAATGTTGTACCTTCTTTCCTTACAATATATGTGACACAGCTGACATGAAATGGAAAGGTTCAGTTGTTAGATCTATAAAAATACCCACAAAGTATGACCAAGATAAAAGGCACAGAGTGGAAGGTCATATTTTCTTCTCAAATGGATGGTTCCTTAACTATAGGTGGTTTAGCAACTAAAACTTGTGAAAAAATATTTATTTTTTAAATCTTGCCCTTTTTTTTTCCTCCATGGGAGATCTTTTTGTTATATCTTTTAGAAGAAAGGCTTTTCTTTTTCCTTTTCTATTATCACAAATCCTGAAGTGGCTGATTATTGTTGTAGGATAACCTTGTCTAACAAAGTCACATCTGAAGAGGTGAAACAATGATAAAGGAATACAAAAGAGTGAAAAATGTCAAGATGTCAAGCATATCTTCTGGATAGGTTAGAAGCTATTTTCAAGAGTACATATTGAAAGGGAAAGAAATTAAGTTCGTCGGACCTAAGTCCAAAGTACAGTTTGGCTGTGAAAACTAGCAGTGCTTATACAGTGACAAGGTTATGTCTCAGAAAAACAACCAGCAATGTAAGAAGAGCCTAAAGCAAGTCAGCTGTAGTTCAGATTTAACCTTGCCATAAAGAGGTTAAGCATTTTTTCTTTTACAAGTACAATTTTATAATTAGATATATTGTTACTGGTTTGTTGGTTTTGTTGTGTTTTAGTTTTATTCGAAAAAATAAAACTAAAAAAGAAGAAACTGAATTTGTTGAGTGTGGCGTCCTGGCTCAGGATTGCAGATTACCACAAGAAGGGATCTCTCTAGAACTTTCAAAGGTAAAAAACTTCATCTAGACTGCTTTCAGAACTTGTATGAAAACCTTAACAATCATTGCAAAACTTTTTTCCCCTGGTAAGACTCTACCTAAATATCTGCAAAACATGCAACAACTTGTGTGAGTATTCAGGACATAGGAAAATGTTTTTACATTTCTGTAGAATCTTCGAATGTTTAAACAACTATCCACTTCCATTGTCTTAATTTTTTGGTCAAAGTGGTCAAGAAAAAGGAATGTGACTCACTGCATTAGGACATAGGTTGTGTCAGGGACACTTTACTTGTTTTGTGATATAGAATATTTTGAAGGAAAACAAATGTCTTGATTAAGGTTAGCACTGAAGGAAATTCAAACTACCTAAATTCTTGCAACTTAATGCTGTGTAAGGAGCAAAAAAAGAGAAGTATGTCTCAAAATCTGAAAGTAACTAAGAATCTAGAAAACTTTTCTTGGTTAGGTCATTAATATAGTATATATTAGACTGTGTCACTAAGAGCAGCAAAGTAATCGAAAAAGAGAAATGGAGAAAAATGAACCTTGTATTCCCTCACTGCTGCATAAAAGCAATTTAATACATGGAAGAATATTTTTTTGCAGAATTTTAAAGTCAGTAATGATTTCAGGGTTTGGCTGCAGTATATTTCTGATTTATTTTTGTTTTATCAAAAATATCCTATATCAGAGGGATTAAAATTTTGGTATGAAATTATAGTATCTTAGTTACAATCTTAGAGTAGGCCTTAGGACTTGCTGTGCAAGGCACTTCCAGGGGAAATTCCAATGAATTATTTGTTTTCTCATAACTCTGTGAAGAACTAAGTAAAACCACAAAACAATCCCCCAAATAACTCTTAATTTTATTTTTTAATAAAATAATTAATATTTTATATTAATGATAAATGATCTGATTACACATTGGACTATTACAAGGATAATTCTTAATTTAAATATCTCTTCCTTTATTGTGCTGGTTAATCAGACCATTGCACTGTTCAAAATGTGTTAGAAAGAATCCAGAACTGGGAGACAGCTCAGTCATTTGATTATTTTTTTCAAAAGTCTTCAGACTAAATTTTTGAGTAACTAGCACCCACCACTGTTTAAAAAACAAAAATAAAAATTGAACATTTCTCTTTGGGATAATAAGGAAGGATAATTTCATACTAAATGTGTTAGATACATCTAAATAAGGGACTGCACCTTTTATGATAGACTGCAACATTTTGGTTTTCAAATCAGAGATGAATTTTGTGTCACAGATATATTGTCAGCAGATCTTAAATTATGTGTTAATAAAGACTGATTCTGAATTATGTTGGCTGTGGACATTCTTGCAGTTTTTTTTTTTTTATTTTGTATAGTTTTTTCCATTGCATGAAAAGAAGGGTAAAGCTGATGAAGATATGTATTTCAGATAAGCCTGAGATACAGGAGGCAAGCTCCTAGCTTAAAACTCAGGTGTTGCAACACTGTCTGCTGTGATGCAATTCTGTAGCATCTGTCAATGCTTCTGTAATTTTGTGTGGTGTTTACTCATTGTGTGGATTTACTCCATCATGTAAATGAACAGAATATTGAAGGAAAGGCAGTCAGCATTTATGTAATGAAGTGAATCAGGTGTTTGATACATACTACTGTGTATTGTGATGATTTATAGTGTTTTTCGCCTCTCTACTTGAATGTAGGTCATAAATACAGTTCTTTCGAATTACATGCTGTACAGCCAAAGACAGACATTTCAAAAGTGCACCTTGGTCTCGTTTTCTGGGTGAAAAACATATTATATCCTGACGTGATTTACTAGTTGGCATTTGGAAAGGATGTCTATCTAAATTCAATTTGTTTCCTTTTAACCAATTATGTGGTTTGTTAATACATTCTTACCTAACTTGTAGAACGCATTAACAGCTTCACAATTGACAGTATCTTCTCAAAAGTGCAATGATGTGCTCATATATCAGAAACCTGCATTTTGTTCCTTTTTTTAAGTTGAAAAAGTATGTTTCTTGAGTTTAGATAAACACTAAGATTAAAAAAAAGTTGTATTTTAATGTACAAACTAAGATTAGATTTGTACAAACTTTGCTTTAAGGCCAGTTTCTGGAAAATGATGCAGTCTATACCAAAAGTTCAAAGTCATCTCTGTTAATCATGCTACCTTTGTTTACATGTTTTGGCTTTTGAAGTACATTTTATTATGCCTTAAAACTTTTAATTTTTTTAATACAACTTTCATTATTCTCATTCCCCAATTATCTTATATATTGTCAGCAAGGTCTTCTACTTACTACTGATTAGGATGGCATGCACATGTAAAGCAAATAGATTTTCTTAGCCCCATTGATTGCTTGTGCTGAAGAGCAATCTAGTCCGTGTATATGTGATATATTTTCCATATATATAAAAGCATATCTTTTTTTGGTAAATACCATATGGAAAGGTGTCGACACTTCATGTCATCTTTTATCTGTTTTTGTCACAAAATGGTGTCTGAGATGGAGTGTTTGTGTACACATAAAAAGACAGAAGATAAGTGCATAACTTGCACTACTCTGATAATTCAGCAAGTGGCCTTTTTGCAAGTGTGGGTAGAAGTGGTAACCTAAGTTGTCTGTTTTACTTAATTCTCTTTCCCCACCAAAGAGGAAAACCTGCTCGTGTTTGAAGTGGCTTTATAATAAAACTGCATAAACATACAGCTTTAATTATAGATTCACATGATTGAAAGTGTAGTTATGGCAATTATGTGGATTTTTTTATCCCTCCTCTCTAGTAAAACTGTAATTGAAAAACAATGGGTATGTTCATGATCAGAAATGTCTGAGATGATTAGATTTATCCAGTTCAAGAGTAAAATATTTGCATAGAATCTTGAGTCAGCTTCTGAAGCTCTTGTCTTTTTTGATTGGTATGAAAAAAATGTGTGTTAAATTATGTCAACAACTGCATGGAATGTCATATATGGAAATGACAATGTACGTATATACAAATGAGATATATTTATGCTAAAAAAGTTTCTTTAGAAACAAAAGATCACAGACATATCTAGCCACAACTCTAAACATGTTCACTGCTCACGCACTTTATTTTAAATGTTGTTCTCTTTTGTTTTATAACTTACTGCCAAAACTATATCAGATTTTATAGTCACCTGATCAAAATGAAATTTAGGTCTTCCTCTAGAGATGTACGAGTAGAGTTGCAAATTTGACCCTGAAATCTAGGAGATTATACTGGGAGAATTTTACGTCAAACTCTCAAATGTACAGATTCTTTGAGGCTGCAGGCTTTATTTTACCTCAGGAATGTTTTTTGTCTGAAGAGTCAGGCTTATCAGAATGATTATTCCTGTTTTGTTAGGCTGGGATAATATGCATTAGTCTTAGTGCAACTGCTCTATAATGTCTACCAGACTAATTATACCAAAGGCACAATCTAATTAATTGCCTGGAGCTCACAGTAAGGAGCTGTTGTTGATGTTTTATCTGTGGTACAGTTAAGTATTGTGCAGAAGTATGCTTCTAAACCTTGTCTGCATGGCTTGAAAGACTTCTGGCACATGCCAACCAAGCTTAGAGAAATTTCACCTGGATTCTGATAATACTGAAGAAATTTTAAGACTTTTTTCTTTCGCTATACTACATGCTCATAATCATTGGATCATTATTGCTCCGAGTTTTATAGAGATGTTCTTAAAAAATTAGAAAACTCAAACAATGTAAAAACTTATATTCACACACTTTTGCCTCTATACATGCACAGGCAGATGGTAAGCTGACCAAGATTTTTTTTTTAAATATTTCACCTTATGGCCGTTAATATTTTCTTTTATACATTGTTTGCATTATGATACCACCTACAGGCCCTTGTTAGTACAGTACAAGGAGAGGGGTAATGTACTGATGAAATTAAAATTAAAAAGCCTTTGTTTGCTGCGTCTCATAGTTCTTTAGAGCATTTGTTATTTAAATATAATTCTTAGTGTGGTGCTGTGTGTATGGGTACCTGGAAATACCTTTGATAGAAGACCTTTTAAATTTAGGGACTCAAAGAATCATGTGGGTTGGAAAGGACCTCTTGAGATCAGCAACTCTGCTGCCCCAACTCAACCATGGTCAGCTACAGCATCTTGCGTGGAACATGTCCAGTTGGATGGTGAATATTTCCACAGAAGATTTTTGACCTCACTGCACAGCCTGCCTTACTGCAGTGAAGATGTTTTTTCTCATGCTCATTTGGAATTTCCTGTTTTTCGGTTTGTGCCTGTTGCTTCTTGCCCTGTCACCAGGCAGCACTCAGAATAGTATTTCCCTCTTATTCATTATTTTCCTTCAGATATTCATACTCCTTGGTAGGATCCAATCTGAGCATTTTCTTCTCTAAGCTGGCATGTTCCAGTTCTCTCATCTTTTTCTTGTAGGAGAGGTGCTCCAGTCCCTTCACAATCTTCTTGGTCATTTGTTGAACTCTCTCTATGTCTCTCAATATGTTGAACTCTCTCCAATATGTCCATGTCTCTCTTGTATTGGGGAGCCCAGAACTGGACCCAGAAGTCCAGGTGTGGTCACCCCAGTGTTCTGCAGAGAGAAAGGATCAACTTCTTCAACAATGGCATAGTTGTAATAGGGATGTGATATTACAGGATTTTGTCTTTCCTTTTGCAGAGCCACTTTAAATATTACCAAGCTGGAAATGTCTGCCAACAGATGTCACCATGTTTTCAAAGTCAAGAGAAATCAATAGTTAGTAATTTGAACTCAATCAGTTAAATTTTTAAGACTGTGGAGTACATAACTCAGTAAATATGTTTTAATGGAGTCAAGAAAGAAGATAATTTCTTTTATAAAGCTGTGAAAGACACCACTTAGAATTAATTCATACAAAATTCTTAGCAAAATTTTGCGGTCTAAGTTTATAGGTAATATGATCCCACACCTTCCTCGTACTGAGACTAATAAATGGCTTAAAATGTCAATATTCATAAACAGCCACATTACTGCTAATAAGAACTCTGAAACTTTCCAACATATCCTTTGTTAAATGACTAATGGAAAGCCATATAGTGGCTTCTGATAATTTAATTTCTGTGCGCCACATTGCTTCATTTGCTGGTTTTCCTTTTGCTAGGAAGATAAAATGCAATTGAAAACTTAAAATTCCATTAATTTCCTCTTGCTAGTGCTTTCATTTGGACTTGATATCATTGTCATAATTAGAGCACAGTGATAAAATGAATCAAAACTCTAATTTTTCTGAGTTTGAAAGAAAATTTATGAGTGAGACCAAATCACCTGCACAGCTGGTGTGGAAAACAAGCTGGTGTGTCAATGGAATCAGGAATATCAGAAAATTGAATGTATTTGCCAGCATGATGCCTTAAGGCGCCGCTTTTAGTAGCTTGGCAGTAATATGAAAATTTCGGTGAAAGGAAAGGAACAGGCTACCTCTTACTGATCTGGGGATGGTAGTGTCCCTGGAAGGGTTGGCCTTGGTCAGACAGACCTTACAGAATTCTGTAATATGTGAATAGGAGAATCAGCTGAGAAGATTGTGGAAATTTGTTTTTGTTTTTGTTTTTTGTTTGTTTGTTTGTTTGTTTTTTGGGTTTTTTTTTGGGGGGGAGGTGTTTGATAGAAAATATTTCTTCATTGTTTTGCCTCTGGTCACAGATGGTACATGTGTAACTTCTTAGAGAAAGGCTTGAAAGGTTAAAGTGTCATTTATGTTGGAAAAGACCTTCAAGATCATTGACTCAAATCATTACCCTGACACTGCCAAATCTACCACCAAACCATCTCCTTGAATGTCACATCCATGGATCTGTTTAATACCTCCAGGGATGATGACTCCACCACTTCTCTGGGCAGCCAGTTGCAATGTCTGACTACCCTTTCAGTGAAGAACTTCTTCCCACTATCCAGTCTAAACCACCCCTGGTGCAACCTGATCCCTTTTCCTCTTGACCTATTGTTGGTTACCTTCAAAAAGAGACTGGTGAGTTATGAAAAGACACTGAGGATGTATTGAATGATATGCAGAATCTATGCTACTATTTAGTACTGTGCTACTTCTGATAAGCAGATCTTAATGAAAACACTTAATTTGCACCTTTTCAAAGTTGCTATTCTCCATTTGCTGTGTCCCCTGTGCTTGGGAAAAGGGTTTTGTGCTTTGTCCTGTGAGTCATCAGATCCAGGAAGGAAGTGATTTGCAGATTTTTCACAAGAAATATCCTGCTATTTGTCACACAGACTGGAGTTTGGTTTTGTTGGGGTTTTTTTCGGTCTTTTTTTTTTCTTTTTTTTGCCTGAAAAGCTTGTGATTGTGACAAATGCTGCTACATGAAAAGAGTTGCACCACAAGCTCTCTGGCAGAAAAAGTTTGCAAATTATGTCAGTTTTCAGAGGTGGAAAGTGAAAGTGTAAACTTAAAAATCATTTACAGGAACATCCAATTTATTAACTTAGCTCTGCTGTAGTTGCTATTTCTGCAAATTTCTTCTCTATGACCCTGTACAGTGTTTATTTCAAAGAATATTTTCTCACTGATAGTAGATAGAAAATATTGTGAAATGGCATTTGAGAGGGAAGTTTAATGCATTTTCCAGACACTAGTTAAACTCAATGTTCCTGACCTCTACAGAATCTTGGGATTCAATATATCTTTGTATGGAGGAATTTTGAAGGCTAGGCATATCCTGACACCTTTTAAAAACCTCTTTTCTTTTATAACACTGCTTTTCCTTTTCCACAGCTCATAAAAAGTTTATTAGACTAAAGTCGTGTGTGTAAATCTGTATTGGGGTTATGCACCTGAGCTGTTGGACTAACCATACAGCATGGATTGTCTCTCTTCCTCTTTTTCTTACTCTCTTGGTGCTAACTTCCATTAGCATCTTCTTCAAGTCATTCAGTAGTACATCTTTATATAGACTTGAATTATGAGGAGCACCTTACATACTTAACCCTCCTTATTCCTTAATAACTTTTAAATTATTCCATTTATATTTTTATGATTTCTTTCTTAGAAAAAAAAATAGGTACTGGCAGTAATATGGTGTCACATATATAGTATATATTTTTATACATTACTCCCAAGAAACAGAAAAATGGTAATCCCCTTATACTTTGTTCTTACATTTTCTCCTGGACATTAAAGAACAACAGAGTTTGTCTTAATGTATTTTGATGAAATTTTGTGAATCCTCACTATGAAAGAGAGCCAACATTATTCAACCAATTAAATTGCCTGGAACAGAGAAACTTCTAATATCTAGTGGGCAATTATAACTTGAGATATTGTGTGCTGATTGCTCAAATAACTGTGTAAAATTTATGAGGGTTGTACTGGCTAATGAACAAAGTGAGGCAGATAGTATTATCATTTGTTTGACTATTTTGCAGTATTGAAATATGGTTTCAGATGATGTTTCTTCTACCAGCAGAACCTGTTTCTTGGCAAGGACCTGAATATATGTTTCCTAGTTAATCCCACTTCCAAATGTCACTTACTAGAAGCAGCTTGTGCATAATAAAGATCATAATTAGGTCCTTTACTGAATAGGGAACAGACTGCTTTAGGTACCAGACATCCTTGATGCTCATTGAGTATTGCAGTTCTTAGCAATACTCTGATTATTTCGCAGTTTTAATGATCAGACAGTAGTTAGTTGCACACAGGAGGGTGTTTTATCAGTAAAGGGAATGCACCCAAAAGACCTAACACTAATTTTGATTCAGCCAATGTGACTGCATGCTCCATATGTTAAGTTGATACCTGAGTTGAGATAATTTAGTACGATTCGATTCCTTTTATGGATTTTATTTTAAGCTTCTTCTGTAAGGAGGGGAACCACACATACAATGACACTCAGATGCAAGAGATGCAATCTGTATTTTAGTTAAAATTACTTTTTATTGGCAGATGGAGATGATTCCTAACAGACATGGAAAATTCTCAAGTAATAAAACCATTGCTAACACCCATAGTCTAATTCAGGTATGGTCTAACACCTAATCTAATAATACATACTGTCTGTATGTCTATCTGTTATCCTGCCCTCCTCCACTGCTAACAAGTTTTTAAACCATTGGCCAGTTCTTGCCAAGTTTCACAGATGGTTAGAAGGCTCAAAGATGTAAATATCCTATAAATTTTACAAAAATAAGTACTACTTCTAGGAGAAAAGATTGCTGTGTGATAACACCTTCTACTAAACATCTCACAATCGGGAAAAAACTTGAGGTTTTTTGATTTAGCTATATATTATGATATAGCTATGTAGTTCTGATCTTTCCAGGGCTGCTGTGAAAAAAGGTGTTAATTGCATCACAAAGAGACAGTCTTCGAAGTTAAGATGGTTGGGAATTAAAAAGAACTTCAAATGATGCATTTTTGCTATTCCTCCTGTAAAAATATGATTTTATAAATATCTTCTATGTCTGGGGTTGTTTTTGTTTGTTTGTTTGTTTTTTGGGGGTTTTGGGGTTTTTTTTATCCTTTTTTTTTTTTTGTTGTTGTTGTTTTTAATTGTCCAGTGAAAAATTGTGAAAGGAATTTTCTTTCTTATTCATTCCTGGACTAAAAGCCATTCAGTGTTATACCAGACTGCTTCCACAAAATGGTAAAGTTATTCCTCAATAATGCTAGTACATATGGAAGGAGATTTTATTATTTCCTTTATTGGACTTTGTTGAAACTTCTGGAGTATTATTGTGATTATTTTCTTCTTCTCTTAGAGTATGTTTATACATTAGAAGTAGCTGAAAAGCTATGTAGCAAATTTTAGAATTGTAATTTGAATGAATTAGAATTTATCATCCAGAAAGCTGAAGTAAAATATAATTCTGAATGGAATACTGATAACTGAAATCAAATTCTAGATACGGAAAATGTTTAGAACCTTCTGATACGAGAACACAGCAAGAAAATGTGCTTTAAATACAGAAAACAAACCTCAAAATTGAGCAAAAGTAGAAATGCTTTATTCTTTGACACCAGCTGAAGGGAGTGAATGTGGACATAAGAGAAGGAATCTGCCAGAGGTGTGAGAATTTATGAACTGTTAAAATAAGAATTTTAATATCTTATGGCAAATGTTAGGGAAACATTATTTATATCATGTGAAACACAATTTTGCAGTCAAATACTTTTCTAAACATATTATTTACAGAGTTATTGCTTAAAAATATTTTTTTCTTAGATACAAACAAAAGGTTCTGTTCAAGACAATGAATTATAAATATTCTGTCTTAACATAGATGAGAGTTACTTAACAATGTCTTGATAGCATGCATAACATAGCACTATTACCAAAACATACTAATAGAAAACTTTATCTGACAGCGTTATAGGGATTATTGTGTATGTGTGATTCCCCAATCTTTCAGAATGGTATCCAGCTAACATTAACCAAAATACACTTGCACTTGAATCTACTTATGAAATACTTTTTGGATCCTACAATGTTGAGCTTAATGCCTCACAAAGTTTAAGCTCCTGTCATTGAGACTGTTGACAGGGTTACCCTGCAAACTTGCAATGGACTGCAAGGTGTTACAGGAAAGGAGTTTAAAGCAAGTGTTTCCCTTGCTCAAAAAATTGTTTCTGTATCTGCAGCTACCATAGATCTTATGAGACTCTTCCTTGTTCTTCAGAAAGCAAGGTTATTTTTGTAAATTTTTGGACTGTTTCTTTCTCCTCATCATTTGAAAGTATTATAAAGCCCTCAGTTTCCTCTCCTTGCCATTATTAAAGAACTTATAGTTCTACTTGACCGGACTGAGTAGTATCATTGACTCCTTTTCAGGAAGTGAGAAACGGATGTTGGATTTGTACTTGCACAGTTAATGATATGTTAAAGATAGATTGGTGAGAGCTACTGTGACATCTTAATAGGTAAGTAAAAGGGGATAAATAGAAACTTCTGATTTAGCAAGTATGATCAGAGGATATGTGTGAGTATAAGTCTTATTGGATATCACTTTCTAGGACATGACATTAATTATTATTTGGAAAAATTAGTTTTAAGAATAGTCCTGGATATGCTGGGTTTTTGGTCCAGCATAACTAAATGGACATATTGAAACAAGAAAACAGGCAAATTCTATGTCAGCCAGAAGTTGTCACCACACACAGAAAAAAAATAGCTTGCAGAACGATTGTAATTTATGGACAATTTTCTTATTAAGAAGAAAAAACAAAGAAGCAAACAATCAGAAATGACTGTGTAATAAGCTTGCCACTTAATTTTCATAGCAACCAATAAAAACAAGTGTTCACCTGCAGTATGTCTTAGATAATTGCAACTCATGAGCTTAACTTGTAAGGTCAAATTCAATATTTTTCATTTAGTAAAAAAAAAGAAAGGTAAGAGAAATCCTCATATCCTAAATACTTACTATGAACATGATTTTCTATAAAATGCACACATATAAAAAATGTATTTTTCTGTCTTTCAAAACAGATTCATTTCCTGAGTGCTCTTTATAAAACTATCAGGATTGTAGAAAGAGAAAATTATTCCTACTTCTATGAGTCATTGTCCTTGATACTGAAAGTGAGAGAAGAGAAGATTCTAGAGAGAGGTCATGGTGCTAGTCCTGTATTACATGAAGTGTAATAGAAATAAACATAAAAAATGAATAGAATTAAGTACAAGGAGTGTTTCAGCTACATTTTGAGATCAACTACTCTGCCTTTACTTGTAACATTTCAACCAAATTTTGAAAAGCCCATGTCATCAATTTACTGTTCTTCTACTGAATGACAGGGTAGCCAAGCTAACACTAAGTCAAAAATGTAGTCTGCGTGGTGTATCTTGTAGTGGCAATGGAAACTTTTAAGGGAAGGATAGATCTCAACAAAGGGATATTCTTTTGTGTGAATTTTTTAAAATGTTACATATCATATCTTTTCGTGAATATGAGGGGCTAACTTGTAGTTATCACTTCTACAACATTCTCTCAGGCTTTTATAAAGACTTCTCACCCACAACATCTGCAGAGAGTACCCAACATATCGTGTGCTCCAAAATTTCCAGTGGTTTACTTGCTTCATTTTTTTCTTTGTTTTGTTGTTGTTGTTGTTTTGTTGTTTTTCTTTTGCTTCTATTGTTTTTTAAAGTATACATATATTTCTAAAGGCTTATGCTATCTCTGAGTCTTTTCTCAAGTTTAAACAAAGTTATAGTTTGGGCTATGCATTTAGTACTGTAAGTGAACTCTTCATTGTGCAACTCAATTTTATCCGTAGCTGAGTTGATTAATTACTATGACTGTTAGTATATCATAGGAAGTGCATGGTTCTGTACAGGTATGTTTCCTTCCAAAGGAAAATGAGGGAGCAGAAACAGGCATAATGCCTTTATAAAAGTATTATTTGAGAAAATGTGGATTATATCACAGCAGTAAAATTGATCTGCCTCCTCAATAAATATACTAAATAATCTGCTCTATTTTGAAGAGTGGAAATTTTTCTGCAATTAACTGAGTATTTTGTACAACTGTCTTTTTCTTTTCTGCATCCTATGCATGAAATAACTCACGGTGACACTGACACACTTTATTTTCAGAACCATCACAGAATATTGTAGTTCCATTCCTACAACATTGTGAAAGTTGATGCATTCATTTAAGCAAAGCTAAAGCTGTACCTTCTGCCAGATCACACATTTCACAATGTCAGCCAAGAAGATAATTTAGTACGATGATTTTTGCATACTAAGAATCAGTCTGAGAACATTTGCACTCCTTTAAGTATTCAATTTATGCCTTGTCACTAATCATGAAGATAGAAATCAGATACCTTAAGCTCTCGGCGCTTATCCAGCTTGGCCATTTGTTCTGGAGCATGGAGTACTGTGGGTTGTGGTAGGGTGCTCTGATCACCATCAAAATCCCAAGCTGTAGTAGAGGGGCCTAGCATCAATGGAGTCACTTATGGAAAACGCAGGTGTTTTCCTGTAACCTGACAGAAAACTACAGCTGCCTTATTTTCATATGGAAGCCAATTTTCTCTCTTATCAGAACATCAATATAATTAGAACTTTTCTTATAATGTTACATCCTAGCTCTCAATAGGAAAAATATTTGAACATAATTTCTTTTTCTAAGTTTATATATGTCCATAAAATACTTGCTTGAAATACAAACAACAAAGGAAGTAGATAGTATTTTTTTCTTTGATTATTCATCTGCTAATAAGAGTTTTGTTTTGCAGGATTAACTATTACTACAATGGAGTACATCTTTCCTACCTTGCATTATTATATTGCCTTTTTCTCTGACTTCCAATGGTTTAACAAAATACAAATATTTATTTTGAAAATTATTGCACTTTCTTGTGCATTACTGGATAAATAAATATAACCTCGCTGCTAGTCTGTGACAAAAGAACTACTTGGTATTATAAGGCTTCAATGAGGAAGGGCTTTTCAAGCATAAGAGATTTGAAATATTATACAGAATTAGAAATTTTTTGTTGTTATTTAAATTTTGCAATTTTTCTTTTTTTTAATCAATTGTCAAATCTATACTCTGAGTTTTCATGTCTGGTACTAGAACCATTGGATTTGTAAATTTTTTTTTTTCAGGTTTTGATGGTCAAAATGGTAAAATATTGTTTTAGAACAAAACGAAAATTGGAAAATGTAGATTCTAGTAATTGAAATAATCGAATGATTGATTCTTGCTTTAAAATATATTTTCAAATATTTTGGAAAAAAATTGAAAATAAGAAGGTAAAATTCTAATATAGATATATACAGCAGAGATTTTCTACAGAATTCAAGCATTCCACAGGAAAAACAGTCTCACCTGATGCAGTTGATAGATATGTGAGTGGAAAACAGAAAGACCTGGGACCCATTGTGACCAGAAACCCATTCTCTGTAGTAATTTTCTTTTGAAGAGGGTGGATTTACTTTTATCCTTGGCAAAATACATAATGTTCTGATCATGAATTTACTTTGGCTATGACCCTTCATGGTTATTTAAGCTGTTGCTCCTCAATATCTTAAGTTATAGAATGGAACAACATTTGGAACAACATTAATTTAATTACTAGTAAACAACCTAAAAATTACAAGCTTATTTAAAACCTATTAAGGTTGATAGTATTCCATGCAAATCCTTAGTAATTACAAAAGAAAACCCCAAAAAACCAAAAAACAACCACAAACACAAACAAAAAAACCCACTAAGGTGAAAAAATCAGGAATCCAGGCCAAATGAAGAGGAAACTAAAATCCCTTAATTTTACAATTTCACAGCCATAGAAGAAAATTTTTTTTTCAGCCTCCACTTAATACTATTTTTTTTTAATATTAGAGAATATTACAGGGATCAACATTATCAAATAATAAAATTGCTACTGATATAAACATGTTCATTCCTCAATTTTTTTTTCACTTTTTCTAAAAGACCATATTCCTTAATTTTAGGATAGTGTTAATGTGTTAGTGAGAAAAAAGGCAGTTGAAAGGCTGAATAGAAGTTTAAAATGAAACAGCTTTTTTTGTCTTGGAAGGTAGGTACTTTTTTGCTGTTTTATGTAGTAATGCTTTGAGCTTCTCTTCTGGATTTTGTGCCCCTATAATCCAGATTGAATCAGAAATATTTCGAGGCAGATAGGAGTAAAAGAGAATGTACAATACAATTAAAAATTAATGAATTATTGCTATATACTGTGTTTGTTAATTTGTGTGTACAAAAGTTCTGTGCATGCTGCGGACTTATGTTTTAAGGTACCTTCTTTGCAATTCAAGGAACTACAAGATTAAATATTATAGACTTACATTTGAAGAACACAGGACCATTTAATTGAAATGTTGTCTTCAGCCAAGAGGTGAAATTCCATCTGCTCAGCTCAGTTCTGTGCAAGTTCTCTGAGCTCATTAGAGTAGGCTTCATTGAACATTTTCTCTTTTTTTTTGAAATCACACATCGTGTGATAAAGCAGTTGCAGGACCTGTTACAGAAGAAAACATCTAGGCAGGTTGCCTTCTTAGTTAATATGAACAGAAATCTGATCATAGTGGGGTTTGAGTTTTGCTCCTTTTTATCTGTCAGCCAAGAGTAATTTCCAAAATTCCTGGGACCAATGGACATTCAGCCAAGATTTCTGGCATCACAGGAACAGTTTCCTTTAACCTAGAACCCTGAAGAACCTTCTAATACATGGGGTTTTCTCAGAAAAGCTTCCTCACACTCCTGTCCCCTCCTCAGTCCACCTGTAAGTGTGAGCATGACTGAAAGAGAAAGTGGGGATTTTACCTGTGCAAAATCTCAAAAATAATTCCTTTTATATTCATGAAATGTTTAGGACTTCTCTGGCTATTTGCACTTATACTATATTTTCCTGAGTTTCACACAAAATTTCTTTCACAGTCACTAGCACAAAGTAAGGGGTCCTCCTCATCTGCATGGCTTTTTTTTTCTCCAAGGAATCAAGGATTTTATGAACCTAGTAACTTATTTTGCTCTGATGTGACTTTTCTCCTCCATTTGTTAAAAAGCTGTGAGCTATTTCTTCAGAATTTGTTTGAGGGAGGAAGAAAACAAAACCTGCAAGAAACAGGGATGTTAAGTTAATGTTACCAAAGTCAATCATACCAATAAAACTGATTACAACATGACAAGCATTTACTCCTGGTTTTCTCCACCAGCTCACAAATTCAAGTTAATCCATTTTTTCTCTTTTTACAGCATGTTTATTATAATGTTCATAGAAAAATTTCTTGAGTTTTTTGGAGTTACAGGCTATAGAGAAAAAGATGAAAGAAGATGGTTCCTAAATCATACCAATCATAATGATTTGGCATACAATTACCCTGTAAACTAATTGGCCCAAACCAACATTTTTTCCCCCTGTACTATAGGCATCAAAACCACAGCTGTCACTTCAGACTGTCTGTGATTGCTCTTCCCCTTCATTAAAGAGATGCTTGTCTCTTTTGGCAGCCCCATTGCTGGAATTCTATTTACCCTATATTGACTTAATTGACTGTCCAGAGTTTGCAGTTCCATAGCTGCATCTGAGAAACTATGGAAATTATGGAGATATCAAGAACTGTCTGGACACAATCCTGTGCCATGTGCTCTAGGATGACCCTGTTTGAGCAGTGAGGTTGGACCAGATGACCACTGTGGTACCTTCCAACCTGACCCACTCTGTGATTCTCTGATATTGAGGCATTAAGAGGCTTATTGATGTTGTGTATAAATCTGATTCTCACAGACCCTTATTTATTACCATTTTCCATTCTTCTCTCTGCTATTTTTTACGTGTCTATAGAAAAACTGCAATGCATAATTTTAAACAGGAAAAGCTGAAGGATTAGTTTGCTACCGATGTCATTATCTCACTGTATTATAGATTTGGTATTTAAAGAAGCAAAAATCAAAAAACCCAAAACCTTCACTGCACAAAATCATCAAAGATATTTTAATAGAATGTGATTCATATTGATCCTTTTGTCATAAGGACAGTGTCAGATACTTACTGATTCTATACTTGAATTTGATTCCATTTGCATTTCACACATGAAGAATTTGCTTCAATGGCCTGAGGAGAAGAAAGGTTCTACTGGACCTTGATGTATACATGTAGAAAAGGGGTCCTAATTTTTTAATTCCCTTAAAATATTAAGTCACAGGACCAAAAAAAAAAAAAAAGTAAAGTTGCAGTAATAATAAACTATTTCAAAGGCCATTCAGTTTTTAAACCAGTGTGAAAAGAGCTGACTTTGTTTTTTATGTTAACAGAGAGAAAAGAACATTGGAAAAGTCTTCTCTGCGCTAAAGTAAGAGGTCTGTGCCTCAGTCTGCTCACACTGTGCTGCCTTTGTAGTGGTGACTCCCACACCCTCATAGAAGGGGTCGCTGCTGAAGCAGTTTAAGGATCTGTGTTGCTCATTCACCTTCCTGAAATGACTAACAATGGACAGGTTTTAAATGACCCGAGGTGGATCTCAGTGGAAGGAACCCCTTGTGATACAGGGTTCTGATTTTAAGACCCAGCTCCCTGAGGAAGCAGGATGAACCCTGTCCCGAACATTCTGTTGCCAGAAGTGCAGCAGGGTTCACTGCGGATGAAATGCACTGCTGCAGTCCCAGCTGAACCACTTTATCAGAATTAACTGGAAAAAGTGTATCTTTAATTCAGTTACATATTCCTGTAACTGAGCCCTCCAATTCAAATGCAGAGTGCACCTATATTTTCTGCTCTATTTGAATGGAAGAAATGGGAGAGAGACCACTGAGAATAGTACTCTAAGGGACAGAAAAGCTATTTATATGCAGGAATATAAATATAGTCTGAAGGTAAAACCTGAATAAAATTGATGTAGAATATATAATGGATACACATAGATGGATAGAAACTTGTGCATGTCCAGATACATAAATAAGCATCTTATTAAAAAATGTGCACTTTTTCCTTCTCTTGTGACCTTTCCCCAGTTCTATGCTTTTCACTATTATGTGCGTGGACAACAAGGAGTCAGGTGCTGTTGTACATAGAGATTCTAATTTTAGTTTAATTCAGTATTCTCTGTTCTGTACAGCCAAATCTGGAGGACTCTTTCAGCCTATTCAAGTAATTGACATTAATCCAAACAAATAGTTATTTATATCTATGTTTTGTAACTTTGGTGAATTAGTATTACACACACAAGATACTTTGCTTTGTCCAAATAAGCAAAAATGCCATGCTGTTTTCCCTCAGCAAGTAGCATCACTTCTGAGAATATTTCTCTAATAACCTCATTTCACAGCAGCTGTCACCCAAATTAAAGTCATATATGATGAATGCACATCAGAAAAGCTGCAGAGAGGGGATGGGTTCTCTGATGGAGGATATTTTTGTCTTGAACTCGTTTTGTGAGCTAGATTTAATACATGAACAGAATCTTGTGTGCTGTTGTATTTTCAGGTGTTGTCCTGCAACATGATTATTTACTTTGCTGTTATGCAGACTTAGATGTTAAAGAGATATTATGATGACAAAACAAATATTTATTTCTGTTACAGGATACAATCTAGGGAAAAAATAAAGTCAAAGCAAAGAAAAATATTGTTTACCTCCTGAAGGAATATTTTTGTTTTACATATACCTTGTTTCTGGAATTATGACAGCAGCAGATTGTGAAATTTGTTCTTAAAGAAGGACAAATGAACACTGTTGTTCCTAAAATTTCCCTTACTGGTGAGCCTTAAGAACAAGAGAAAATTTTCTTATTCATATGGATGTGATTATGTTCAAGCCACTGTGGAATTTTTCTAAGTAGGGAAAACATGGTTAGCATTACCCTTTACTTATTGTGGAGTGTTCAAGTGAGTATATCAAAGAGACAAAAATAAAACTTTTTTTAAAAAAAAAATTATTTTGATGCCTTTGTTAATATTTTATAAACCTTTTCAAAATAAAGCAAGCCACAAGAAGTGTGTGCTAGCTTAGCTGAATGAGAACTTGTATTCCTGTATAGGTACAATAAATTATTAATTTTTATTTCTGTAAATTTAGAGTGAGTCCAAAGAAGCAAACATACAAAGGGATAAGCCTACATAATTTGACCTCTCTGCATGGTTGCTACACTTTGCATCTCACATTTGATAAGCTTCCTTATTATTTGAAAAAGTCAATGTAGTTTATCAAGTAATGTTTATGTGAGATAATTTTATTTTCCTCTGTGAGCTTATTATTGTGCACTGCTTTCTACTGAACACTTAAAGCATGCAAGTTATGTTCATTATAAATTAGACTATCTTTGGACTCAAAAGTGACTGTGAGGTGATTTGCTCATGGCTATGTCTTTAGCAGACTACTAAAGGCATATGGTAAAAAAGTGCACTGAAGAACATGCAAAATAATTTTTCTTTCATTCTTGGTTACAGTTCCAGCTTTATTTGAGCTAACTTGGAGTGATCCTTCTCTCCCTAGTTAACATTTTTGAGCTGAATCAATCTAGCTTCCTCAGCTGTGATCTTCATGCTTCTTATCCAGTAACAATGCCTCTGAAGGCGCTGCAGAACCCCAGGGAGGATCTTAATGGGGTTAACCAATTCTGGATTTAGAGTTCAGAGTAGATTTGTCTGTTCTAAACATGTATTTTGGGTGAAGTTAAAACTGTGGGTATGCTCACTATCTCTTTAACCCAGCTGCAAAGTCCAGTCCACAGACTAAATATTTGTATAGCAGCAAGCTGCAGATCCATATGCAGGGGTCTTGGTCATCCAAGACAGAATGTAAGCAAACAGTAAAGACTGAGACTATGTGTTCCAGCCTGCACAGATGAATGAACAGCAAATTAAATATGGGACAACACCGAAAAGAAAGGAGGAACTGATGTGTTTATGCATTTTTTATAAACATTTTTTCACTTTTGTGGCCTTTTTCCATTCTGTCACTCTGTTCTTCTTGTTTTTGATTTTAAAAGATCTTTTTTGTAAGAATCAGTTGGCCTAAAGGCTGGTCAGCTCCTGAAAGTGTGAGAGAAAAACATTCCATCAATGCTTCCTTCCCCTGTTATGTGTGCTTTCTTAAGCTCCAGTGAATGATTTATTTTAGAATTCTAGCTTAAATTTAAAAATAACAGCAGGAGGATATTTCCTTTAGCATGCCAGAAAGATCTAAAACATTATTTCATTGTACTTTCCAGACACAGAAACCAAAATAAAAGTAGTTGTCTTTTTTTTTTTTTTCTCCCAAAGCTGACCTCTGATAATTTAGTGTTTTGGGTTAGCTTAGCTTCTGTAAGAGTTACAAAAACTTTCAGGCATCAAAACTCACCATCTTGATAATCCATATTTCTATTACAAAAGGCATCAATATTTTTAAATTAGTGTGCAAAAGGAATGAAAGAGAAACTGGGAAAAAAAGTATCTACATGCACTTCCTCATGGGACAATATCTGCACGTGCAGTCTATGAGACAGTATAAAGATACAGTGGGGCATTTATATATTGCCATTTACATTGCCTTTTATTTATTCCCTTGTGTTATACAAATCCAAATTTTTCATCCCAATTATATTTATACTGAAAAATATTTTATTTGTAAAAAAAGCAAACCACCAAAACTACACCTCCATCATCCTTTTTATTTCTCTAGCTGACCATCTGCCTGCCACTTGAGGGGGTTGAGTGAATAAAAGAAAATAAAGGGGTATAACAAATTTTAAAAAGCCAGTTGATTTAGGTAAGTGATGTACCTGGTAGGATTTAGCAAACCAGTTTAGATTAAATGAATGGTTCTATATCTTTTAGTCATACATAGAAGCAGATATAAATGTCACTTGTGTTTAACCTTATGACACCTCTGAGTAAAATGTTACCTGTCATATTATATGTGAAATGGCTTTAAAAGTTTTGATGTTTTTATCCACTGAGAGACAAGAACTAATATATGTGATTTCATGGTATTTAAACTGTGGATCAAAAAGAAGGAAAAAGCCCAACACCTGAGGTTTCTATTCCCATAGAATTGTAGGATTAAAGTAAATTGTTTGAGTTGCAAAAGTGTTTGGAAGCTACAACAGTCTTTGAGGTTCAGGCAAGTTAATTAGTGCAGGAATAGTTCTTTTCATAACGAATGAGCACTGTAACATTTTATGTTAGCAGTAGCTGTAATCATCTGTGCTAAGGAGTGGCTTGATTGTACAGAGTTTCATCTTGGTGCAGTCACAAGCCAGTAAAGAGCTGTCCCATGGCATCAGTAATGGTCATGGGACAGAGCAGCCTCGGTTACATAGTGGAAGGCATCAGCTACAAACCACATGCCCAAATGGAGAGAGTAGATAAATTCTCTGACCAGCTTAAGGAAGTCTTGTGACTAGGAAAATCATGGAAAATCTTACCAAATTTGGTATCTGCTGGAAGGGCAGCATAGCATGGCAGAGTGCAAGCAATTTAAAGATAGAAAGGGTCCTTAATTGCAGTGACCACAAGACTGCAAAGTTTAAAATTCTAAAAAAACCAAAATTACCAAGGTAAATAGAATTACATGGACTTGGGGAGAAACACCTTTGGTTTGTTCAGGAATCTTCTTGGCAGGATCCCATAAGAGTCTGAACTGGAGAACAGAAGCACCATGGGGAGCTGATTGACCTTTAAGGACAATGTCATCAGTTAGAGTGGTCTATGCCAGCATGCAGAAAGAAGCCACACAGAGGTTGCAGAAGACCCATAGGAGTGAACAGCAGAATCTTGACTGAAGATAAGCAAAACTAGAATGTACGCAGAAGGTAGAATCTGGGATGGGCTTCTTAGTTATTTCCAACAGAGGCATTGCCCAAGCGTGTAGAGGTGATGTTAGGAAAGCAGTACTATAAAAGGAACAAGACGGACTTTTGTGAGTACATTGGCAGCAAAAGGCAGCCTAGAAAAATTGGACCCATTGCTCAGTGGGGCAGAGGATTTAATGACAAAGGACATGAAAAAGGTCAAGCTGACAAAAAGTTCATGAATTTCAACAAAGGTGAATGCTGAGTCTTGGATCTGGGTTGGAATAATCTGCCATGCAGCAGTATGGGCTCGGTGCCAGCAGGGCAGAAAACATCTTTACAGAGAAGGTCATGGGCAGGTCTTGGTAAAGAAAGCCAAGAAAAGAAAGACAATTGTATTCTGCAGAATATTAGTAAGAAAGAAGCCAGTAGGCTGAGGGGGGTAAACCTCTACCTCTATTAAGCACTTGTGAGACAGCATCTGAAGTATTGTGTGTGGTTTGAGCACCCCATTTACATAAAATACATTGATGTCTTGGAGCAAACCGAAGAAGCTACTGAGATGGTCAGGGTGATTGGAGTACAGAATGAATGAGAAGAGGTTAAGAGAGCTGTGTTTGTATAGTCCTAAGAAGATAAGCTGCAGGGAGGGTGTTATTGCTCTCTTCAGGTAGTAAATGACAGAGAAGTGTACAAAGATGGAGATGGATTCTTAATGGTGCATGACAAAATAGCAAAATACAATGGGTACAGCTGGTGCATGAGAAATTTTGGTCAGAAAAAACATAAATATAATGAGAACAGTCAAATAGTGGAATGGGATTCCCAGTGTGGTGTGCGATCTCCACATTAAAGATATGCTAAACTTGACTGGACAAGTACCTGAATAATCTGATCTCCTTGTCCTTACTTTGAAAAGAGGTCCCATGAGACTACGTAACTCTACTGCTCTTTGGACACTGCTTAAAATAAGATAGACCTTCAAAAACAACCCCAAAAAACAAAGTGTCATGAGTATAAAATAAATATTTAAAGTACCTAACTTTTAATCTTAAAGTTTGCTTTATTGTTTGAATGTAAAACTTTACTGTATTTCTGAGAAACCAGATAGAAACTGAAATGCAGCACTGCCACTTTGTTTTTAGCACAAATAACAGAAGATGTGTGAAAAAGCTCTTGTTAGGAGCTCCTGAGTTTTACCTTCTGTTTTTCAGAAAAAGGCTGTATGCAGAACTATCAAGATAAGCACTGAAGATGCTTCTGACTTTATCTGAATTGCACTCTACTGTCAAAAAAATTCAATATTTGCTAATTATTTATGATGGGTCCACAAATTAATGGAATGAAAACCAATCATACAGTGCTGGGGTTTTGACCATATTTTGATTTTTCACAGTTGCTAAAAGATCAATACAGCATTTTGTATGACAAATATTTTTGTTACATCAGAACATCATTAAGTGAAAACCATTTCCTCCATTCTTATTAAAAAAATTATGACTTTATTGGAAGTAGACCCAGGATTTTAATATCACTTTGTCATTTCACTGCACTATTTAAACAGAAAGAAATAAAAAATATTCCTGGTTAACTTGAAAATGAATTTCCAGTAAGCATTCTTAGTCACTAATTTTTCTAGCAGTATAAGTGTATTTTCCTTCTAGTAAAATATCTGGATATCTGAGGATATAAATAGGTAAACTCCCAGTGGTAATTAAGGCTGATATGGATTTTAACAGAGGCATTGAGATTTTTTTCTTGGTTTGGTTTGTTGTGGTTTTTTTAATCCACTGAACTGAGTAATGTACTCTTATCTGGACAAAATATTCCAATGCTGCTAATTTGCCAGGAATTCTGGGCTCTAAGAAAATACATAAATAATAGCCAGAGGTTTATTTCTCTATGAAGAACAAAACTGGACTGTTTCTCTTTAACTCTAATGATTGTACTGTACTTAGTGTCCAGCCTTTCACAATTTTGTAGATAAAACCTAATTTCTTTCAATGTGCCTGAAGTACATGTATGTATGTATGTTATGTCAGTAAAGGAGTATAAGCATTATTTATGCCAGTTAAAAGAAAGAAGTATTTATAGAAATTTATTGATAATTTTTGACAGTGAAGTAGAGGAAATACAAATTTTTATATGTTGTTAACAGCAACTTCAACAGCATCTTGATAAACCTTAGAGGTTTGACTGTCAAAATTGTAAAAATTATAGCCAGGGACACATTAATGGCTGTGGTGTTGTTGTTTTCTACCTTGAGATGGACTAAGGGAGGTGACCTTACTGTGAGATTTATTGTGAGATTTATTGTAAGACTTAGTGCAGGACAGAGGATCAGACTGTAGCTATAATTTTACTTCCCATTAACTGTCAGTTAAAAAATCTGCTGGGAAGATGTCCTATTCACAGATTTCTTTATAGTACAGCCTAAAATTACATATTTGAGCATATTCAGCTGACAGTTACATGAAAGTAATGATACAGTTGAGAGGAAATAAATACTTTGAAGCCAATGAAACTTAGTTCCATAAGTGAAGGGAAATTTTCTAAGAACATGCCCTTCATGGAATGAATATAATTTAAACATAGATGAAACAAGAAATAGTCTTATAATTATACATATTGAAGGGCTATTCTATACGCGAGCAGCATGTGATTATTTTTTTACAGTTTTATTCTTGTGTATTCTGCAATTTTCAGTTTGCATTATTTTGCTCAAAACTTTGCAGGCTAATGACTTTCAGACATGATAGTCAGGGTGTGGTGTACCTGAGAATCCTCTAATAACTTCTTAAAAAATGGTAAACTTGATTGATTGACTCAACTACTTAGCAGTAATCATTGAGGGTGGGGTGGAGAGGACAAGTTAGTCAATGGTTGGGAAGATTTTGAAATTGGCAGACTATTTTCTCATTGAACTCAAGTCAGCTTCAAGCTGTGTGAACCAGCAGCCTCTCTGGCTTTTACAAAAAGAATGTCAAATTCTTTTCCTGAACGATTTCAGTCACAGATGCAAAAACATGGCTATACAATTCTGGGGCATTTATCTTTGAGTTACACTGAGAGATGGGAATGTCTGGCTCTGATGGGGAGGTAAGCTGAGAGGGCAAGGAATGGTTTTCTGGATCAGAGAGAATTACATTTTTGGTAGAAACAGGGAATGCCTTTAGAATCTGCCCTATGAGGGAAATTAAGATTGAAATTTTTTTACTCTGTTGAGCTATAAGGCTCTGGGACTTGACATTAGAATATATGATGATTTTCAGTGATGGAGAATGACTTTATGGAGAGACCCACCCAGACAGCAAGAGAAGCTGGAGCAAACTGTGTGTTTTATTTTTTTCAGGCTTGGGGGTAGATTGTGGATGGAGTTAAAATACTCAAGAGAGGAATGGCAGTCCCTGCCTGTTAACTTAAAAATCAACTAAACAATTGTGAATTGGTACATAATACAGAGGTAAATGAATAATTTTGCAGGGTAGTGTTTTGTTGGATTTTTTTGTTTGGTTTTTGGTTTTTTTTTTTTTTTGTTTGTTTGGTTTTTTGGGGTTTGTTTTTGTTTTTGTTTTTGTGGTTTTTTGGGGTTTTTTTTTTGGTTTTTTTTTTTGTTTTCTTTTTTTATTTGTACTTTAATTATTTGGGGTACCTATGCATATATCTCTCTTCTAAGCACCACAGAAGTTGTATTGAAAAAAGGAACTATTTTCTTTTTTTTTCTTTTTTTTTTTTTTCCCAGCATATTTTGTTACTGGCTATTCAAGTCTTTGGTCAACATTTTGTCCCTTCTTTTTGATCATAAATTATGGATATAATGTCTAAAGATCCTTATTTGGGAAACTGTTTGCAAAAGCATTTACTTTTTTTGAGGGCTGTCTCGGTGCTAGAATATACACTATGAGGGAGGATAGGTTAACTTCCAAAGTGTACATTCAAACCAATATCTTCTTTGCATCCCAACTGCAACTCTGTGTTCAACTAAAAAGAAAACTCATTACCAGGTTCCTCCATCTGACTTGCACACTGTTTAAATAGAACAGGATGTGTCATAACTGTAGCAAAGAGAAGGGAAGCAATACAGTGAATATACAAGGAAACTCATCTGTTGTTTGAAATGGCAGTTTCCTAACACAAAAATGAGAGCTATTTTCACATCCTCAAGATTAGGATGGCGACTGCCATTGAAGAGCACCATCAGTCATGTCACTGAACTATCTTCCTTGCAGATCATTATTTTTCATGTGATTTTAGGACTGCATGGAAAACACTGGAAAATTAATGAAGATTACTGTTTGGTGGAAAAATGTGCAACAATATAAAATATTAAGGAAAAATAAGAAAGCAGGACTAAAAGAACTTAACCTCTTTAATGACTAATTGTGTTTAGTTATCTATGCCAGTTAGCCACACTTGTGAGTTAATTATCCTTGCAGATGGTCTTTTCTAGCAACAAGAAAGCATTTTTTAGCTCTACCTTATATAATGTTAGTTATTATCTAAGTGATCTTTATTAAAATAATCTTGAATTATTTTAGAGCCTGTCCCCTAATTATTCAAGCCTGAATTGGTATGAGTAGTCCTTTCTTTCTGTATCTTAGCACTTGTAAAAGTAGGATGTAAGAACTTTGAGATTGTAAGTATTTGGTTTGTGGATTTACACAACAATCTTTGAAAACTTTACACCACTGAATAACATTTTTTTAAAAGATTTTTTCCTGCTATATACACAAAAATGATAATATTTAATTTTTGTGTATCAGATCGACATTTTTTGTTGAAACGCTTCTGTCAACAGAACAATTGTGCATTTGAGATTGAAATTAGTTTAGAAAGCCAGCTTTGACTATGTCCATTAATAAGTTTTTGCTTACCTTTTTCTGAATTCTTTGAAGTAAATCCTGTTTTAGGGAAAGTAAAGATTAGTGTAAAATAATAATATTTGCAGCTGATTTAAACCTTTACTGCCATTTATAATTCCATTATTTGCTCTAAAGCATCTAGATGTCAATCCTCAATGCAAAATCTATTACAGTTATACTTCCATAAAGCTACAGTCTTAGGTGTTTATCAGAAAATTTTACTGTGTCCCAGAGATTCCTCAAGGTCAACAGCAGTCACCAGGAGATGCTTCTGTTTCCATTGGCCCTGTAGTATCAACTTTCTATATCCATCAACACTGCAGCCTCAGAGAAGGAGGAAGAAACTATGTCTGGAGTTCTCATTAGGTTGTTCCAGGACCCAGTTCATAGACTTTAGATGCATTTAAGTAAGGGATAGTTTGTTACCCAGTTGCCACTAATCAAACCCAACTAAAGCAAAGTTAAGGTTAAATTCAAGTGCTTTCATCTGTCTATAGCATTCAAAACAGTCTAGACCACATAGTTTATTAGGCTAAAGTGAGAGGCATTGCAGTTATCCTTGCTGCATAAACCTTGCATCAAATTATTTCTTCCTCACTCCTTGAGCTGAATTATATATATGATGTCAAAATGGCAGGCAATCTTACACTATTTCTGCTTGTATTAAACATCAAATTACACTTGCTCAAAAGGTTTGGTAAGGCAATTTACAAAGCACACTCAGTGGCCTCGTACATTTCTTTGCATATAAGTTAACACTGTATACCAATCTGTACTTTAAAACTGTGTGTTGCAAAGATCTCTGTAGAATAACTGAATGATAACATTTCATTGGGACAGATCTATTACATGCTGAGATCACCCCTATCTACATATAATGTGAAAGTAAACTAACAGGAGCACAAGAAACAGCAGAAAGTGTTCATGATATATGAAATTGTGCAAAAAAATTGATAAAGAAATTACCATTTTGGGCTTATTTATTGGCATTACTGCCGAGAACGCCTACCTGAACCATGTTAGGATGTCTAATTCTGAAGAACTTACACGGAGAAATTGAAGCATTTTGATTGAATTACTGTCTAACTGTACTCTTAATATCAGAACTGTTCACCAATCCCTTTTTTGGTACAATATTTTCTTGAAGGTCTAAAATCCATGATATAGAGAAATCATTCAGTTCAGCCATATAGTCTATTTTTCACTAAGGGTTTGCATTGTCAGAGCTATATAGAAGATTTTACCGGTGGACAATTCCCTGGAATTCCCTGCAAGGCTTCACATTTAGTTTACAATTTCTGTATCAAGAGAATGCATATGTCTGGTCTGTAGACAGAGCAGCAATGGCTCTTGAAGGGTAAAGCTAAGTCATGTCATTGCATGAATCATTATATTCATTAGCATTCATTGCCAGTGGGACTTTGGTTACTTGAAAACTTTCAATATGTGACAAAAAACCTCATAGAACAGCAGAAACCAAGATTACTTTCCTGTGTTTGAATTCAAGCATGATAACAGTTGACTCTACAAGAGACCATCTAGCATGCTTATAACATACACCATACTTCTGTGCACCTACCTAAGGGAATTGGACATTAAATATTTTTTTTTCTGTGAATGATCTGTCATTTGTGTGTACATCTTCCTCCCCAGTTGCAGGACTTGGTGTTTTTTTCTTGCTGAAATTCCTGGCATTGCTCTCTATCCATTTCTCCTGCCTGTTGACATCCTACTGAGTAGCAGTACAGCCATCTGGTTCATCTCTCACTCCCCACACCCACCACTGGTTTTATATCATCTGCAATCCCCAGAAGAGTTGACTATGTCCCATTTTTCAGGTCATTTAGGAAGATCTAAATAGTACTGTGGCACCTGGGGTACAGCACTGGCTTCCAGCTGGACTTTGTGCTGCTCACCACAGCCCTCTCTGCCTAGCCCATCAGCCAGTTTTCAATCCACCTCACTGCACTTACATAACCCATACTTCATCTCCTTGTCTGTGAAACTGTTACAGCAGTGTCAAAAGCCTCCCTGATGAGGATGAGGTAATCAACACCCACTACTCCCCCCTCAGCCACCAAGCTGGTCTCCTCCTTATTGAAGGGAATCAGGATGGTTAACCACAATTTCCACTTCATAAATCCATGCTGACTGCTCCTGATAATTTTCTTATCTTTCATGTTTCTGGAAATATTTCCCAGTTTTAGATGCTCCGTCACCATCCCAGTGGTGGAGGTGAGGTCGATCAACCGATGGATTCCTGGATCTTTCCCCTTGTCCCTCTTGAATTTTGGAGCGATATTTGCTTTCTTTCAGTCTTCAAGAACCACTTCTGGTTGCCGCACAATAATATCAGTCAGTTCCCACCGTACTTGTGGGTGCTTTCTATCAGGTTTCATGGGCTTATGTATGTTCAAATTATTTAAAATTTCCCTAATATGGTTCTCTTCCACCAATGTCTTCCTTACACCAGGCTTTACCATTGGAAAAAGAGGCCTGTGATTCCTGAAGATTAGTTTTCCAAAAAAGACAGAGCTGCAGAAGTCATATTTGCCTCAAGGCAAAATACTTAATCAGAAATATGTTTGGTTTGAGTAATTTCATAGAAAGTTTTTTAGACCATTGCCTGAATTTCTATTAGAGTGTTTTAAATCACAGGTTTTCCAGGCCATGTGGGTGTTATATCCATGGAGTTTGAAGTCTGCCTACGCCATGTGTTCATGTCTCAGTGTCATAGCATAAGGCACCAAAGTGCCATTGGGTTTTAAGATTCCTGTGCATGGAATGCAAAAACAGCCTGAAGGTTTCAGAGGTTGCAGTGCACTTTACATCAATGTACTTTGGGTTTTTCTCTTGCTCTGAGAATTTAAAAATAGTGATGTCAGATTGTAGCTAATTTTATTTGTTCTGTTCTCACAGTAGCTAAACTACACTGAAAAGAGAGTTAAGTGACTTGCGTAGCTTGTAAGTGTCTTGCTTATTTCCTATACTTGAAATTTAATGGTTTTATGTTGTGTAAGCATATAAATTAATATTGACTATGTGTAACCCTTAGATAATGGCTTTCTAAAACCTGATGCACATTTGCATGGCGAATGTATTCCCTGAAATGATTTATAGTTATTCTTTTATACTTCAAATCTTTTTTCCTTTCTCCCAGCCAGTGGAGGAAGAAAAGTTGTCACACTAAAAGCCTGACTTTGTTCTGCACTTGCACATTCAATCCATTTGCTCAGTGGGATTCCAGCTAAGTATAGAAACAAGAACATCACACTGGGGGATGTAAGCACCTAACAGAGACCTGAAAGATTCCAACCTTAAGCTTTGCTAAAGGAAAATTAGCTTAGTGATCTTACTCTGCTGTATCTCAGGCAAGAATTAAAGAAAAATGAAAAGCCTTGTCTTGCTGACTTCAAACTTACTTGATAATATATGTCATATTTTAAATTGTTATCTGTATCTTGTATTTTCTTCAAGACACTGAAGGTAGTGTTGAACTTTATTTCTTTTCTTAATCTGCCAGGAGGTGTTTTTTGTTGGCACAACTGGAATATGAGTTAAATATAACTCCTTGCTCTGCTCAGGGGTGTGTAGCAGACCACAAAATTTAGTGCTGTGTGTTCTGCTCTGTACAACGAGTTTTAGCCTGTTTCTCCAGTAAGCCCACTGCAATTACTGAAGCCACTCAAGGAATGAAGCCTCTCACAGTTCAAGTCAAGGCTTTGATTGCACCCTATTTTGTCTAGCACTTGGTCAAAGATGTACTGAATTGTTTCAGACACTTGTTTTTTTCTTTAATCATAAGTGAAAGGAGTAAGCACATACAGTGCTTGTTTCTCCCTAGTAATAATAACTTCTGTATAGTGGGAGACATGACTTAAGAAATAATCTAAATAACTTTTTCAGAAACAGCATTTCAGCAGTTTAATTTGGTTCCCAGAAGTTGTTTCCTAAAAGTTACCTCTGTCAGTCACTGGCAGGACTGATGAATATATAACCAGTCTTTCCTTAGCACTGAAAATACGTCTGTTAGTTAAACTGTTTTCCTTTCTCCTGTGCCCAAATTTTATAAACATTTTAGCTTCCAGAGGATCATTTTGGATCATTCTGTTAGCAGAGATTATAATTAGGTGTATTGTAACTGGATTTGTGATACTACACTGTAATTTTCAACAGAACAATTGAGAAAATATTAATAATGATACAAAACAGATGGACAGCTCATACTAACTATATTCTTCATTAAGAATTACACAAATTGCAAGATTATGAAAGACATCTGTAGGAGTCCAGAGCATTCAGCATCTTTTAAGAGATACAACACATGGATGTTTTCAAATAAAGTAATTGGTATCTGAAATCACTTAATAAGATTTTTATTTCTGACCAAGAATAAAATATGCACTGGTAAAGCTAAGCCATTTCTGGAGGGTAAGTGTCTAGTCTTGATTAGTAAGTATATCAGTAATATCAGTAAACTCTTACACAACAAAGCAAGTATGCAGGATGAGGAAGCCAAGCTGGAGACCAGACAGAAATAAGCAAAGTTAGTGGGTTGTTCTAAAAACTAGCTAGATGATGCTTGATGCTGCAATAGTATCTAGTAGAAATTGCAGAGCCAATTCTCATTTTAGAACAAACAGATAAATCACTGACCTGAGCCAAAAAACCTGCAGAAATTATCCTAATCTTTGTAAACAGATTTTTCTTATATCTCTTGCTGTCACTGTGAGAAGGTGAATGTTTCTCTATTTGATTGAAATAAGCATAGTTACAGTCACTGATGGAATGAGGCATGCTTTATTTTACTAGTCCCATCCTACCTGACCTTGAATGTTTCCAGGGGTAGGGCACCCACAACCTCTCTGAACAACCTGTTCCAGTGTTTCTCCACATCATTGTAAAAAGCTTCTTCCTTGCATCCAGTCTAAATTTACCTTCCTTTAGTTTAAAATCACCATCCCTTTTTCAAAATCAACAGGCCTTAGTAAAAGATTTGTCACCACCTTTCCTATAATCACCCGATGTTATCTGCGGTAGAAGACAGGAGTTTTGCAGCATATCTCACTTGTGCTTTTCCCTGTGATCTAATGGTAAAACTGGTCGGTAACCCCATGGCCTTACTTTGCCTCTTTTGTTTTTCTGTTGGTGATTGGCAAATTCCTTCGCCTTTTTCTCTAGGAGTTCTGATAAAAAAGATACAAAATTATTTCACCCTTTCTATTCCTTGACATTTTTTCCAGGTCTCTTCTACAATATTGTAGCAATAATGTTCTATTTTTCCTGGAGTAGCCTTGGGAATCAGAGCATGGAACAACTCCAATAGTGTCCTGGTTTGTGCCCCTCCATTTTGTCCCAACTCCAACTCTGTTTTGATTTTACACAGAAATGCCAAGTAAAACACCTGTACTGGCAGGTGTCATTCTGGAGATGAGAATTATGACATTAAATTGAAATGGGTGAGGAAGGCAAATTAATTAAGCACTTGATTAAGTACTCTATCTTCAGAAAAGAGGCTTGTTGTTTTTTTTTTCTTACAGGATCTCTCATCTCTAAATTCAGGTTTCCTGCAGTGCAAGAATATGAATGTGAATAACAGAAAGTTGAAAAAAGTGTTACTGCCAATGAAAAATAAATAAAAAAATATTTTCTTGATAAAAATTTAATTGTAGCTTTGCAAGGATATGAAGTTGGCTGCAGCTTATCTGTGTTTCTGTCCTGTGTAAAGTCACTCAAGTAGAGTGAGTAGAGGTTCAGATCTCATTTTATCTGACTGCTGCTTGCATGTAGATTTTACCCCATGAAATTTGGCATGCCTCATTTTCCTGCCTGTAATATGGAAATAATAGCCATTTTCGTCCAGGGAAGGTTGATCCTCAAAAATACATTTTTAATACATTTTTTAATACATTTCCGTCTATGCAGAACAGGGGCTGTCTCTTTGCAATGTGTAAGGAGTGATTGTGCAGTGCAACACATAAAGGGGTCTTCATGTTGTCTGTCAGTATCACCACCAGCTTCTGTGAATAGAAAAACATTTTGCAGCTGGTGTGGTCTTGACAAGAGTGTGAGAATGATACTGACTTTTAGAAAGCAACTGTTCCCATTTCATGTTTTAGTCATGATACATTTTACATACCTTGTGAAACAGAATTGTGCTCAACACAGTGGCATGTCTAATATATATTGTTCAAAATGACTCTTTCAACTTCAATTTTTTAAGATGCTATCTGGTGTTTTGTAAATGAGGCTGACTGTAAATTGTAGGTCCTGCATCACATTAGCGTTATAGGAATAATACCAGCACAGTTTATTTGTGCTAGAATCACAACTATTAATAACTCTGTTGAATAGCAATGTTAGCACTGCATTGCTTACTCAAACCTCTGGGGAATGCTAAGCAATCAGCAGCTTTCAGGTACTTCAGAAAATGTATTTCTTACAATTGCCTTTTTTTTAATTGCATTTTCTCCAGTGGGAATTTTCAGGGTTTATATAAAAAAAAAATAAATAAAGCAAAAGTGTTTTCAAAGAAGCTTAATTTTGTATCAAGTGATAAACATTTACATTTGCAAATAAAAAAAATGATACTGATATGGTTGTAGACAAACCTTGGCTTATTCTTTAATACAATTGACCAGTGGAGAACGCATTAGAAAAATATAATTAATTATTGAGTTATTGTTAGTTCACAGTTTTGTAAAAAGACAAACAAGTAAGCTAGCTTTATGTTTCTTTTTACATTTTTGATATAATTTTTGGGGGGGTTTTTGGTTCTTGTTGTCTAAAGGTGTTAACTCTGTGTCTCACCACAGCACTCCTGAGAAGGGATTTTTTGTTCAGACATTCTTGTTAGCTGTTATGAGAAAAAGTTGGTGTTAATACCACTGTTACACTGCTCTTTCCTTTCCCTGAGAGATTTTTTTAGCAAAATGCCCTCTCCCTCAGTTCCTTGAATTCTGACGTGTGTGTGGGTTTTTTGTTTTTGTTTCCCAGCAGCTAAGGAGGCAGTAGGTTTGATTTGGCAAACCATTTGGAAAAGGAGGAGTGGAGAAGTGCCCTGTAACCATTGAACAGTAAGTGCCAGTTTTACTGCTATTTTAGCCACAGAAGTAAATAGGATATGCAGATGGATTGGCATGAAACTTTTATAATACTGAGACGCATACAAAAATGTGCACACCTAGAAGTATAACTACTCTGAAATACTTAAAAAAGAAGGCCAAGAGATCTGCTTGGACGTAATTATGCATCAGGTCATGAGCAGCGTTGAGGTATACAACATAAATTATTGAAAGCCAAAACTGAAAAGTACCTTAAGTGGCATTCTGTTAAATTGATTTGGATACTAAGTAGTTTGAAATATTCAATATCCAAAGCCTCTAAAATTAAAAAACGCAGTTTGGATGTGTGCACACTACTCTGCCCTTGGAAACTAGGAAGTAATTGAATAAAGACATGCCTGTCAACAGTATTTGCATGCTATTAAAAACACTGCTCTGCTTTATAATAAAAATGACTGTCAGCTTTGTTTGCAGCATGCCTGTCTGTTAATTTTAATGCTTTTTTGCTTCATGTCAAATTAAAATTTCAATTTCAAAATGCAGGTGTTAACTGCTTTCAATTTCTCCACAGTAGAAAATATCTCTGTAGCAAAAAGCACTATATAACAATGAATATTACAGGATAGATTTGGATGTGAGAAGCTGAGCTATCCTAATGACACCAATGAGTGAAGCTTGGCCTTAGAAGCGTTTAAATGTATTTGTGAGTGTATTATGCACTTAAACTGTTGTTTGAGGATATAACACAAGAAAAATATTTAAACTTTACACTTAGTATATAAAGCATTAAAAAATTGATTATTGAACAAATTAGTTTAAAGTGAAATTTTTGCTTTTCTTGCAATTGAAAATATTACAGCAGCTGAGGCAAAAGTTGATAGCACTAGGTTGTACTTTTGTTAGCTGACAAAATATGAACTTGGCTTTAATATACTCTAGTGTATTTTGTTTATACACAAGTGCAGGAAAGGAGAATGCCATAAGACCTTCCTGACAGTGGAACAAACTGCTCCCTGCATGTTTTTGAATATACAGAACATTGATCCTCTTAGATCAGCAAACAGCATGTAGAAAATTAAAAGAACAGTG
>NW_005054340.1:4162654-4205676 GCF_000277835.1 Geospiza fortis | reverse complement strand
AAGAGTGTATTTTTTTTTAATGTGGATGTAGCTAGGAAGCAGATTAGACCCAGTCAAACCCATCTTCTTGTTCACTGTTAGTTTATGTATGGCTCTCAGCTATGTTTTCTCTCTCATTTTTGTACCATGTCTGATGCTCATTTGTTTCCTTTGGAAGTCATATGCAGTGCAATAGCCAGAGAAAGACTGATTCAGCTAAAAAAGATGAAGGGTTTTCTGTCCATTAAGTGAACTAGATTGAATTGAAATGGTAGGAAATAAGAGGAAAACCAGAGGAAGTGGACCACAAATGTAACCGTTTCGGAGTGTTGAAGGAAATCCTCTGTATTGCCTAGCTGCAAACTTCTCCCATCCACAAAATTTAGTTTCAATACTTCTGCCTCTGAGGGATTGCACACCTTCCTCTGCTGTCTCCTTGGGTTTTGGATGGAAGCTAACTTCAGCTCCTGAGTAATGAATACTGGTTTGCTAGAGAGGAAGGGCGGAACTGAAAAAGTGAGAAAATTGATAAATTACACAAGCTACAAGGGTTGTGGGATTTTAATGGAACAATAAGTGGTGTGTTTTGCTTTTTTTTTTTTTTTTTTAATAAATGTTGCATATTTTATGAATTACTGTGATATTATAGGACATCTCCTGTGGCTGGTAGAAATATGGCTTAAGAAATTATCTGAAAGCAAGTTGCCATGGGGATGTAACTGCAATACTGTATTAGTAATCGATGTCAAGGCTGTGCTGTACACAGCAGTCACTGAATTGCAAGTATCATAGAGGTGAAACCAAAAGATTTCAGTAAGATGTTGGAGAGAATGATGAAGATTGCAAGGCTTATAATCCCTTTACCAGAATTTTGTGAGCAGTAAATAGCTGATGATCTTATTTTCAGAAACAAAATTCTGATCCTAGGTTACTTGTAAAAATCCTGCCCTGCCTAGCAGGATCAGAAGAGTTGCTATCTGAGGGTTTTCCTACACACTTGGCACTAATTATGCTTTTATTAAAGAATTTAATTTGAAGACATGTTACAAAGTACTGGTGTTATGGGCCTCTAGAATATTTTCTTCTCTATTTCCCTAAAGACTATTTTTCAGGACACAACACGTATGATGAGTTTGTGTCAGGGATAAAGACTGATTACTTTGACATTAGCTGTTTGAGGCCTTGCCTGTGCATATGAGAAGGTTCATGGTTACTGAGAGTGTTCAGTCAGTGATGAACAGTTGTTCTGATGGTCTGTAATTGTGCAGAGTGGGAGCATATTGACAGCAGTAGTACATAGCTGTTACTGTGTTTATTTAAGTAATACTGATAAACTGAAATGAGCTGGATTTTTTGTGTGTTGATGTTATTCTTGTGATTCATGGTATTTTGACATGTAAATTTTTGATGCATTGGATTTTATGGTTGAGTGTTGAAATAGATAGAAGTAGAGCTGCACCATAAATTGTTTGCTTTCAGTCATTTATTTTTGTACATATCAAACGATTCTCATCTTGTAGGTTGTGTCTTACCACTAGCATGTGTAGTCAGCTTCCCTGGAGTCTCATTTCCTTTCTCCCTGGTGAAAATAAAAAATTAATTAGAAAAAAGTATGGTCTCTAGTGCATTACTTTCATAACACCATTGCTAAACGCAGCTGTAGTAGATGAGAAGGAACTCCACCTGTCTATAACTTTATTCTAAAACATTGCTTATGAAGAGGTGGTGTAATTGTTTTGGTTTTTTCTTTGCTTTCAAGAGAAAATGTATGTGCATCAGAAAGTGAATTTTAGAAATGTAGAGAGATTTTTCCCTGTATTTAGAATGCCTGTGTTTACAATAAGATAGTGTATGTATATAACCAGATTGCATAAAAAATGTTTTGATTTATTACAATCCATATAATAAAAAGAGTGGACGGTAGAAGATGAAAGGGAGGAGAAAACCTCACTACAATCCACAAGATGTTTAGCTATATAATTGAGATTTTGGTAAAATTTAGTAACTGACAGTAGAAAATTGGCTTTCTTTCATGTATATATAAGGCAAAAGACTTGGAGGGTATGGTAAAAATTAATAGGATATTTACTAAGAAGAAATTATGGCTAGGTAGTGTTCAGGACCAAATATTATTGACATATATGAGTGCTTTGCATTTGTTTTTATCTCTTAGCTAAAATAAGTTAATTGTTTCTTTCAGTAGTCTATGAACACAGCATATTTGAATGATTTTCTATCCAAGGTATGTTAAGGGCATCCTACAGTCTATATATAGCATATACTTATCCTTTAATAATCTTTTTTAAATGGGAAAACTACATACCAAATGTCCTTGTTCATGCATTAAACTCTTGTTTCCTCATAGCAGGCTGTATTTCTCAGACATTTGTTTGACCACATGCTGAAATTAACAGGGCTGAACTCCGCCTCTTGATAATATATTGGTCTGTTCTTGACCTTTTTTTACAGAGGGAGATGTCCCTGATGGACAAAATCCCTGGTATAGTGCAAATAAACTGGGATGAGTTCTTAGAAAATTGGCTTACACATGTATGAGTGGACATGTGGTGTCTGAGAACAATACAGGCAGCACTGGCCTTTAACCCAAATGCTGGTCATATTGTGGAGCCCAAGCTCTGTCCTTTGCTGTCAGAGCTGGAGAGATGCTGTTCACAAAAGGAATTGCTCTGATGCATATTTCCTGTTTACAGACAGAATAACTGGAAATGTCAAGTTATGTTGGACGTATTTTGAATCCTGATTAAATTTTTCCTCTTTATTTTTTGCCCTTTTTCTTTTTAATTATATATACATTATGTAATTCAACTAGGCTTTGTATGTTTCTAAAGAAAATATAAACTCAGATTCTGAAATATAAAATCTAAAAACAAAACCACACGACCCACTTTTTATTAATTTAAAATTTGGAGTCCAAATTGATCAATATAAATGATTATGAAAACATTTGTAGAAGACAAGACTGCTGTTTAATGAATTTCAGTCCTTTCCCCAGTGTTTTCCAAGAGTAGTGTTTGTAGTGCAGTATAACATTGAACTCCTTTTTACTATTTTCTCTCTATTTGTATAACTAACGGAAGTCAAGAATATCTGTTTTCATGAAATGTGGTAGAAAGTGTTAGGTAAATTGCTACAAAAGCTAATGTAATCTAGAAAACTTAGAACTCACTATTTTATAAATTTCATACCTTATAGAAATAGGCTCTCTAGATTACAAAAACAGAATATTTAATTCTTTGGAATAGTAAAACAAATGACTGCCTTTTTTGCTTTCTGTTATTTAGAGGAAATACTACAAAATATTATGACTCTAATAATTAATCAGTGTCAATTCAGAATTGTTTTAGTTCTTCAGTATTATTTATTTTCATTACCTTTGGATTAAGCACTGAATATTCTTTACTGGAATATTCTTTACTGGATATTTTGTTCAGTCTGTGTATCTTTTCATGTGTCTCTTTTCCTTCTCATGTGTAAATCTGCATTATTGCAATAATCATATAAGAGCCCTTCATTTTCATGCAAGGGGCAGGCACAAGTTCTTAACACCTGTCAGTGTTGCTTAAATCTGACACAGGTATCTTTTACAGACTGTTCAATATCAAGATGTGTACAAACCCAATAATGTCAGCACCTCAAAACTCAGAGTTTTAGAAACAAAACTTATATTCAAGTTTTAAATTTACACCAAGCTGCATGATGATGCTGGTGATGATGGTGTGTAGGAGGTGATTTCATAACCATGAAAAAAAATGCAGCTTTGTTCTGCTCCTTGAAAAGTGATGTTGCCTCAGAAAACAAACAAACAAAATATTTCATGTCTGTTTTTCCCACATAGGATGGGGTTTGGGATGGAAGATAGTTGCAATTCAAGCTCTTATTCCATCAGCCATCACCTGGGGTTAAATATCAGCTGGGGTTAAAGAGCGGGCCCTTATTCTCCTATTTGCTAAGTTGCCTTAGCCTCCTGTGCAAACAATTTCTCTATGAAGAAGAAAGAGGTTTAAAGCTTCCTTAATGCTATTAAATCTGCATCAGATCAGGATTATGAACTTTTATTAGCTTTTAAAGCTTTTCTAATCACTGTGGGTAGTTTTTGGTTTGCTTGTTTTTGGCTTTTTTTTTTTTTATAATGATCTGTCTTCTGCTGAAGATTGTTGCTTGTTGATAACTGAATCCTTTTTATTCTTAAAGGCTGATAAGGTTTTGCTAGTAATCTCACAAGCAACCCAATCCATACTTAGTAACAGTAGCTCTATGTTAAAATATGTGGAAATTCATGTACTCTTAACAATGAAATATTTATTACCTTTAATCAAAAGTAGCAGGTTACAGATGAAATTATAGGTGCACAATTTTAGTTATTATTTATCTTGATTGTTTTCATTCTATATATTCCAAGCCTCATTAAAAAAAAAAAACAAAAAAACAACAAAAGACAAAAAATCAAAACCAAACCTGGAAGTTGTTGCACATTAAAATTTCTTTTTCATTGTTCTATCTCTCTTTAAATTATTCTCTCTCTAGTAACTCTGCTGAATGGCTACTTTCATAAGTAGCATATAACTTATTACAACTTGCTCAAAGATAGTTTTCATGTTTATTTAGGTAGCTTAGTCTACCATTTTCATGACTTGCTTGAATAGAGTTCTATGAATACAGTGTAAGAACTGTTGAATAAGGCTCAAAATGGGAATGAGATACAAGTCCTTGCTTAGATATGGATCCTTGCTGTGAAATTATTTCCATTCTAAAATGAGAGTGCAATTTTGCTAGTCCTTCAGTTCTTTTTCTGGTGCTCATTTAGTGATGCTCAGCATCACTAAACCCTCATCCTGCTCACTTGCAGAAAAAAAGCTAACTTCAGAAAACATGCAAGTTGCAGTTCGAGGCTCTCTCTGAATGCAAAGAGTCCAATTTTTTTCTATTAAGCACACAGTGAATGATTTTTTTAACATCTTCAATTCACAGTAGAAAGTCTCGTATAACATATCATGCTTTTAGAAACAATATCAAAATGTTCTTACAAGGTCTCACTTGTTGTGAGACTACTATTGTGACAATGGAAGACAAACATTTTTTGAAACTTGAATTCTGCATTCTTAAGTTCTCCTGGTGAATTTATGCATATAATCTTATCTTATGTGTATAAAAGCCATTCTTCTAGCACCATAAAACACCAATAATGTGATATTTGAAATGTTCTGTTTTAAGCTAAGTTTTAGTCAGAAAAGCCAGTTAATGTGAATGAGCTTTTCTTTAATAGGCCTAGAGTTAAGTAACTCTTTTTTTGTTTGCTCAATCAGAACCTAAGGCATGATCCTACTGATTAACCTAGATTCTCCTTCCCCTTCTGTTTCTGAGGATTTGCTGGTGTTATGGCTTGAACGTTAAATCTCTGTTTATCTACCTGTTTATACGTTCCTGTGAAGTTGTCAGGACAAGAATGAAGGCTAAAATTTTCACAAGCATGAAATAAAGTTGCATATACAAAGTCTGTGGCCATCAGTGGGATTAGTATATTTAACACAGTTTGCTATTTAAGTCTTAAACTAGTTTGTGAAAATTGTCCACCGTATGAAACTCTAATTAATCTTATGACCATTGATAAAGTCTGATTTTGGTTTAAATTAAAAATAACTTTTCTAGAATAACAGAGCACTTTTTAAGGAAGAACTGAGGTGACTTGTATCTAGATAAAAAAAAAAAAAAGGAGGAGTAACACAAAAGTTATAAATGCCTACCTGGGCTGGAATGAAGAGCAGGCTCTCTGCCTCACAAAAGGAGCTTAGGAAAAACAGTAAAGAACAACCTGAAATAAAAGCATGGAAATAAATCTTTCTGCTCTGAAAAGATGAGGGAGAATGAACATGATTTTGTGTGTTTTAGTATTAGCACAAAACTAGTTTCTTAAAGATTAATATAACAGCATTAATTAATTAATATAGTGTAATATTATGCTTTCAAAGACACTGTTACATGAATCAAAATTGAAAGAGTTGGATTTTTTGCTGTTGTTTTGGTCTCATTTCGCCTTCCTGAGAATAAAAGTTGTGATGATATGCATAGATGTTAGAAAAAACAAGGTATCAAATAGTCAGACAAACACAAGAAAATGTCACCGTCTTCTTCATGTCAATATTGACTTCCACTGATAGCTGAACACTGTTATTTAATGAATACGCTGTCATTTTTATAGTTATTTTTACCTGTTTTACAAATACCATGTTGTGTAATGTACAGTTTCTTAAGACAGGAAAGACATTCCACTCATCCTGTTTATGGATTCTCCTCCCCTTAAAGAAAGAAAAAAATATGCATATATGTATACAATGCAAACCAGCATGCATACAAGAGAATTTTCACTTTCTGGTAGAAAAAATGCAAGATAAAAGAACCACAGACTGGGCCAGTTTGGAATGAAGCACAGTGGGTTATCTGGTCCAGCCTCCCAGCTCAAGCAGGGTCATCCTAGAGCATATTGCACAGGATTTTCTCCAGATGGTTCTTAAATACCTCCAGGGAGGGAGCATACACAGACTCCACAGCAATTCATTCCAGTGCTTGGTCACCCTCACAACAAAGAAGTTCTTCTTGATAGTGCCTATAAACTGTTTTTAATGATTGAGGTTTTTGGTCATGGAATTTTCTTTTCTTTTTTTCTTTTATTTTGTTCTGTCCATAGCTTTGAGCACTGGAAATGGAAAACTGGGCAAAAATTAATTAATCGGGGAAGATTTAGTTAGAAATTTAAACAGACTAGTATGACTACTGAAAGTTGGAAGCTTGTAGGAATTTTGTTCACATAGGTACACACCTGTACAATATGCATATCTAGTGGAGACATCAGAGTAGTGAGGTTGTGTGGTTAAAACTGATTCTAGTACGTTTGGCAGAAGAAATGTCACAGGAGCAATCGAAGACTTAAGGACATCTGAGTTAAAGTGAGATGTGATAATTATCTTTTCCTTATTTGCCTTAGATTTTCTACAAGTACACTGAAGATCAGTATCTCTGGTAGCATTACCTAGGTAGTCTCAGCTTAAAAGAGTAGTACTCATAGTCATCTGGGCGGTGTGGACTTTGCAAGACTTGACTGTCCAAAAGAGCCCCTATACGCTTCTGGAATGATCTGTGGAATTCATCTGCTTCTCTCACACGTCTCTGTGAAATTGAGCCATTCCTCTTGGCTCTGTCTCTAACTTCTCTGTTGCCTCTTGTTTTGCCATATTTGCTGTTTTCTGAACAATTATTCAGTTAGCCTAACTCAGACAACAAATTTCTCTGCAGTTAAACAGTTGTGTGCAGCCTAGAAACACCCTCCCCCCCCAAAAAAATACTGTACATTATGCATTATTAAGATTTCTGTAACAAGATTATTATTAAAAGTGTACGTGATTTTAAGAAGTTTAAAGTGCAGTGCTGAGCTGCTAGCAAAGAACAAGAGGTAAATGCCTTTAACTGCTTCTGAAGCCTCAAACATCTGCATTAGATCTCTCTTCCATTTATTTTTTGCTAGTCTGTGGGATGCTACCATAATGCTCAGAGGAGCTCTTGCTATTCATTTTTGAGAAATAATTTGTTAGGACAAACAGTACCTGTGGACTATACACAAGTGTGGTATTGCAAGTTCTTTCTATTTAAATTAAGTAATTGCTCATCAGTGTCTCATGTATTTTCTTTGTTCCCTGATTGGTGACCTGACCTTAATGTATGGGAGGAATGAGTCAAGAAATCAGTGTGATCTTTTTCTGCTAGGAAGTTCCTTGGGAAGAGAAATAGCACAGAAGAAAAGCCTCTGCTGCTTTGGGAATAAAAAGGGACCTTTGCACTACCTTGCATACCTGTATTACCCTTGACTAGTACATGGACCTCAGATATAAATGTAGATAGTTTCCTCTCTGGTTGAGGAACAGAGAGAGACATGAGTCAGATTAATGAATCATCTCTCTGTGTTACACAGTTGTTCCTTTCACAGCAGGTAATGGTTAGCATGACTGCATGTGCAATTATATTTACAGAAACAGTGGCTGGATTTTATCTGACTAATTGTGTTTTTACTGTGTTGTGCTTCTGACAGTCACTCTCTGTGCAAATCATTTGGGTAGAGTTGCAAAAATATTTCTTCAGTCATTGGTTATGTCATTTCACTTCTTTTGTCCTGTAGTTTCCATATCCTTGCTTATGATAAGCAAAATAGCTTTTTATGCCAGGTGAGGATGGCACTGAATCCCTTAATATTGTTTTAATGTCATGTTTAGATTATCTGTTCATTGTAGCCTGTGTACATGCAGTGCTCATTATCTGCCTCTGTACATGCAGTGCTGTTTGCAGATAAGGAACTTTATCAATCTTGTTTGAAAACTTTTCAGATCCCTTTCTGTTCAAGAAAGATCTGTTTCATAACTCATTTAACTCTCATTCATAAAATGTCTTTGGTCATCAGGGTACCAAATCCATTGATTTGTAATACTGTTTAATAATTTCCTGTTCCTATTTATGAATATAAGAATGCTTTCTAATAGCCATCTTCAATTTTTTTTTTTTTCAAAAATAAAGGAATGTTAAATAATCTCTAGAGGTAACCACTCGCATTTAGTGTAAAAGACCACATAGCAGAACACAGCTCATCTTGCGCATCATCTAACCAAAGCATCAATTAGATAAACTTTTAAAAATCTTGCTATGACAATACAACTTTGATTGCATAGTGGTTCTGATACATTTTCAGCAGGTGAGGATTTTATGTGACCCATCTGTTTGGGTCTGGCAATGATAAACCCTGTTCTAATGAAAATTTCAAGGGCTGATAGTGTTTTGTTATGGAGCATTGATTGTATATAAAAATTGAATATTTTTGAATCTAAAAAAGACTACACTCCCCAAAAATTTTTTTAAAATTTTATCATTGTTCTTGATTAAAACAAAACCATTTGTCCTTGAATGACATTTTTTTAAATAGTTAGAGTGTTTTGTGGTTTTTTGTGTGTTGTTTTTTTTTAATGATGGTTTGGTTTTTAATTTTTGTATCATATTCGGAGTCAGGGTGCCTAGAATCCTTTATTTGCACTATTTAGAATGAATCTCTTTGGCTATGCAAGGTGCTGGATTAGTCACCTAGTGTCATGTGGTTGGTTTTCATTTTTGTGAATGGTGCTTCAGTTAATGCTATCCATTAGGAAATCCATTAAAGCTTGTGTTTAGTGATAAGCTATGCACAGTCCCAGAAGAAAGTACTTCTGAATTCACATTTATTTTTACAAATTCTGTGAACTATTAAATCTGCTATTTTAAGACATTGGTAAACAACAATCTTGACTGTCTATTTTATTTTTCAAGAAAAGGAATGGTAAATCAGATGCTAGCCCAGTAAATATACAGGAGTTTCTTTTGCCAACATTAAAACCTTCTGAATGTTTATTTTTCTGTCGGCTATTTATCTTCTAAGCCTCTTTTGGCTTTTCACACTTCGTTCATCTTCGTGGTACAGCTAGGTAGGATTCCAGTGGGTTTTTTTTCCCAGTGAAGCCCAACTAGATAAAACACATGACTAATCTCCTTTAATCCAGGTGGGAAGGTGTTTGGCCAGAACTGCTTGCACTGGTTCAGCATTTCTGTGCTCTTTTAATTGCAGGTGCTGCTAGGCTGTCCTTAAAATTCTCTTCACAACAAAATCAGAACTACAGATCATGCTTCCTTCTGTAAGGAACGTGACACTTTTTCTACTAATAATTGTAGAATCATGGAGTAACTCGAGTTTGAAGGGACCCAAAAGGACCATTAAACTCCAACTCCTGGCACTGCACAAGACATCCCCAAGTGTTGCACCATGTGCCTAGAGCATGGTCCAAATATTTTTGGAACTCTGACAGGCTTGATGCTGTGACCACTTCTCTAGGGAGGCTGTTCCAGTGCCCAACCACCCCTCAGGTGGTTGTGACCTTCCTTGACCCAAGTACGTGTCATTTTCTCAGGTCACTGATCAGCGGAGAGAAGACACCAGTGTCTGCCCCTCTGCTTCCCCTAGTGAGGAAGTTGTAGACAGTAATGAAGTTGGAAAAGCTCTTATTCATATGATGTCTATTTTCTTTTGTGACCCCAGCTTTAACTGATGCAACCTGTTCCAGCCAACCAGGTAAGTTTTTAATGCTTACTACACTAACAGGCAGTCTAGGCTCTGAATAGTGTAATTATTTCTTACACTGGAGATAAAAATAAAAGAAAAAGAAAATTAACTTTTATCTAGGACTTGAATCAAACCAATGCTGCTTGATTGCTAGGGCTGCAGCTGGATTTTAAAGTAAAGTTTGAAATTTTCAATTTCATCTTGACAAAGTAGAACTTAAAAAAAATCCAACAACAAAACGCCCTAGAAAATTCAGGGTGTTAATGCTGAATGGAAAGTAATCTCTGGTCTTATCTTCTTAATATTTCAGTCTCAAGATATTATTAACACAATATAATATTTTTACAAAGGAAAACATCTGAGTAACCTTATGTGTTAGAAATAAAGAAGAGTCCATACTTGTGCTGGATTAAAGGTTTAGGTACAAGCTGTCTAAGACAAAACATATAACACAAATATGAACAAACCCACTATCTTTCAATTAAGCCTCTGAAAACTAGTGAAATAATTATATGCTAATTACTTATTCAGCAGTTGTTAATCCAAAAAAGATGGCTAAGATTTATTTTCTGTGGTCTTTACCAAATAGTAATATATTAGTTTCTGTTTCTTCAAAGCTACTGGAGCTGAGTTACTAAACAAGAAATATTAATTTAGAAAAATATATCAATAAACCTTATGTAACATGTAACTGAAGGTAAAAGGAATATTTGAAAATAGTATATGCCTCACATGGAAGAAAAATTTGAAAGATAAAAAGAGAAAGTTTTACACTTTAAAAAAATAGCCTGGATTGTGAATACTTTTGGAAGAAATTCTAGGTGTTACAACCTGCAGAATTAATGGAGTCTTCTGACATTGTCTCTGTGGAGCTCCAAGCCAGTAAGAGGAATGAAGTCTCATAAGTGTGGATTATTTGATGAGTGTATGTCAGTCAGGACGGTGTTGAAAAATCCATCACACTTTGCTGTCTGAAATAATTTAAAACAACTTAATGCTAACTCTGTAGCTAAAGGCTACTGTTACCTTTGAAAAATCCCGTGGGGATAGAAACTTATTTTTACCTTTGCCGTGACTATTCTTTGGTATCTAATTAAAACATTGGGGCACGTAAAACCCACATCTGTAATGCCAAATTGTCTTTCTGTTATGTAAACTTATTTTCAGAGGACCAGCTAGCTTGCTTACCCATGAGACAGATTTCTCTGTTGTTTTGTTTTTGCTGTTTTAGAATGCCCAAAAATATGTGATTCCCCTTTTTTTAATAGTATTCTAGGATATGTCTGCTGTTTTTTGTTTCTTCCTGAGCTTTTGATATAACTGTTTCTTTCCTTGTAGGTAGATAGGAGATAATGGGTAAGAAAAAACAAAACAGGAGGGCATTTCTTTTCCTCTTCTTGATTTTCATTTGGGCAATGTCAGCAAGAGTGATGTAATCATCTAAGTAATTAATTTTGTATAATGTCTTTCTCTGATTGTAAATTGAATCTAAGAATATCCCATCTTTTTGCACATACTGCATAACAACTTGTAGTCATTAAGCCTCTACAGTAGTTCTTATACTGTTTTATTTCTTTATATGGTATATATTTTTTAATTTTTTTGATATTAAATGTGATAGCAATTGCCTTGATCTGGGAATTATATGTGAAAATGTGGAAGTTATAAGAGCTTTTTGGGTATGTAATGTAAAAATGGTAGGGAAAAATATAGTAGTTTTGTACTTCCCTTGCCATTTTCAGCATACCAATTCCCAGAAATCTACATTTCTTGTGTAATTTTGTTCCATGATTTTTGTCCCCATTTCATAGTTTCTTTATTCACCTGTCTTTTTCTTGAACTGCATTAAATATATTTCTTACATTTCATAAACATTGTACTGCTGGATTTTTTACATCTTCTCTGACAGCTTCAGCTGTTTCCGCTTGAACTTTCCAATCTGCTTCTCTGTCTTGATTTGTTTTCCAGTGATTTCTCAGTGTCTCTTTATATATCTTATTTTATTTTTTCTCATGCTATTTTTTATAATGTCTGATTGTTTGTTGGGTTTTTTCTTTTTTTTTTTGATTCCCTTATCCAGCCGTTTCTTCACACAACAGAATTTCTGTTGCCATATCTGAAAGAACAGTCTTTATTTTTCATGGAGGTGCCTTTTTTTTATTTTCTTGTAGTTGTTGTTTCTATTTATTTTGTAAAGGGGACTTTTTGTAGAATAATTTAATAGGTAAATTAATAGTTGTAAAACTCCCCTTTTGTAAAGGGGAATTTATGTAGAATAATTAAATAGGTAAATTAATAGTTGATATTAGATTACTACAGACACTTTTTGGGTTTTTGCTAATAGATATGCTCTTCATCAAATGCTGCACGTAAATGTGAAAGAGTGGTACAAGAAATAACACCCCTTGACACTGTACGGCCATCAGCTAGAATTGCTGGCTTAAAGAGGTGAGGAGAGGGGCATTCAATGCTCTTTTCTCTCTATTTCTTTAGGAAACTGATCCATTTCCAGAGTGATAAAGACTATGTTTGAGAATAGTGATATACCTACAAATAAATTTAGCAATATTTTAGGAGTTTGATATCTCATACAATTATCTTACCAATTAATGGAAATTTCCTTATGCTATTGAAGTAAAAAAGGAGTCCAGTTTCCCATTTCTAGAAGGTCAGCCAATACAGAACTATAGTTAAAACATTTTTGGTTATTGGAATGGCTATTTAGCTATTTCAAGAGCATTTTCTTAATTAGGGTTTCCTTAGTTTTCAGTCATATACATAGGTACAACTAAAGCAACAAAAAGGCAAGTTAGTCACATGAAATGCAGTTTTAAATGCAGTCCAAAACAGTTTTGTCGCTACTTCTGTCAGATTGACTAGCATGTGTAGAAGACAGACAATTATATATTGTCTCCTATTACCTAGGCTGAGTAGAACTTGGTGCCTCAGTTTATTGTGTAACTTCCCATAGTTCTACCAGCCTTGAGAATAGAGAATGGAGATCAACTACAGATGAACAACTTTTCTTCATCTATCTGGAAATGTCACTTTTTTTTCTGCCAATTACCTGAGGTCTTCAGGAATACTATATGTTCTCTTAGAAATCTATCAAACTCTTATTCAAAGGATGTAACAAAAAAATCACATTTAATTTTCCTTTCTCACACTAGTGCATTATTCTGCCTCCAGGTGAATTATTCTCCAGGTGAATACACTGTTGTTTCTTCCATGCTGAAGGATATAATATTGGCAATAAACAATAAACACAGGCAATCCAGGACGTAAGATTTTTTGGGGGTGTTTATATATATATATAAATGATAGTGATTTGAAACTGTTCAGATTTTGATAATAATTTTTCTTCTGATTGGAGGAGATTTACAAAACAGAGGGCATAGAGAGAAGTCAGAAAGCATATAAACAATTTTAATTATTACAAGCTCCATAGCTAATTGTCACTCTGTCACCATGGAACTTAAAAGGGATGTATAAAATTAAGTGGACTTGTGCTAAATGTGCATCTGCAAAACTCCATCATTCAGAAGCATTCAAATGGGATTCAATTTGATGGAAGACAGAGGACACTGAGATTCAGGGCAAGATCCATTACAAAGGATGCATCTCCTCGTGGTGGTGAAACATAAACATTTTGCATCATTATGCTCCTGATAGTTTCCTGGGAATTCATTATAGGGTCTTACACTAAGCAGTAACTACTGTGCTGTAATGATTTCTAGCAATGTTGGTGGAACTTTCCCATCTCACCTTATTTAATTATTTATTTTAATTTTAACTCACTCTGACAGTCTCTTGAGCTACACAACTCATTTTCATGAGGGCTCCCAGGGCTATAACACAAGTCTTCTCTGCAGCTGCATGAATCATTATAACAAAAGCCATAAATCAAGACACTGACTCTGAAGCTGCAGATAAGAGCAATAAGCAGGCAGCATCTCAGTATGTTAGTTTCAATTCAAAGGATTTCTGAAAGTTCATTTCTTTTTTTTTTTCTCCTCTGTTTTTCTTCTGTTTCTTCCCTAGTCTTTGTTTTACTGTCTCCTCTGTGTTAACTATGTGAGCTGTTTCTGTCTCAACTTTCCCCTTTAGACATACTCTGCTGTCTTCAAGGTAGATTTGAGGGTTTTTTTGGGGTGGGTGTCAGGTCTTTATTAAATGCTTATTCTACACCTTTAGTAGGAGAGTGCTGAATAAGGACCTTTGTACTAAGTATTAATTAAGCTTTGGCTTTAAAGATGTTTTCCAGAGGTGTAACACTTCAAAGAATCAACATTTAAACCCCCTCCTCTTTTGATTGCTGAATTTTTCTTTTTGGAAATGATTCTTTAGACTTCATGTATAATTCAGGAACTGTTGAAGGCATCAACTTCTAAGTATAACAAGAAGTAGATATTGCAATGTTTTTTCCTGCTACTGTTATTATCATCATTATTATTATTATTATTATTGAGTATATTTATTCAGAATAAAGGATTTTAAAACTTTAATTTTGGCTTCAGGCACTTAAATTTCTTAATTGAATTTAATAAAATAGTGGTTTTACTAAATAAAAATGTATTGCCTCCTAGTTAATGTTAATGCTAAGATGAACAGACCTTTTTTGGTGGAAAGACGAGAAAAAGACCTTCATATTTCGCTGTAGTATTTTATCTTATTTTTCCAATATAATTGAATATTATATTTAATATTATAATACAAATATATATCATTTATAATATATATTATACACACATACACACATCTATCTATATCATCTATATCTATATCTATATCTATATTTATATCTATATCTATATCTATATCTATATCTATATAATATGTCCTTAATATTTGTTCTGGCTCATATGTGACTGTGGCATAACAGTTTGCTGGCTCCATCTTGATTGTTTTGGTATGATTGGTTCTTTTTTTCCTATGGATGACTTCTGAGAGGGAAGACAAACAAAGTTTTGTTTAGTAAATCTTGATTTGTTGGTAGCTTCTGTACTCATATACACAATTTTTGAGGCAAGAATTTTCCATCTCAACTATTCCCACAGATTTTTGTAAAAGAAAGTTTAGTAGTAATAATCTAAAATACATTTTAAATGCGCTATTTTGAGAAATCTCAATGCACTTTACATACCAATTGTAAGTTATTATCTGCTGCTTCTAGTCTTATGAATGGCTCCCAGGCATTTCTCAGGATGGAAACAAAGGGAAGAAAAATAATACTTGAATGAATAAAGCTAAAGAGTTAATCTTTTGTGAGACACTTCTTAATTTTAATGTACATCTTAAGTATAATGATGACTAATCTATTTAAATAGATCATCTGTATATATAGAAATCTATACAAGGAAACTGCATGCCTCAAGGTAAAAAATTATTTCTAACATGAATCAGCAAAGAATGCAGAAAGGCAAGGAAACTAAGAAAGAAGCATAATATATCCAGAAACAAATGTGAGACCCACAAAGGCTGGATTTTATCTGTACTCTAATTTGGACATCATACAACATTTAACTGTAAAAAAATCCTATTAAATCACATTTGAACTTATGAGAGATAATAATTATTCGTGTTGTATAAACCTTTTCAGAGATAGAATGCCAGAATTTTAAGGGAATGGTGTCTTGGACTTCATAGGGATTGAGGGGAGACTAAAGTGCTTTGGAAACAAGTAGAGGAATTCTAGATGTCTAAAAACTTATTTCTTCAGTTGAAAATTACATATAGAGTTTCATTTTGAGCTCCTGCACAACCACAAGAGACTGAAATTCTTTCTTCACTTCAGCAATACCCACTATCCTGAACTGAGTACTAGCAATGGAAAATACGTCCTTTCTGTCTATTTCTAATGTACAGCGGTCTTGAAGTATTCTTCCATTGTTCTGATGAGGAATTGTTTTCACCTGAGAGGTTTGGGATTCCATTATTATTATGGACTTGAGAGAAACATAAGTTCAAAAAAATTGCAGCCAAAAGACACCTAATAAATTTTCTTCCACTGCAGTAGTTTTTCTGTCTGATTTCTAAATTCTTTTTTGGTTCTTCTTTAGGGATTTTGAATTTATTCTGTTGGGTTCCTATGAAACCTAGAAAGAAAATTAGTTTAATTTGTTTATGTAGCTTATGTTTCTGTTTATGTGGCTTTATGATACTCAAAGAAGACCAATATAGGAAGAGTCCAATTTTTGTAGTTTCAATTGCATGTTTTCAGACTCCTGATGGACTGACTGATATGGAGATAATCTTTGACATCATCAGATAACTTAACAAATGGTTACTTTAATGTAACTCTTTCTCTAAGATTGAAGAAATATTTTACTTTCAAGGTACTTGGCTTTAAGCACTACATCAACTTCCAGATATATTCACATTTTATTATTGTAATAAAATAGGTTACATTTTCCCTTTTGAGGCTGAGAAAATATTTTCAATATACTGAAAATACTGATATCAAAACAACGTGAAATTCCTGTCAGTATGACATAATTTAATGATGTCCTAGATGATATTGGTTTGAATTTATATAAAGCACAAGGTGTAAAAACGCACACTTTGACTGAAGCTTCCTGTCAGTATGCTCTAGTATTGACTCAGAATTTTAAAAGCCCATTTTGGTGGCATTCTTTCAAAACCCATTATAGACTAGGTATTTTTCATCAAGCTGGATATCTATGTGATGTATAGAACATCAAAAACTCATGTGAAATGATTTAGTGATCACTATTTAATGACACTGTAGCAATGATTTTGTTCTACTGCCAGACCAGGACAATGATTTGTAGGTAAAAGCCAAAGGAACTGTTCTGAATCATCCAGGATTTAATTATAAGTGTTTTCACAGCTTGTGGGAGCCAGGCTCTCTTACTGTATTTTAAAATATACAATCAGGAAATGCTTTTACAGGAAGCATTGAAATGAAATTTTAGTTCCAATGGTAGTCTTTGACTGAGTGCTTAGTACAACTTTGAGTGTAATCTAAGGTCAGAAACTGAAAATTGCTGGTTTTAGTGATGAGTAAGTGTCTTTCTTTCCTTTTCATATTAGATAGAAAATGGTCGGCCGTGGAACTCTATTGTGAAGACCTCAGAAGAAATATCAATTTTTCCAGTCAGCTTTTCATAATGTAAATATAATTTGAGCTTTCCCAAATGGGCAGCTAAACCATGAACAAGCAGAAAAACCTAATTTGGACTGTGTTTCTGAAGCAGACGTCACCTTCTCTCTCGGGAACTTATTGAAGGATTACAGCTGAAAAGGACAAGAGAAAGAAAACCTTGAACAGCTTATCCTACAATGAGAATTACAAGTACATCTTGTATCTGCCCAGTCCTAGTTTGTCTCTGTTTTGTACAGAGGTGTTATGGAGCTGCTCACCATGGCTCCATCAAGGTGACCAGAAATCAAACCAAACACATAGAAGGCGAAACAGAAGTGCATCATCGTCCAAAGCGTGGATGGGTGTGGAATCAGTTCTTTGTTTTAGAAGAACACATGGGACCAGATCCTCAGTATGTAGGAAAGGTAAGGTGGTTGTTCTCTTTTGGCTTTGGTTTGTTTTTTTCCATTCCCAGAAATGTGGCACTGATAAGAGGCAGATAATTTATCTCCTTAGATGGCACCTCTTTTAAGGGAAGACACCTCTTGGATTGCTACATAGATTTACAGTGAACTTGCCAGTTGCCTGTGAATACTTTGTTTATTATCAAAAGGATAAATAAAAGTATATAGGATGAAGATTCTAAGAAATTATAAACCTGTTTTTACTCTGAGCTCAGCTAAAAAGAGTGTGTGCAGTTGATCCTGTTACATCAATTTCCGGAATCCTAAATGCATGGGGTCACTGCTAATGACTTTTCCAGAATATTTCAGAATAATTTTCAGTTCTGCTTCAGGGAATATTATAAATGCAATCTAAGCTCCATAGGGTATTCATTCCACTCTGAGTGTAGGGTGGAAAAGATCTCCTCCAAAAGGAAATCCTCAATGGCTTTTTTCATACTAGGAGATACAAGGTGTCTTACATGTTAGAGTTCCTCAGGAGTCTGTGAGAGCAAGCTCTGCATTTATATTCTGATATATAGAGTGAGCCTCAGACATAATGTTCAGACTAATGTAATTGAACTGAAGCCTGGCCAGCTGAAGTCTGATTCATCATGTGTAATGTTGTCTATAGATCTTGGGTTTTAACTTGCATTAAATAACACACAACTCTCTATATAACTTTAACCTATTATATATGACAGAGGAAGTTTTGCTCTTCTTGACGACTGTCTTGCTGCATTATGATAGAATTTTTTTATTAGATAATCTACATGAGTCTTAATTTCCTTAATGAAATCAGAAAAATACACAGAATATGAGGGGTAAAGTAAGATGGTTAATAGGGAAGAGGGCATGGAAAAAAAAATTCATTTTAGTTTCCCTTGAAATTAGAATTCTGAAAATTATATTGTAGAAAGTGATGCAAGGGAACCAGTAGCCTCTGAAATCACACACGTCTGGTAGTGAGGGCTTCCAAATTTGAACATTATCTTCTGAACTAAAAATGGGAAGTGAAACAACTGTATTTAAGAGACTGTTAACACAAAGGCTGAAAAAAATATTCTGTTATGCCAAACTTAGTAAAATACTAAGTATTTCAGAATGCCAAAAATTATTGAGATATGTAAAGAAAATGTAAACTGAGAAAGGACCTTTCTAAATGGAGGTAATGATTTGCATTGAAAGAGAAGCTTTAAAAGTGGTAAGGGGATGAGGAGATGTGCCTTCAGACACCTTTACGCTGATTAACAGTTTCATAAATTATTTTGGAATGGAATAAAATTTTGCAAAAATATTGTTGATGCAAAGCTTTGCAGAAGAATCAAAACATTTTCTGGAAAGAGCTAGATATTATGAATATGGTTTGGATATAGAAATAAAGAGTAAACCTTGGGAATAGAGAACAATGTAATGAATTTCTGTTATACACTAGTGATTTATTGTAATTGAGAGAGGAAGAGAAAGAGCTGGTTACCAGATCTAGTGTCATGTCTTAAAGAAGGTGAATGTGATACTAAGCTGCAAAAGCTGATATATAAAAAAAAAGGGATAAAGAGCACTGAAGACATTGTGGAAAATAATGTTGACCTATTTGCTATTCTGGTTACTTTCAGCCAAGAAAAATGGATTTATATGTGAAGCTGTACAGAAAGAATTTAACATTATGCCTGGGATATTAATGGAGAATAAAATATGTTTGTTTAATTATTTCCAAAAATAATAGAAGAGGGCACATGAGAGTCTATAAATAGACCTCTGAATAAACCACAATGAAAAATAAAAGCTATTTATGTTGACTACAATTTTACTTGAAAAACTAAGGTTTTGGTGCTGTGAGTTAATTTAGAATTCACGTTTAGTAAATTTAGAATGAAAACAAGAATTAGTCAGATTCTGAAAGAGGTTACTAACAGGAAAAGAAAAAAAATAAAAGCTGAAGGTGTTTCAAAGTACAGTATATTTGTCTTTATGAAAGCATTTATAGACATGATTGCGTGCCAGAACAGAAGCCTGGATTCAATGAGCTAAAGCATGGTCCCTTTCAATTTTATGTTCTTATGAAGCTATTATATATTTCCTTTCATCCCCTGACCACTCTATTAATGCCACATTTACAGAGATCAATGAATAGAATTCCTTTCAATCCTTTGTGGTCAAAATGTGACTGCATGCCTTGTTTGAGAACATTTCTCCCTCTATACTTACCAGTTCTTCTCCCATTTTCCTCAAATAATTCCCTCTGGTGCTCATAATTTTCTACTGTGAGTACTTCACAACATTAGTAAGCTTGTCTTTGCAAAAGCTTTGTGGAACTTGAAAGCAACTGTACTGTATTTTTCATTTGGTTTGATTATTCTGATGACCTGATTTGAAGAAAAGATCAATTATATTAGCTCAGGCATATACTTTCAATTAAAAAAAAAAAAAAAAAAGGGAAGGAAAGGGAAAGCCTGAACTGAGACTGTCATATTATCAATAGTTACCAAAATGTCAGTAGTGGTCATTTAACACAAAAAACCAGACATTTTAGAAAAATAAATTTTTTACTAATTTTGCATTACATTGTACACATCTCATCAAGGTCTCATTTTATATGCCTTTAATTTGGCAAGTAATTTTCACACAAAGCCCCTCAGTTATAAAGGAAGATAGTGCCCTTCAATTCCAGATTTCTGTTGGGTGGCAGCATGCTGTCAATTCTGTCAATTATTAATTCTGTAGACTCCTCTGCTTCACTGGTGAGAGTTCTTCCATTTCAGATCTGTCCTTTCACATATTTCACACCCAATTTGGGAGTAACATCACAGAAAGCAGAGTCATTATGTACAATGGTGTTATAATGCTCACAGTCATTGTCATGGAAATGCACAGTGAGGACAAGAATAGGGTAGGCCAGCAGTGAAAATGGTAAGCTTTCTCATTCTTACTGTGAAATTACTGTCAAGAGGATGGAATAATTCACTGCCATCATCATAAAAACAGTGCTAGGACAACAAATTATTATTATATTTTAATATCACGCATTCCCCCATTCCTCAGTCATTTTTCCTTTTCTCCGAGAAAATGTTATTTGGAGAATTCTGTATAGAATTATTCCCTATTAACCATACTTACCAGGTTTTTCTAGGAACATGGTGAGACACAGGTCCTGGTAATATTAGCTTATTGTAGAAATGGAAAAATCCTTTTGTAGATATTGTCTGAGGTCCTCAGATTATTGAGCTGGTTCCCTGCTGTTGCACGTGGGGTAAGTCTGCAGTGTTTCAAAGTACGTTTCACTGATGAAAGAACCCAAAAGAATAATTTTGTATTTAAAAAGGTATCTTTAAAGTGTTTAAAACCACAGTGACTTCATTTACCAAAATTATTAATTATTTGTGGAGGGTTTCTGGAAAACTTCTGAATGATCAGTGGTATCTGGAAGTGTTAGTTCAGAGAGACTATTCACCTGCAGGTGAAAGCATGTGCGTGTGTGTCTGTGTGGGTGTGTTTGCAATGCAGAATCTGTGGAAATTTGAGTAAGGAAGATAAAATATCATTGCCTCAGATAAGTAACTTGAATGCACAGACTGAGCTTTCAGCTATATGAGTTTTGTGTGTCACTGATGTAAACTTCTAATGAAATTATAGCCATGAGTGCAGAAAGGGGCAAGGTTAGGGAATGCACAAGGGTCTGATGATGTGTCAGTTACCTACTGCACCAGATCAGAGGAATGAAGATTTTCCTGTAGAAATCTAGAAAAATTTGGGCTGTAGTCCTGCAAGTTTTTGCATCTCTCACTTGTCATAGCTGATATCATTTACATTTCTCATGCATTTTCTGCATGTTTCTAGGTTAGATAACTCATGTCTCAACATTTGGAAAAAATAGCAAATAAAGAATTTTAGGAAATAAATTAAGAAGACTATGTGTTTCCATCCATAACATTCTTAATTTTGAACCTTCACACCTCTGTTTCCAGAGGGTCTGCTCCTTCTTAAAAGGATATTTCTAAAAATCAGTTGTACTGGAAGCAAGTCATAACTACACATTTGCTGTGCTTTTTCTTTGGAGAGGGAAGTAAATAAGCAGTGATAAAATGAAGGTCGCTGTGGATTTGGAGCTGAGTGAGTCATGCTATTAAGACTGAATAGCAGAGGATATGATGCACAAGACTGAAAATTTATCTGTGAACCCTTTGGATCTCTGAAATACCAAACCGATACCTCTTAATTCACTTCAGATGACTTCTGAAGAGTAAATAAGAAAGACTGTTCGGGTATTCAGATCTGCATTGGTTTTCAAGTGTTTTTTTCTTCCCTAGTTTGGGGGATGGCACTTCACTTAGTTCTTACATGTTTACCTGTAATGCAAAAACAGTTTCAGATTAATACTGATAGAGATAAAGAAGCATGGAACAGTTGGAAATGAGTGTGAATATAGGAAAGGGGAGAAGAAAGTAACAATTTTTAATGTGTCTTGAAATGTTTCTACTGAAAGTTAGATTAGGAAAGGAATTCCAGGTTTTATATTGGGTTTACAATATAGCAATTCTTTTAATTCATCATTTTATTCTTGAAAACATAAATACAGCATAACAGACTTGTCATTCAAAATTATTTTTCAAAGTAATATGTGACATGTTATTGCAATAAGTTAGTACAGTGAATCTAATCTTGCCTGACTAGATCAAGAGAATTTCCCATCTCGGATTTAATGACAGTAAGGGGGCATCATATACGTTTTAGAATAAGTGCCAAGGAAAAAAAACAAAATTGGAGTTTAGCAATTAAAACATTTTTATTCCATTTTAGAGGTTTACATAAAAAAATATATGAGATGTTCCAGCATTATTAGCACAAGCAAATAGTTCCAAAATTTATTTTGATAAAAAGGAGTTTTATTTTATAGTAGAGAGAATTGAAAGGAAATTTTGGATGACATAGTCTAAATATTTGCACATGATTTGTTAGCCATTTTCATGCCTCTGGAAGGTAGACAAGTGTCATCAGCAACAAAAACAACTCAAATAACATGCATCTCACTTTCTACCTTTTGGGTTGCTAGTTTCACAAATAATGTATTTATATACAATAATTTTCCTCTATACCTAGGGAAAATGTAGTAGCAAGAACAACATAAATAATAAACCTGATGTCAGTATAGCACAACATTATATGGCCCTATATCACATTAGCCATCTCCTTTTCTATTGTAATTTTTACAAAAAAAGCTAACTCAATATTCTTTCCAAACTCAAAGCTTTCCCAAATAAAAAGGCATGCATATGTGCTTGTTTTGTCCTGAGTTCTGTTTGCACAGACAACTTTGCTGCCTTCTACCTTCATTTGAAAAATGTAATTTGGTTTCACATTTAAAAGTTGAAGGCATACTACTTGAATTCTACAAGTCCACAGATGCTGTGGGCCTTTACATTTTTGGGTGTGGGGTTTTTTAAGTGGCATCTCTAAATATTTAAAGGTCATCTGGGGGAAAATCGCATACAAGAGAAGAGGGAGTTTCATCAGCCAGATCAGTCTGACTTTCTTCCAGTGTGCCCAGCTTTATCTGAGGTTTCCTGAAGCATGGCACTGACAGGGGCATTTTGACTTGACAGACCAACCAAAGAAACAGAAAAGCATGAAAATATTGAACTTCAGTCCTAGTCCAAAAACATAGGATAAAGTGTTTACCTTGTTTAATTTCATTTAAGTCAACATGAAATTGCACCAAAAAGAAGCTGTCTCTTTTAAGTCAAAACAGCTACATTAAGTCTAATATGTCAAAGTAATAACTGTTTTTGTTAGGAAGCTTTATAGAGTCTGTCAGTTCTATATTGCAAAACATCAGCTCTCTATGTGAAGACTGTTATTTAAATTAATGGTTCAAAATAATTTTGTCAAGGTGATCTAATCTTCCCTGAAGTTATTATGGACTGAAGAACTTGATTTTTTTTTCTTTTTATTCTTTCATGATTTGCCATACCAGCAGCCAATCTTCTTTACACTGAACAACGACACTGATGAAACCAACATCTTCTGTGTGGAACTGCCACTTCTCACTTAAATGGTTTAGCAGTAATTTTTTTGAGAGAAAATCCAGCCTTGTTCCCGCCTTTCTTTTTTTCTCTTACTTTGGTCATGGATTGGTTTGAAGCGCCGGGGCTGTGCCGGGGCTGCCCGGGCCGGCCCCAGGCGGTGCCAGCGGCTGCAGCGGCCCCAGCGCAGGGCACGGCTGAGCCCCTCAGCCCCGGGGAAAGCCTGGGCAAGGGAGGGCAAAACGCTGCCCGGCAGCCAGGGCTGAGCCAGGGGAAGCGAGCGAGAAAAAGCCCTGCGAGCCCCGAGGGGACAGCGGGAGCAGGGCCGGGGGCAGGAGAGAGCCGGCAGGGATGGCCCTGCGGCCTGGGAGAGAGCCCGGCCGGGCTGGGCTGGCCCTGCGGCCCCTGGAATGGGCTCAACGTTGGAGGAGGGAAATGTGAGGAGAGGCGATGCAGAGGGGAGCTGCTGTGGGCTGCCCGCTGACCCCCATTCCCCATCTGCCTGTGCTCCCAGAGGAGAAGAGAGAGACCAGTCAGGACCGAACGTGAACTTGGCAAAAAGCTGGGTGTGGGGGGAAGTTGGTTCTAAATTTTTTTGCATTTTTTCCTCAACATGCAACTCTATTTTAATTGCTGGGAAATTTAATTCAATTTTCCCGTGTTAAACGTGTTATAGGTACTAGTCAGTGATCTCTCCACTTTTTCCCAGCCTATGAACTTTGCTACATCTCATTTTCTCCCTCTGTGATCTTAAGAAAGAAGGCTGAGAGAGCAGCTGGGTTGGTGATTAGGAGACAGCCAAAACTGACTCACCATGAAGATGCTGTGGTACAACATGCCTGCTCTGTAATTGCATTTTTAACTGATGACATACTTTGAATGCAAAACCTCTTAGCCTCTGACAGTCTTTATATGAAAACTATGTAAAATGGCCATATAATTGGTGTCTGTTAAAAAAAAACCGAAACAACAACAACAAAAAAAACAAACCAACCCCCAGAAATAGAAATACAAACAAATAAACAGAAGCTTAAAAAAGAAGTTTTACACCAATTAGATCCATCAGATGTAGCAAGGATTTTTATATTAATTGTAGCAAGCATTTTTAATATTAATTATGATCTTAGTAACTTTATTTTTAAAGAATATTTACCATCTAATGTAAATCAATAGATAAGGAAGCTGAAAGTATGCTGATAAACTCCAGTGTGAATTAGCATATCAGTTACTTCTCAAGTATCTTGACCTTACTTTAAGAGAGGTGCTCATTCATGTTCATTGTCTGTGTAACTTTAAACACTCACAGGCCTTTTTGTCTTAAAAGATTTTGCTACATCAATTTGCTATTCAATATAGTTCATCAACTCATTCAGGATATATTTGTGAAATTGCATGTTATCTGGACATGGCTTGTTTAAAACACTGACAGGAACACTTCTGTTGAACGAGTCAAACTGTAGTCTAAATAATTTCGTTTACTGTATAACAAGCTACAAAAGTTTAAAAAGGTGAAGTAAATTAAACATAAAAATTAGGTCTTTTTTCATCTAGACCTATGTGACAAATGAAACCATGCAGAACATGCTTTTTTGGCCCGCTTTTCTAAGGTGAAGGTGCTGTAACACAATACGAATTTCAGGTCTAGTAGTTTATTAACTACTCTCAAAGTGTCTGAGCAGCAGACAATTATGAGATTGCAATATTCCTAGACTCAGTGGAGGTAGCCAAGGGTGATTTGTATACCATATTCTGTACAGCTGTAAAGATAATTACTCAGTTTTGTTGATTTTTAATGTGGTGCCTTCTCAGCAATTGCTTCTTTGCCTTAGAGGTTACACTCACTAGATGTTGTCCTTCAAGTCTCAAAGAAAATTTGTACCTAATGCCAAACTGTAATTTCTTTTGTTTTAGAACACATGCACATTTTTTAATGGCAATAAAAATGTGTGAGACAATAACAAGTAAAGCAGGAGAACTAAGGTTTAAATCTAAAAGTTCTCTGTCATTTCTAATATAACACAGTCTATGGAACTAAAATCACAGTGATGGATATTGAGATGAAATGTCTTTGTAAATGTTTAATTTCTAAAATACACTAGGTTTTTCTCCTTATTGTAGTGGAAAACTACAGCCCATAAAAAAAGTGAGAGCATTATTTCAGAATGTTTTTTTAAATATTTTTTCTGCCTAGCTGGATTAGCTCTGGTTGGTCCTTTGCAAGCAGCTCGTTCTCATTTAAATAGTTATTTCCTCAAGTTTATCATCTACAATTTAAATATACTTTAAAAAACAATAAGAAGAACTCAAGCCTCTTTGTTTGGAAAGAAAGTGCAGAAGTGAGATTGCATTCAGATTATGCACAATGGTTTACAGTCAAGAACTGGAGCAGTGAGAAGTCTTTACATCTGAGATTAGAGCAGAATAATTTTAAAGTCATCTTTGTATTCCTGTGATCTTGGGCCCATTTACTAAAAATCTGTTCTCTCCAGAATTTTGTTGAGGTTTTCTAAAAGATGGGTTGCCTGTATGGAGCTATTCAAGACAGGAGATATAGAATTGTTACAGAAATGTCTTTGTATCAAGTCTTCATTTTAGCTCTTCTAATATTTTTTAATTTTTCATCAGATTACAAACAAAAAAAAAATCCAACCATCAGAGTTATAGTTTGTATTCATAAACTTACAGTTTGGATTTAAGTCAGGCTTAGTGTACAATTAATTTGTGTGGTATGAGATCAATGCATGTCCTTGTCTGTTTTGTTGTAGGATATGTGTAACCTTAACTGTTGCCAAAATGTGGGGTATTTTTATTGTCTTCCTGTGAATTTTAATAATGGATACTTAAGCTATCAGTATAAAAAAGGAGAGCTTTTCAAGGACATATGAAAGACATACTAATAGCTACAGTTCTACTGAAGAGATCTTTTCATAATATTCAAAGGTCCCACTTGAGACATTCTTGTGATACTGATAAAAGAGGTGCTATCTGACAAACACCCTCCTTTCCATTAAGAAAGCCTGTTCAGGAAAGCGTTTCTGTATACGTTTGCAAAGCAAATAGAAGTGTTTATAACTAATATAAATGTCCATTCAATATAAATGTCCATAATAAAAATACATTTTGAAATGTATTGTCGATTTTTACCTTTTTTTTAGCAAGTTTTTTAGTAAGTGTTTATTAATATATATACATATATATATTTATATATATATTACTACTTAGTATTAATTATAAATCTTAATTGTAAAAGTCAATAGAGGCTTCAAGTATAATTCTGAATTTGGAAATATTACAGAAGCAATGTTTGCACACTCTAGATATATGAATACTTTCTATCTGAATACCTTGGGTGAAATCATGGCGACATAACTTTCAACAAATCAAACAGACTCTGACATCTGTATGGATGTTTCAGATGTAGTATTAAAACTGTGAGAACATCATCATTATCCTGCTGATGGAAATAACAAAGTTGCTGATGATGTGTTGAGTGTTCAGATAGATTCTAAGACAGGAAAATTGCAGCAATGATGGGAGACTTCACTTACTCCCTGGAACACAGGTTGAATTTTACACTGAGCTTGAACCCTAATATCAAAAGGCTCTAAGCATAAAAAATGTCTGCCTCAGAAGTTATCTAGTCATCAATCTAAAAAAGAGGAACTAAATCCAAATTTAAGTAATGCATGAAGCTAATGCAAAATACCCGACACAAAGACGTGAAGGGCTAAAGGAGGTTGGAATGACCAAATCATACAGTAGTGAGGGCAAATAAAGGTGTAGCCTCTAAAAAAAGTCAATTTCCAAATGAGAGAAATAGAAAGGATTGAGAAATGTTACATGTTAATTGTGAAGCAAAAAAATGCATTGAAGTGAGTTTGAGGAAAAACTGGCAATAAAATATTCTTCTTTAGAAATATGAGGATTTGGAAGACTACCAGAGGTTACTGTAACAGAAGACACTTCTGGGACATAAAAAACCTAAAGAAAACAAAATAAGACTGTTGCAGAAAAGCTAAAAGAATGCTTTTAAATCTCTTTAGGAGACCTTGAACAGTTATTTTATGAGAAATGCATCAAAGGTGAAGTCTCAAACTGAGGCATTGTGGGAGGCACTCTGGAGAAAATCAACAAATTTACAGTAATTATCACACATACTTGCTGCAGTAACCCAGGAAGAAATACCTAATCAAATAACTTTGGCATATAGATATATAAAACTACTTTGGTGCCTGAGGACCAAAATGTGCAGTTATAGCAACACAGTAAACAAACTAAAAACAATCTCAAAAAAATCCCCAAAACTTTCATGTGAGGAAAAGCAATACCACTAGCATTTTAAACTATTTGTGGGAAGCAGGTAGGTGACAAATAGCTAGGTGACAAATTTTATTAATTATAAGAAGCTGAGAAGAAAAAGGGAAAGACCGACCATAATGAAGTCTAGCAGAAGGATCTTCCAAGAATGACTGAAATTCAGTACAGGTAAAGATAGAATGAGGCATGTGAGCAGCAACTTGAATAGTTTTAACTGCGTTAACAGTTACCACTCATTAGAAGGACTGTGAGGTTCTATATCTCTAAGATAAAACTCCAGCAGCTAAGTGCTTGGAAACAATCCAATGAACAAACTGAATATTAGAAATCATTGGGAAGGGAAAAATCCCCCACCAGTAACTCTTTAAAATGACAGTGCACCTGTACCTCAAAAGCAAATCATGGTTTTCATATTCTTATCTCTTTCCACAGAGAAAAAAAATAGTTCAGAGAAGAACTACCAGGCTGATGTAAAGTACAGGACAGCCTCTGTATGAGAAGAGACTAATTAGATTATTAGCCACATTATTTGATAAAATCCATATTTTCAATTAACAGCTTCATTTCTGGAATTTTTATATTCTTTTATAGCTGTTGTTTTTCTAGGTACAGGATTTTTTTATGGGAAATTATGGCTTTGGAAGTAGTATAATAAACACCTGAATGGAGGAGGACTCTTCTGGCTGAAAAAAAATGAAGTGGGTTGGGTAGTGACCTAGACAGTTTTAAGTAATATAGTAATATGAATCAGGAATGGTTTTTTACTTTCTTTCCCTTCTCTCCAACAAGCAGTAAGAGTCATACAAACCTGCCAAAATCATAAAACCCAAAAGCAAAAAAAAAAAAAAAAAAAAAAAAAAAAAAAAAAAAGACCAACTAAAGAAAGGTTGACAGCCTAAAAATAAAGGAAAAGTTAATGTATGAAATTGGTGGAACTGCTTAATATAGCATTACTTGATATTTAATGCCACATCAGTGCTCCTAATTAGTCTCTCAATAATGAATTTAGATAATTCATCAGGTAAAAACTATGGCACATTGACAGAAACACCATGCATTCAATAAATCAGAGCAGTATGTCCATAAATACAAATAGAAATAGTTCAGATAAATGTTAACAAAAAGCACTTTTGCCTGTTACAAACCTATATCACAAGTGTTTGTTGTGATACTAAATATTATTCTAAAGTTGACTGTGTCAGAGAATATCAGTGATGAATTCAGAACTTCCGGTCCATACTCCTTTCTTAGAAAACCTTTCCTCTACATGTCTAAAAGACCACTAACAAGTCTTGTTTTACATTTTACTAGGAAGAAATATTTTCTTGATTTTCTATCTACATTGCATGAAAACATAATGACATGATTCTTTCCAAGAACAAGAAATAGTTTTCATACTTGTGGAAAACTGACAATTTACTCATTCAGAGTTTATTTAAATCATTAATAATGAGGATCATGTAAAATTTTAATGTAGGCTACAGGTAAAACCTGAAATATGTGCAGTATATGGTAGTATTTTTTAAATATTGATAACAATTTGTGGGGAAAAAAATCCAGCCCAAACAAAAAAAACTCTTCTGTATCACAAATGCTAGTGATACTCAGTAGCTCTAGTTTGGTGCACTGTTTAGGAATTAAATCATATTGCTGTCTTGTTTGATTTGTTTCTTTCCGGTATTGACTTTAGGCTATACATACCGGCTACTGTCAGAAAGTCAGATCCCACTGAGAAGCCTCTGTGTATGAATCCTAAACCAGTGACACCCAGAGTTCACTTCCTTCTATACACTTACTCGAAATTAGAATACTTTTAGGGGAAAATTCTGTATTTTTTTTCTTAACTGTGGCCACTTTCTTACTTATAGAGCTATTAACTTTTACCTTGGACTATAATGTATTACTTTTCTCTTGGTGAATCAACTGCAGAAAGTGATAGTTTTTATTTAAGTGACACCTCTGCATCCCTCAAGTATATATCTCTAACAGGGTAATTGATAACTATTACAGTGGTTAATAAAATCATAGAATCACAGAATATGCCGAGTTGGAAGGGACCCACTAGGATCATGCAAGTCCAACTCTTGGCCCTGCATGGGAACATCCCAAGAGTCACAGCATGTGCCTGAGAGCATTGTCCAGACACTTCTTGAACTCTGTCAGGCTTGGTGCTGTGACCACTTCCCTGGGGAACGGTTCCAGTGTCCAAACACCCTCTGAGAGAAGAATCTTTTCTTAATATCCAGCCTACACCTCCCCTGACACAATTTCAGGCCATTCCCTCAGGTCCTGATACTGATCATCACAGAGAAGAGATCACTGTCGGCCCTTCCTCTTCCCCTCAAGGAAGTTGTAACTGCAAAGAGATCTCCCCTTAGTCTCCTCTTCTCCAGGCTGAACAGACCAGGTGATCTCAGCTGCACCTCATGTGGCTTCCCCTCAAGGCCCTTCACCATCTTCGTAAATTCCTTTGGACACCCTCTAACATCTCAATGTTTTTCTTACATTGCAGCACCCAAAACTGCCCCCAACGCTCGAGGTGAGGCTGGCCCAGCTCAGAGCAGAGCAGGACAATCCCCTCCCTTGCCCAGCTGGCCATACTGTGCAGGCCCCCCAGGACAGGATTGGCCCTCCTGTCTGCCAGGACACTGCTGGCTCATGTCCGACTTGCAATCCACCAGGACCCCGAAGTCCCTTTCTGCAGCACTGATTTTTAGCATCTCATTCCCTGGTCTGTCTAAACATGCAGGGTTTCCCATTTCCAGGTGCGAAGGCATGCATATGACCTAATTAGGCAGCATATACAAGTGTACTTGAGTGCAAATCAGATGGTTAGAGTAATGTTTCTGATTACTTCACAAAAAAGTTATTAAGTAGAAATATTTTTTTCTGTCAGCCCTTTGTAGCAAACCATGATTTAAAAAGCCCTAGGTAGAAATGTGATGCAAGTATCAAGCCACACAGACAACTCAGAGGGAATGTAGAAGTTTCCCTTCTGGCCCATTAGATAATGAATAAGTTAACTTCAAATTTCTTGAAAATTGAAAGACCCATTTCTGATATCTATAATAAGTATGCTTCCCATCCTCCTCCCCTCCTTCCCACCCCTGCAAAAAAAAAAAAACCCAACCAAAAACAAAAACAAAAAAAAAACCAAAACAGAAAAAAAAACCAAAAAACCACAAACAAACAAAAACCAAAACCAACAAAACACACCAAAAAATCCCAAACCAAACCAAACAAAACACAACCAACAACCTGAGAATTTACAGCTGTAATAAGACAATACTCTTATTCCAATAAAATTATCTTAATGTTTCAGTTCTTGAATACCAAGTGCAGAAAAGGAATCTTCTCTGTGTGGGAGAGTGTTCCTGTTTGTCAGCCCTCCTGATTTACCTTGAATAAACTTCTTTTGAAATGTTTCTAATTTCTCATGGTATTTCCCTCTGTTGAATTGTTGCCAGTTACTTTATTTTCTAACACCTGCATACCTCCCCCATTGTCAGTACTATCAAGGAAGTGGAGGCAAAACTAAAAGTCTGTTCATAATCTGCAGAAATGCTTTGTCCTCAGTCTTCATTATTCAGCTGGATTCCATTCACTTACTGAAATTTCTCACATTGTAGTTTCCACTTTCCAGTTTCCTTCTTCTTATCTTTCTTTGCCGTGTTTCATGTGTAACTCCAAAAGATCACCTTGCTCTAACTTCCTGTGTGTCCTTTGGAGGCTAAGAGGATTCAATCTTCACATTACTGCAGCTCTTCTGGCACTTTATGGAAGATTATATAAATATGTGAGCATTATGTATGTGGGCACTAGAACCTGAAGGAAAGCTATTCAATGCACCTTTCTTCAAATCTTTTTTATTATGAAAAGTACTAAATAGGAAGATAATGTATGTTTCAAGACTATAAATTGCATTAATATATTACAGCTACATATACTGCTAATAGGAAGCAGGAATGGAAAAAGAACAACTAAAGGAATGATTTTGGTTTGTATTGCCTACAGCCTTGCATCCAAAGAGTCATAGGAGATATCAATTAATTCACCTTCACAGCATTTTTCTGAATCATAATTTTAAGATTAGTTCACCATATATCAAGAAACCCCTTTTCCCCATTCCAGCATATATTAATTAAAAGGAAAAAAAATTAAAAATGTGTACACATTGAGTGGCTTTCAGTTTTCCTGGATCTTGTCACCACAACAGACAAATGCATTTTACATCAGACAGATTCAGACTTGCTACCAGTGTCTATTCTAATATGTCTGAAGGCATAAACCAAGAACACAAAACAAGAGACTTCAACAAGCAGAGTTTTACCCTGAAGTGTTCATCACTCCACTGAAGCCTGTAATTAACAGGTAGTCATGCAGTATGAAAGGGAGCTCTGCACCTCCCATTTCCTTGTTTTCTTCTTCTTTGTGAAGATTTTGTGCAGAGAGAAAGATGTATCTTTATTGTCTTGTTAAGAGAACATAAGCACTAAAGTATTGGAGAGCTGCATCTTTCTAGAGAGTAGGTGTAGCATCTCCTATGATAATTGATATCATCTAATGTAACATTAACATATTATAGAATTTTATGCAGTTACACTGAGTTTCTGAGAAAACTCTAGCAATCTACCCTAATGTGACAATAATCTGAATTTCACTGACTGGCTTCTTAGCTGAGGTAAATCATTGGATTTTTTTCACTAAATTGCATTGCATGATTTTTGATACATTTGTAGGGAATTGTATACAATGTAATTGTATGTTGAAATCCGTGTCCTTACTGGTGTTTGTTTCATGCACCCTGTGAAGAATTTTTGACAGAAACCAGTTATGAATTAAGTGTGTGAAGCTCTCCCAGAGGAGAAAACATGACTTAGCTTTGTATAGTAAAATGTCTTATGGAAACATATGTGGTTATAAGGAGACATGTAGAGTTTGGTTTTTCTTTTGCTAGCCATTGAATAATATAACATGTGGAGCAAAAGTGCATTGGAAATACAGAACAGAGCTTACAGGAGCAAGACAAAGTGCAAGTGTAGAAAGACCCAAGGAGTCACTATGCAGTGTCTGTAGAGTGTAATCTCAGATCTGCCAGATTTCGGGCATGAAATGATAGTGAACTTGTTTGGTTAAGATATTCCATCACTTTTTTGAATGCCTTCTGCTTTGGGTCAGTGCTTTAAGTTCTGTCTCTTTTGCCAGAAGATGTCTTTAGGTTTTGTATTAGTTATAGGAGATGTTTGAATTTTGAAACAGATTAAAATGTTTACCTATGAGAACAAAATGGATGGCTTGTATTTAACATCTATGGAGAACAATTTTTGTAATTCTTTTGAAGTTCCCATATCTGTAGATCACTAAGATTTACTTTTTTCCCTTGTTCCTTTTCAAGTTAAAACAAAAGAATTGGAAATCTGAGATTTTAGAGTTCTGAAAAAATGAAATTAAAATATTCAAGTTTTGGGCTTCATCATAATCAGTATTTCTGAGAATTTCACAGAATCCTGACTAACTTCAGAAAATTTCCTAAGCATCAAATCAATGCTTTATGGTTTTTGTTAACATTCAGCTGACAGTCAAAAGCTAAATTTGGAATTGACTTTTGTTTGATAGGTCTTTGTTATGAGGCAGTAGCAGGATCTGGATGAGGTAATGGAAAAAAGAATCTGTAATTCATACACTGGGAGTTTCAGAGTGTAAAGGAACAATTCTCACCCATTCTGCAGATGTGGAATGCCCAGCAGAGGACATGATGAGAAGCTGTGTGGCTGGATTAATTGTGCATGTGATACATACAACAAATAAAGCTTGATTAATTAATTATCACCTTTGTTGATTAGGAGAGTTGCAAATGTCTTGATTTATGGCCTTTAATGGTGAACTTTGTTTCCTGACAAGGAAGGAAATTGAGAACCAAATACATTTGTTCATATATGTTTATGAACCTCTACATGAGGGAGGAGAAATAAGCCCCCGTTCAACCCTGAATTTAACTATATGACTGCAAAATTAAATGCATATTTTAGGAGGAGGGCTTTTCTTTTCCTGCTTAAACTAAACAGATGTGTGACAAGAAGGCCAGTTTCACATTCTACGTGGGTTTCACTGTTCCTTTTTGTTTCTCATTCTATTAAAGGTATCAAGAATATTTTTATGGGTCAGATTCCGACATGACATTTTTACATTGGATTATCTTCTGTAGAGCTACTTTATTTTGTTGATCGGTGTCTTTAAATTTTGGATGCTTGCTATTATTGTTTCCTCTTTTGTTTTCACAAATACCCACCATGTTGAAATAAGTTAAACTGCCTGTTAATATTTTTCCTCTTCCTCTGCCTTGAGGATTTATATGGTATTCTGTGTACAGGGTGGCAGTGGAGGAAGGCAGCAACTAGAGTCAGAAGGTGGAACAGCAGATAGCTCTGCTAAAGGGTACTGCTAAATCCCTAAGCAGACTCAGGTCTCAGACTGCCATGAGAAGCAGTGCAGAAGTGCATTCTCTCATAGCTCAGGGCAGCCAGAACAGCACCACACTGATCAATAGCGAGTCATTGCACAAGACAGGTAGACAGAACAAAGAACAATTATGTGCAAAATAACTTGGCAAGTTGGAAATAACAGCCAGAACTGGAAGTATGAGGATTGTGAATGGAGAATAAAACTTCAAGTCAGTTTTAGATTCACCATTTATTTACCATTAAGTTACCCACTGCATTTTTGAACCATAATTTAACCAAAATTGAAACATAATTTAAATTACACTGTCAGGTCTCTGAGATCTTTGGATTTCCAGAACAACAGAAAGGATTATTAATTAAATAAGACTCTGTACTGTTACATTTTCAATAGTATCTATTAGTTGAATAGTTCTACTGACTGTCATTACCTTTCATAGTTTTAATGTTGCCTTTTTACAAAAAGTTAAAAAAATATAAAATACTGGGTTTAGGGTATTAAGCAGTGTACAAATATTCAAGAGCTTTAGATTTTTTTGCTTTCTGTTCTGCTTTGTAGCTCTAAAGGGGAAAGAAGCATTTGTTGTGATTTGCTTAAAAATGAGGAAATATAAAACTCCTTGAAATGGGAAGATCCCCAAGTATTTAGGGAAGTCTCCCCACTTTGTTGAAATGATGGTCAGGAGATAAAATTACACATATAACAAGTATGTAACTCTATGAGTTCAAAATATACTATTTTATTTAAAAGTTCCTCCATAACTAAGTGTCACCTCAGTAAAAACTTCTTTTGTCTTTTCCACAAGTGAATTTTGTCTGATGACCTTGTATTGTGTTTGCAGAGTATAGCAGAATGTTGCCTGTTATGTGTGTATATATATGTATATATATATGATTCAGAAAGACAAATAATTAACACATGATAAATTCTCTAACTGAGAAGTAACATATGACAGTTCTCTAACATTAGTGGTATGATCACACATTATTTTTGTATTTAAGCCCTTTATTCATATGGGGCTAATCCTAAACATAAATATAAATAGCTATTTCAACAACTATAAGAAAATTAATAAATCTGTTATTTTTCAAGCCTTACACCTCTAGAAATTTGAAGTAGAAACTACCTGCCTTGTTTCTATGTTTGGGGTTTTTTTTTCAGATTTTTTTTTATTCACGAAAATATGTTGTGGTAGTATTTCAGCACTCCTGTCTGCAAGATAAATTAAGTATTGCTGATGTGTAATGAAATAATGATTCCCTGAAAAAAATAGACCAGCTTTTCTACCCTTTAGAAATGCTACCTTTAAAAGTTAGAGTCTAATTTATTCATAGAATTGAACCTTTACCTTTCCCTAATCAAGGAAGGATAACAGATTGAAAGGAGATGATTTATACATGAAATAGCCAAAATGCTTTTTAAAAATTAGAAAGGAACAGAATTTTAGGTCAGGAAGAAACATCAAAAGACCATTCATTCCATAATGATAGCCTGTTATGGGACCAGCTAAGACCAAACCTTTTCTAACAGAGTTTTGTCTACTCTGTCTCATTTAATCAGTAATCTTTTCCATCATCTTGTTCATTTCTTTATTCATTTGTTCATTCATTTTCTCTCATGTTTTCATTTTTGTGTGTGGTTTTGTGGGGATTTTTTTGGAGGGTGTGGGGTTCTGCTGGGGTTTTTCAGCTTTTTGTTCTATTTTGGGGTTATTGTTTGGTGGTTTTTTTGCTTCCTTTGGGTGGCTGTTTGGGCATTTTTTTGTGATTTTTTTTTGGTTTGTTTGTTATGTCTAAGACAATTGTCCATAAGCCAGAGTCACTTCTATATTAACTACTGAAACTGCATTGTCAAGCTGAGGATGCTTTAGGGGAATAAGTAGGATCTTTGCAAGCTAAAATGAAATCATATCCAGAACTAATCAGATTGAAACTTTTATCTATCTTAGCTTGATTTTTAGGTGTATAGTTATTATTAGGACATCAGAAAATGTCACAAGATTCCCTGGTGTGGTAACATTAATGCTGGACATTACAGGGCCTCCTTGATCTTTTTCATGTAGCCCCTGAGCCAATGCATCTTTTGCACAGAGAGGTGCCTCTTCCATGCAGAGGCTTCTTCAAGAAGTCCTTTATAAGAGTGCCAAAAAATAGTTAGTTTTATTTAAAAGTTTTAAGATCAAATGGAACTTGAAAAATAATTATTTACATGAGAAGGAAAATAATTTTAAAACTCTCAAAACAAAGCATGAGTTGCATGTAGTGTAAGAGGTAAAGCTACACAGACAGAGGTAGAGCAACAGCATTACTGCTGTAAGATGTAAATGGAATTAATCAGAAACTAGGTGTACTAATCCCAACTGTGGGCTGTGAAACCACTTTCTGGATTGTTATCATTAATTAAATTATGCTTTCACAAGACTTCACTTGTCCTTGAGCATTTTCAGAATTTTGCAAGCAACTATTCCCCTCACATGTTAATTTGAATAACAGCATGATACTGAAAGGACCACTTCCAGAGAGAAAATAAATGGCAGGCAAACTCATGCTCTACTGAATGTGTCCTTGGTGTTTTTCTGCAGAGCTGTTATCACAGCCATATCAAATGCTTTAAGATGACTGCTGGAAGCTTTCTTCTTTCTATTAGAAATTTATGTAGAATTGTGGAAAACGTCTTAATTCCCCATTCCAAAAAAACCCACAAAATGGGAGTGAATTATTCTAAAATTCTTGGATATCTAAGCTGCCTTTCTCAACTTCACAGAGATTGTATGTGTGCTGTATATATAAATATGTGTACACCTGTCTTCACAGTTCTAAATGTGGATATTCTGGGGGGAAGGGGCAGGTTGTGTTTTTAAACTCAAAATGCATTTTTTGCCTGTCTGTGGAGCCTTTGGATTTGTTTAGGAAAGGCTGAAACACAGATGATCCTGAAACAGAGGTCTCCTTAACTTTGAATTTGAAACTTACTCTAATGAAAATTCCACATTGGCTGCCCTAATTTTTAAACAAACAGCTTTAGTTTTGGACTTTTTTCTATTTGAAAACATACGTATGTTTTATAACTCTTTAATCGCTGCAGAGTTTTGCACCCAATGATCCTTCCAAAATTCTCCATATCATTCAGCAAAAAATTTAAATGCCAAAATCTTATGTTTAAATTTTCATACGTCCTTGTCATGACAGTCTATCAGTGCATTCGGTGTAAATGCTGCAGGAGGTGGGATTGTAGGAACTGCAGTGCTCATGGAGCGTGCAAACAAGAGTGTTACAGGCTAGGGTGCGCACAAGAACACAGCGTAAAAAGGGAAAGTGAAGAGGCATAGTGGAACCTTTTAAAAGATAGAGGGGTGCAAGATAGCCCGAGGAAAAGAGCTTGATCAGATAAGGATGTGATATTCTGGGCTGAGGAGTGGGATTTCTGTCTTTGGAGTAAAGGTTCAATAAAAAATCCACCTCCAGTTTATAAAATTAAAAAAAAAAACCCAAAAAGTAAATCCGGTCTGAAAAATTGGAAGTCTTCCGAAAGCTTCTCCCTTTGATCCCCTGTACCACTGAGTAGTCTGCAGCTTGTCTGAGTGTTCACTGCTCCTGCCCTGACCTTACACACACAGCTGAGCCTGAGTAAGCAATTCATTAAATAATAACCATTTTGAGAACTATCTTACCCTGCCATTCATGACCTGCTGTGAATAAAAATTTTGGAGACTTGTACTAGGTATTGCCTAAGTAGTATTTTAACTACGTGATGTCTCCAGATGTAGTTGGAAGCTGAAGGAGTATCATTGGTTGGCTCAATAGGCCTCATCTTCAGAATAGAATGTATTATCTCTTTTTGTTTATTTTCACACAATTTGAATCTAAACTTGGGTCTAAAGAGGAAACAACTCTTCTCCTGTATGTAAGCCAAAAGGACCCTTGTAATTCAGACCACAGGATATTTGTATGAATAAGTTTTTAGTATGATTTTTTAAGTGCATCCATTTGATGACTATATATATAAAAATATTTAAAATATATAAATTTTTACATAAAATGTCATGATTTTATGTATTGTAAAAAAGTCAGGCATTCAGTAATGAAAAAAAAATGTAGTTTTGAAGCCAATCTCCTACCCATTATGACAAGTCATAGAAGACATATGCAGTATTTTTAATGTAATTTCTTTTGGAATTAGCTGTGAGCCAGATAGATGAAAATGTTACTCCCAAGTAAAACTACTGCAGTGCTTGTGTTACTAATCTCTAAGGGAAATAAGTGTGTGCTCTTCAGAATGTAGATTTTTTTTTCTCTCTCAACAAGTTAGATCAAGTCAGGAAATTATCCTCCTTAGGAAAGAAAAAATATACTTCATTGGCGTTTCCAGAGGAACTGTTTTGATACAATCTTTCTTGTTTTACTCCTACTGTCAGTATTGTTGTGATGTCGAATACTTATTCTGTAGTTTGCTCCTCTCACACATATGTGAAATTCTCCAAGATGTGAATTTATGTCTGAACAAAAATTTTATTTATATTAACAGAAGAAGTGGGAAACAGGAGTCATTCCTGGTTTTACCCAGAGTTTTCTTGAGCATGCCTTCAGAGAATGTGATATTTACTATGTTTCCAATGTTTGTCTGGGTTTTCTTTAGTTCTAAGAGCACAACATTGTTTGGGTCAGAAGGAACATATTTCCAGTTGATTATGTAATTTGAAAATTGTATTTTTGGGGGGGGGGAAATTGACCTCTTGTCAAAATAAGATTTTTATTTCTGCTGCCTAAATAGTAGTCATCTTTGTTTCCCTGAATTTTTATGTTAGGACTATACAGCACCACTGAACATAGCAACCTGCTAGATTATTCCTTACATGGAATACATAGGATTTTAGCAATATGAGTAATATTTACTCACTTTAGGATGACTAAGTGAAAACTTGTATTCAGTGGGTGTTTGAAATATCAAGCAATATGGTTTTATTATTTTCATTTTTTCCTGAAAAAGAATAAATATTTTTGGACCTCAGTAGTAGGTTAAGAAAAAAAAAGACACTGGAACATCAGAATCATAGCCCTGGATCTTCTGCTGGGACATATGTGCACTTCCTCCTGAGGCACTTAAATGTAAAGAAAACAGTCTGTTATGGAAAATGTGTTAGTGAATAAACTATACATCCAAAGAAGACTATATGTGCTCTGTATTGGCACTCTTTCGTACTGCTAGCAAGAATGTGTGGTAAAAAATGTGTAGTGAACATCGATAAATGGTCATTTTAATGGCCTCCCAGAATGAACTATTTTTATATTACTTTCCCTGTAATTTTACATATTGTTTTAAAGAATCATTTGTATCTATGAGTCTGTTGGCAGCCAATAGCTTTAGGGATTGTAATCCTACTCTGCCTGAGCATTTTTTGAGAAGGGAGAAGGTGTCAGAGCATCTCTGAAAAGAGAAATCATTGAAATGTTCATGATAAATTGCATCTATATTGATGTACCAGCATACCCATAAGAAACACTAAGGAGAGGAATATATTGCCTTGAAGTGTGAATAGTATGGTTCTGGCTTTTAATAAAGTTTGAATACTGGTCCTGGAGAAAAATCAAATTTTAACAGATGCCTTTTCATCCCTTACTTTAGTAAGTGATAGCAGTGAATGAAACATCATATCTGGGATTCTTTACATGTACAGAAAGAGAATATTGTGCTACTTACTGGAATTAGATGATAGTGAACATCGTATAGTTCTTTCTTAATCAGAAACATAGATTTTGTGTCAAAAGTAACATGCAGATAGATTATATTACTGTTCATTTTAGTAAAACAATAAGCCTCTGACTTACTTTTTTGAAATGCTTTCTGTTAAACACTGTCAAAGGGTAGCTGGAAGAAAGTAGTTCTCAACTAGATTTTTCTTGTGTTAAATTCAAGACAATTCCATGATCCAGATGTGTCTGTCCTACAGAAAAAGGAAAACAAGATCAAGCATGAAACATATATGACTTTACAATAGACAGCCAAGAACATAATTATTTTTCAATGAGAAAATAGAACTTTGAGGAGAAGGTATTATTTAATTTTAAAATATCCATTTACCTAAAGCTATGTAAGATAAATTCTTCTGCACACTTTCCACTTTTTCTTTAACTTATGGGACAATGTTCATGTAAATACTATTTCTTTTACTAGAGCAATACTAGAATACCAAATGTTGCACAATTTTACATCATGATGTCAACTGCAGATACTTCTTGTACATCCCCATTATAGAAAAATATTTTACATCTGTTTTTAAAAACATGTATTTCATGGATTAAAAGCAGGACAAATTAAGTACATTTCAAATTTAACTGTGAGTCTCTAGAAATTTGGATGCCTTGGTGTCTTTGGTTGCTATTTCAAAAGTCTAGCATATTTTCTTATTCTTGTTGTTAACTGTGAGTTGCTAGTTACCATGAAGAACGGCAATTGTCCATGAAAAGATGGAAATTGTCCATAATGTGCTGAAAAAAATTTCATGCAGAACTTGCAAGTATATTGTCAGGCGCAAAATGCAGCAAAACTTTTGCACATCACACCAGGCCTCTACATGAGTGCTGTTTCAAAACACCAGCCAGTCAACAACTGTAATATAAAACAGTTTTTAAAACATTTTCAGAACTTGTGTTTTACTAGTCTGGAAGTTGTACTGAAGTAAATGTGAAAATGAGGGGTTTGTTATGTCTTAAAATCAAAAACTTGCATTAGTGGCAGTTCAAGTTTTTATGGACTGCAGTGGGTCATGATAAATCTAGAAAGACAAAAGAAGCAGTAACACTTTGAAAAAAATGTGCTAATAGGTAGGAATTACCTGATTAAAAACCTTTGAGCTCAGAAATTGTATTTATTCTGGGGAAAGCTTTTGTGAAGCAGGGAAATACACAGAAAAGGTTCTTAGATTTCCCCAGTTTACATACATATGGGATCCAAAATGTTTTTGTAAAAGCCCACAAAAAGCATGGTAAAATTAAGAAAAGTTATTTACAGTCTCATTCACTGGATTGATATGTTTATTTTTTTTTATTCCTACTCATGAAATTATAGTCCTCTTTGTAACAGTCAGGGTCGCTTTGTCACTTTGTTATTGCAGTCATTACATGACATATCTGTGGAGAGGGCTGGTGATAAGCTTCTGCTCTGATCATGAACCCTCTGACTTACACAAAAATGGTGTTCAAAGTGGCAGAGCTGGGATTTTTCATTATCAATGGATTTTGAGGCACAGATGATCTTTCAAATTTATGGAAACACTCCCTCATTCCCTCAACGTGATGCTGGGGATCTTTTTCTACGGTGTCACGTAGTACTTCTTGTTTCTAGCAAACAGGAAGTGTTCTATATTAAAGGAAGAAGAAAAGTGTAGTGTCTGTAAACAATAAATTAAAAAAAAAAAGATACTCTTTTCTAAGAGAGATGCAGAAGAAGGGTGATCAGATGTGAGAGTTGTAATGGAAATGCTTCTGTACAGAAGCAGTTTATTTACAAATATAAATTTCATCCAACAAGAAGAAAAGCTGTAGACCACATGAAAGAGATGAAATAACATTCCAGATGCAAAACCAGAACATGATTTTAAGGGTTTAATACTGCATAAGCAGTGAATCAATACCCCAATTTGTTAATATTCTGATATTCAATGTTACGATACTACTTCCTAATATTTCAACAGCATATAACAAAGAAGTCTTAACAAATAAAATGACCAAAAAGGAAAAAAATAATTTCAATAATAAAAACATGTATATATTTTACTTGGAAAATGCATTTTTATGCTTTGATAGGGAGTTCACAAAAATATGGAGATTAAATCCTTCTTAAACAATGATATATGCAGTCCTTGATGACACATGGTAGTGCATTCTTTTCAGTTTCTTCAGAATGAAATAACTTTTTCACCTGAAATAGAAGCCATTGGACAGTAGCTAACCTGTTTTCTTTACACAATCTTTAAAATTTCTCTGCAAATTAGCTTCAAAGACATCAAACTCAAAAATGTGTGAACGTTTTGTGGAAGAATGGGATAAAAGGAAGCTGGTAAATTAATTATCTCTCCTTGATCTTTTCCACATAATATTTTTTTCCTAATCAAACTCTGTAATTGAGTAAGTAATCAGGTCCCTGGCAAAAAATTTTCCTCTAGCTGATTTTACATGGCTTACAAATACTACATCAGAAAATCACACATTTATTTTTTTCTCTTCTTATTAGTATTTCTTAGGAAGAGCAAAGCAAAAAGAAGTAATTTAGAATATCACATGAGTACACAGCAGAGTTGTTTTCCCAGAGCTTAAAAATTAATGTGCTGTCTTCAGATCTTTCATAGTGTAAACAGTATTAGCTGTAGCACTGTCGAACAAACAAGCAAACAAATAAATGGTACTTTCAAAAAGAGTTTGAGTAGTATTATACTTACACCTATGTGCTGCAGGGAGCTATTTCTGTCACTCTCAATATCAGGAGAAGCTCTATGCATAGAGATCACACATAGTATAAAATTCATTGATCAGGGTTTTAGAGAACTAATAGTTTTTTCA
>NW_005054340.1:4158882-4162625 GCF_000277835.1 Geospiza fortis | reverse complement strand
ATTCCTGTTCTTTAAAAGATATACATCTTTTCTCTTTGGAAGGCTCTATTACAAGGGATTTTTTTCCCTTTTTGCCTTCTGTATTGGAAATAGAAAGAAAAATAAGAGTTTGATTTCCTCTTTGTACACATGAAAAAAAAAGTGCAATGAGAGTAACTTGACAAAAGAAGCACCAGAAATCAAGGTCAAAATCACCTGTAGAAAGTCTGCAGAAAGGGTGTGTGGAGACACACTGCTTTTATGCATGCTTTTAGTCCATTGTTGTCACAAATGTACAATGTTTTTCAGTGAAGAATAGTTTTTCACTTCATCAGTGACATTCCAAGGCCCAAACTCTTGCATCTCTAGGGGTTTTAGTTTGGTTTTTTGGGGTTTTTTTAATGTATTTACTGTTTTTCTGACCTTGACCTCTTCAGTGTCTTAGGCAAACATCCTTTCATGTGAAAGCAGGCTGACTTGAGCAGGTGATGCAAGTCACGATATTGGCACGTAGGACTGCCTTTGGCATCTTTGAGGTTAAATGCATCTGTGACTGTGTTGCTGAATGCTGAGGCATTTACAGACAAAGAGCTTCAGTGGTCTAAGTGAGAGGTTTGCAGGACCTGTGCCCAAGAGTACTTCCATGTACTGAAAAGCTTCTATTTCCCATTACTGCTTGTGCCCATCTGTAGGGATGGTAAGATTTTTAGAAGTGCTTTATGCTGGCCTATCATCACCTTGTTATGATTTAGTAACACAAACAGAAGCAAAACATTCTTCTTACAATGATGATGATGTATGGTCAAGGCTTATTTGAGTAGCAGTATATGATCAAGGCACTTGGATTCAAACTGTCAAATTTATGGTCCTCCTGAATGGATCTAGGAATCTAAGTTATCACCATAGAATTACATAGATTACAGATTTATTGATTTTAAAGTAAGATTTACGGACAGTAATTGTGAAGGGGCCCTGAAAACTGAAGACCAAATATGATTTTTTTTTCTTATTTTTATTAATTTGCTTCTGTTCAAATCTTTGAAACTCTTAAAAAACTCTAAAACCCGTATACTATGTAAATCATAGTTCTTGGGGAAAAATAAATATATTTTATGCCCATCACAGCATTTGCCTAAGTGAAAGATGTCTGAAATGAAAGCTTACTGCTGTGAAGAGAGCTCAGATAAAAATTTCATCAGAGTGTAATTATTTTTCTTCCATATGGAAGATGCACAGTATGGACACATAGTACACTAAAAGAACAATTTGGGATTCTATTTTTCTTAAAAATATATAGTGTCCTTTGAAAACAAAATTACAGGCTTTTTATATATAACAATTTATTGTGTTATTGTAGAATGACTTTTATTTTTTCTTTTTCTTTTTCTTTTTCATTCCCTGGAGTTCTTTTGTTTAGAGAGAAAATAGAAGCTAATGTTGACCACTTGTGGCTGCTTTAGTACGCCTGATGTTGTTTCAGATGTGATTGCTCATGCACCTGCATACTTCTGCCATTGCAGTTTCCCTAATGGCTGCAGCAAAGGAGCAGACTTCAGAGAAGCCACTTGCAAACAGAAACATCTTGCAAGAACAGATGTTTGTGTGCTATAGTGTTATATTGTGAAGTTAATATTGTTTCAGTTGTGTTTTTCTTGGATGATTGCAATCCAATTATTTTTCTTCTATCTCAGAAAACTCATTCAGCAGATGGGGGAAATTGCGGTTTTCTATTTTCTTCCTCTGTTTGACAAGGGTTTGGAATAACTTTTTGTCAGTTTGTGGACACTGCTACAGATAGTACACTTATCTCCTTGGCTAATGATTCCCTCTGAAAATTCCATCAAAATGTGTGACATTGCCCAGAGCAGTGTCTTTCATTAAAATATATATTATAGCTCAGACCAAGGGAAGCAAGTCAGCAGCAAATCTGACAATGTTTTTATTGCATAGACACAATGAACATTTCAGTAGTATCAGCTAGACTCTGCTTTTGTAGTGTGTACCATCAAGAAAAATTTTAAATGCAGTTTTTACTACTAATAATAACATTTCTTTTAAATTAACTGTTTTGTCTATATAAATGTCAAAGGAGGCCAGTATTATTGTAGTTCTTATTAGAGGGAAGATTAAAATATTTTTACTCAGTGTGTTAGTGCTCTGCCATTAAATCTTTATATATATCTCCACATTTTGATGTTTTTAGTGAGGCAATAAACTGTCCTGTGTAACAAAAGCAAAGTAACTTAATACAATCCTCTAGTTTTGTTAAAGCTCATACCTCATGTTTAGCTAATTTTGTCATTCTTCTGGGCTGGGCACTCACTGGTAGACATTACTGTAGTAGTGTTGTGCTGGGTCCCTCTTGTCAAGTTAAACTATTGACAGTGACAATAAAATTAAGAAGGGGAGATTCTGCTGCTTTCCTTGAAAGAATGTGGTGCTCTCTGAACTGAACACAATATTTATTCAAGACATAATGGTAGTTATGGGAGTTACTACCATAACTCAGGCTTTGCTTTTGGAATCCTGTATGAGTTATTTTATTTTTTCTTATTTTGCAACAATAATTTTAATTATCTGCAGTTATTTCAAAATACTTTAAGTGTTTATGTACATAACCACTTTAAGTTCATTAGATTAGCGCAAGTTCTTGATTTTTTCAAATCAGCCTTGGAGTTTAATTTAGTTCGTATAAGGCAATCTCTTCATAATATTTTTTGTTTCCGGAACAAGATATATCCAGATCATATATCAAGAATTTATTGGTAGTCCAATTAAAAATACTGTAAAAGTCATAAGCAGTCCACTTAAAATGCCACTTACACTACGCTCCAATAATGCAGATTTTTCAACTAAAGCAAACAGGAGGAAGCAGTCATGCAGTTAAATCACTAATAGACAACTCTTCTGCTTTACAATTGCCCCTCTTATCCAGGCTTTTTTCTCTTCTGGTCATGGATAGTTCCTGGTTGCAGCTTGTTTTCTTGAGGCAAGTGCAGAGGAGCATGGTGATCAATGTGAGTTTTTAACATTCTGCATTCCCAGGAGAAGTAGGATGTTGGCTTTCTTCTCAATTTTTGGATTGAGTTTTGGTTTTGTAGGACCTATTGATGTGGTTTTTTTCCCATTGGGCCTCTTTCCTATTGTCCAGTAGTGTCTGCCTATGTGTGGTCTGTTGCTTGACAAGTTTAAATATTTGGATGTATGAAGTGGCTACACATCAGCCAATACAATGCAGATGTATGAAGTGGATTGGTAGTGAATTAGGCCAGTGACTAAGCCGCAGTCACCTGATATTTGTGGTTGTGATTTAGGCTTTAGCCACTTGATCATTTTTCAGTTACAAACAGTAACAACACTTTACTAGGTGGGTAATTAGCCTTCAATCTGTGAATTCATTTTACAGCAGTTAATATGCTAGTGCATCAAAAAAAGTATTTAAAGATTCATAGTGTCAAAATTAATATAAGAATATAAAGAATATACTTATTAACTGAAATATTTGCATCTATCTGCAAATCATGCATTTGATTAATGTAGCTCTTCTGCAGTTTCTGCAGGAATTCAAAAAGAAAATGAGCTTTTAAATGGACTGATGGAAGAAAAATGTTGAAGTCTTAGCAAAACAGGGACACCTTGATTACTGTTTTGCAAAATCAGTCATTCACTGCTGATGTGGGATAGTTAAAGACTGAGGAACCATCATAAATCTTCCTGGATACAACTTGCTACTAAATATGTCACGAAGTGTAGGCCACCAGGTT
>NW_005054340.1:4146869-4158872 GCF_000277835.1 Geospiza fortis | reverse complement strand
CAGAGAAATAAAGACAGGAATAATGACTGAAGGGGATGAAAGTTGAATACTTTCTGGCAGCTTCTGGTTGTGGACAGATTCAGAATATTAAACAGATATATTCTCGTTGGAAGCATAACCAAATCTGTGCTAATGTTTGCAGAATGTTTCCAGCCCATTACTTAGAATAGAGTTCACATTTCCACGGGGAATTCAGAATTCTGCACTGACTGCAGTTTGAAGAATTGGAGACATTGCTGTCAGAGATCAGCAGAATCAGGAAGCTCCCTGGGACTGGGACACTGGAGACTCCCCTAGTGGTTCTGGCTGGGCCACATCCTTTCTAGGGATCTGATTTAAGAATTCCCCAGGTCACACGAATTAGGTCTGAACAAAACATGGGTTGGCTTGCATTTGTATTTCTTAGTGACATTCTCCTCTGTGCCAAATTAATCTGAAAGAGAAATAGCTATAGCAGTTCCAAGCAGAGAGAAAGGTCACTATTGTTCAGCTAGGTTTTGCCCCCTCAATGTCTTTTAGAAACTATTATGAGCAGCACTGCAGAAATACACTCTCCCAAACCATGTATTTGTAACCTAAGAGGTGAATAACATTTATTCTAATTGGAAATGGTTTTTGTGGAGTAAACCTCTTGTTGTGGAGATGATTTCATAGTACAGAGAGAAAAGAGAGAAGTGCACCATGCTCAGGGACATAAATCTCTAGTTAATCTAGTAAACATTGTCTGAAGTAGAGATTCCCAGGGGCTCTCTCAGCACAACACATATTGCAAATAAGCATTTGAGAGAAGTCTTGATATTTTTCCACTTGGACCAATTTGTACTAAGATGGAAGAATTAAAGAAGACAAACAGTTCTTTAATCTTTACTTTGCAGGAAAACTGAAATATAAACAACTGACAAAGAAAATGTGATTTTGCTATGCAAAATCCTCCTTTGTGAGTTTAAAATTCAGCATTAGAAGTTAAAAGGCATAAATCAAAGTGTTGTATTTCAAACAATATAAGACATATCTGGAAGTAAGGAAGCAGGAGCTTCTTTTGGCTTTTACTCCTTTTCAGTTGTTGCCTTACAACTGCAGTTTAAAATACCTAGTTGTAAATGGAAGGCTTTCAGTGCTTATTAATATACAGATAGTTTTCTTCTGATGATACTCTTGCTTATATTTTTCAGTTGAAGCTTATTGAGTAACACAATGTTTAGCAGGATTAACATATAATTTATTGACCATGAAAGCAGCTGAGTATCTTTTGTGTTTCCTAACTTTTCTTTTAGATGTAAAAGATGTAAAATACAGATTTATTTTTGATTCAAAATAAATCTGTATTTTCTTCACTGATGACAAGTAAAAAAAGTGATTTCTTCACAATAAAAAATAGCTAATGTTATTAATTTTCAAAATGGTCCATGCATTTTGTGCCATCATAATGAATTTGTGAATGTGTCTTTCTGCAGTATGGGATTGGAATGGCATGCCTATATTCATATTTGGTGTTTTGAAGAACCTTACTTTTTATATTCTACAGCAATTCCTTATTCTGTGTATTTCTTACCTAGTAATTTTTAAATTGATTAGTGTGTTCATAATTCCAGTTATAGATGAGGTGATTTTTTCTGGGATCTCTATTTGGTATACCTGAATATACTTCTACATATTTGCCTGTAGAGGTAAAAGGAAAGAAGTACGATGGAAAGCCTTCAGATCTTTTTCAGTTTAGATTAATTTTGAGTTCCTTATAAACTCATCAAATTTGTCATTATACTGTTGACATTTGCAAACACTAGCATTGAGGGCTCATTTTATCCCAAAAGGATCCTACAATGCTAATTGTTTCTGAGAAATTAAAATAGCAGTAAACCTATTCTAGAATACCCACTACTCTTGTTCTTAGAAATAAATCACTTAAAATAACATTTTGACTGTAGGAAGTTTGAATTCTTGGTGTTTTATATAGAATGAATTATTCCTTTGTTGATACAGTGTTATTCTAAGGACAGGAAGCAATTAATTTTGCCAATGACCACTGTAAATGAAATGTATAAGGCTGTTCTGCTGCCCTATAAAAGCATGCCAAACAGACCCTTTTGCTACTTCTTTCTTTTTTTGATTAAGAAAAGAATAAAAAGGGTCCACAGTTTTTATTGGAACTGTTCATGTTGGTTATTCAGTCAGATCTTCATGTGACTCAAATATATATTGCATTGACTGAAGTTGTGCTGGAATTTTTATGAGTTGAAAAACTTCAATTTATTAAATTTCTCTTTTCCAAATCCCCTCCCATAAAATATATAAATTATGTGCAACACCATAATTTCATTAATTTATTAAAAATATTAAAAATCTCATCAAGAACCATATGCTTACTCCTTTTACAAAAGACAAGGTAGATAGTTTCAAGGGCAAGACAAAGACTCAGAAAAAAAGATACACCTAGTGTGTGAGAAAATACCATCACCTCTGTATCATGTGTTTTAAATTAAAAAAAAAAAGATGTTTTCTACCATACAAATCTTATTTTCTTTCTATTCAACCCTCTATGGTTTTTGAACTAAGAATGAAAACAGGAAAATAACACCTTGCATCTTATGAATTAAAAATATGTTATTTTCTTTCTGTTTTGCTCAGGTTCTATATCAAAATTTCATAATGACACACTGCAGATATTAAAAAATATTCAGGGCAGTAGGATAAGGATAAAAATGTCTTCTTAAAATAAGAAAGTTTCCCTCTTGATTTCACATCACAGTATAACTGCACAATACCTGAGGCTGTTCATTTCTGCATATCACTTTGTTATTATTATGCTCCTCAATAAATACATTATGTTCTTAAAGTTGTTTCAAAGGAAAAAAAACAAATTCATAAAACTCAGTTTATACAAAAATCACCCTGTCTTATCAAAGAACACATGTTCATTTGGTTATAAACAGGCAATTCTTTAAAGTCAAGTTAGGAACAGTGAGGCAGTGGGAAGCCATTTCATGTTATCTTTTAACATGCCAATCTACTTACTAAGTTTTCCTTCCACCCTCCACTCCCCCAACAAAATAAAACTTTACTCTACTAAAGGAAGAGTATAATATATTTAATTTGTATTTCATAGTACAAGGTGTCATGAACAATGAAGATGCTGAAAGTCTCTGTCAAACTTCACCATTTAACTAGAAATGATTTAAATACAAGCAAATTAGATAACTTTCTATCTTAAAATAAAGAACAAAATCCAAAGAAAAAGCCAATATTTTGTCGTGGAATAGAGTAGTTCTGGACAGACATCTGCCACTGGCACAGTGTGCAGTTTCCTTTCACAGTAAATAATGCTGTCCTTGGGGCCACAGAGGAAAATGTAGGTGGGACTGAATTACCGTCATTGCAGTAGACAATTCTCAGTGGGAATGCATCTGGTTTAGTGGTTAGGACAGGGTTTCAAGCAATGAGTGCTGTAAAATAATGACGAGAAGGACTAAAACCAAAACTAAATCAAACAAAAACCATCACAGTTACTAGAATGTTCTTGACTTAGGGAAGTTTTCTAGAATGGATGCATAACCCAAGAAGTCCCAGTTTAAGTAATTAACTATGCTGGGTGGAAAATTACCCTCAACAAAGTGACTGTGTTGCCAGAAAGATCATATGACAATTTATAGCAAGCACTGGGAGAGGTGAAAACAAAATAGAAGAGTGCAGACTGTAATATATAGTTTTTATACCTTATGAAAAATTTAATTAATTTTATATGATTTTATGTGTTTTTATTCTACAGCTGCATTCCAATTCCGACAAAGGTGATGGATCAGTCAAATACATTCTTACTGGAGAAGGGGCAGGGACTATATTTATTATTGATGACACAACTGGAGACATCCATTCAACCAAAAGCCTAGATCGAGAGCAGAAGACACACTACGTGCTTCATGCCCAAGCTATTGACAGACGGACAAACAAGCCACTCGAGCCCGAATCTGAGTTCATTATCAAAGTGCAGGATATCAACGACAATGCACCAAAATTTACAGATGGACCATACATTGTTACTGTGCCAGAGATGTCTGAAATGGGTAAGGAAAACAAACTGTGCTATTCAACAGTCTTTTAACAAGTGCAAATGTCACATACTGTTTGTCAAAGTTATCATCACATCATTGAGTGTATGTTAAAAACATTGGAGTTAAGAGATGAGAAGAAGAGATGATAAGACATGAAATACAACCCATATGTTACTTGTGACATTCACAGTAAGGAAACAATATGCACACACACATGCTGGTTGAAAGAGAAGAGTCACTATTAATCTTTAATTATTTAACATACATGTTTTAATGTATGTTTTAACATAAATTCTTTGGCAAATTGTAATTTCCATTCTAGAAAAAAGATGTATTCATATATCCTCATTCAACTTTGCAAACTTTATATATCCTCATGCAAACTTTTAAACCTAATTCTCTTAGGTTTACATGAGCAGTTTATACAATTCACAGAATTAAACACAAAGGAACAGTAGTTCCCTAGATTATTTTAGACATATGTTTATTTATCAAGTTTCTTATTAAGTGAACTGAAGTTCAAAAAGATACCAATCTTTGGTTTTCTCTTTTACATTGTTCAGATATTCTTATTCTATGAGGTGCTGCATTATGCAATCAGTTTTCTTTATTTAATACTTCTCTGGTGTTGAAGTTACTTTATAACTTTCCTCTAATAGAAGAATTGCCAACGGAATTTTTTACAAGGACAAAAGAGCAGCATTTCTGTGAGTAATATCATAAATCCAGGACAATGCAAACAATACATGTTTGCGTGAATTACTACAGTGAATGCATAGAGCTTCCAGTAAGGATATTCTGGCTCTGTACAAAACCTTTTCAACTCTCTTTGATAATTCACTGTGGCACAAAGCTTTACTGCTAGAGTTGCAGTTAATTTCAGTATCATCTAAGCTTTTATCTCAGTTATCTCCCATTACACCACAAGCTATCTTAATGAGGAATTCATTTCCTTTACCGTTTCCAAAAATGTGTAACTTCATCTTTCTCTTTCTTTGGTTTTCTTTGTCTTTAATGGAAACCATTTTAATTGATTATTTCCTCCACCTTCAGAGGCATTTTATTTTCTGCATTGGAGGAAAGATAATGGAAGAGAGATCAATATTATCTTCAAAATCAGAAGTAGCTGATGTAATAATTTTTTATTTGCATTATATTAATGAAAGTTTTATTTTTCTTTCATCTTCTCAATATTGAGAATTTTTCCATGAATGTAAGTCATAATTCTGCAGTAATCAGAATCTGGTATTACTATTCAACTGCATCATACATGGTACTGTTTTCCAAAGAATGATTTGAATGATCTGGGATGGTATTTTATGGTGTAAAACAGAGTGGATTATGGTAAACCAATGAAGTTTTACTAGTAAAATAGAAAATTGATGCTTCTGTTTTGCATAAAACATTTTGATGTTGATGCTGAAAACCACCACACTCATTAGTACATTAACCAGGAAACCTCAAAATTAATAAAAATTTAAATTAGCAAACCAAAACCACTACAATGTTTTATAAATAAAATACTTTACTGGTTGTACCTGAGGCAAATCATTAAAATATCTATTCCAAAAGGCTTTTGTGTTATGTGAATAAACCTGAACTTTCATATCCTAGCATACAGGCTTTCTGTTGTAGGTATACAGTATATTTCGTTGCAGATTTATAATCTCTATTTGCTTTTTCCTCCTCTCTCTGAAAGCATTTTATTGTCTGCAATTTCAGGAAGACTAATTCTATTACTACCTCCACAGGATACACTCTTTGTGTCAAATGATGGAGATACCTCTGTCACTTTTATTAGTTCTATAATTAGAATAGTTTTTGGCATTTAGCTGTGGAGTCTATACATAACTGAACTTGTTGGTGTTATTCTGTGAATTTCTAAGAAGGTCTCACTCTGAATATTTCTTCTGATTTTTATATTATTACTTAAAGATCTTTCAAAGTTACTGTCTCTCTGCAACAGTTCTCATGCTAAGTAGCATTATTTTTGATCTCCATCATTTTGCCTAGTTTCAGCAGCAGGTTCTTGTTTGTCTCCTCGAGATCCTAGCTGGTATTTTCCCCACAACTTGAACTGAATCTAGTTCTAAAAGCTGTAGGACCTTTATGGCTTTTCTTTTTCAAGTCACTGAAAAAGACAAGGGAGTAGAGAAAAGTTTTGTTAATTTTTTTGGCAAACATTAGACCACAGTTTTCAATGTGACACAAAATAAACATACTATTTATGCTTTATGTACTATTCTGGGAGAAATGAAAGAAAATGTCTGTTCCTTGCCTTCAATGAAACTTTTCCATAAAATTTGGTTCAAGAACCAAAATTTATATCTGAAATTATTTCTTCTGTAGTATGAAAAACTCAGTTACACTGAGATCTCTGTAGTCTGCTTTAAGGTTTATAAAAGTCATCTTTATGTAAATTAAAAGAAAATAAGAATATTTTTCAGTCTGTAAAAGACTTCCAGATGCGTCAATTGTCAGCTGCAAAATGAATGAAAATTTCCATGCAAAATTTTTAGTGCTGAGATAGTTTAGAAACGAGACTAGATGACTTCTTGATGACTCTTCCAACCTTAACAATTCTGTGATTCTCTGGTAAGAAGAGTATACCAAATAAATTCTGCTTAAGAAATTAATAGGCACAGTAGACATTTCCAAACTTCTTTTGAGAGTATTCCAATGTGGGGTAGTCATAATTTCAGATAATCTGGAAGACAATGTTGTTCACAAATATGATTTTTATTACAAGTGCCTATTTAACTTCTTGTATTGTGAATGTAAATCATGTTTTGTTGACTTTTTAGTGTTTTCAGACAGTGCTAAGAATTCTGTTAGTTAGGCAGACTATCCCTGCATTTATTAAACTTCACCTTTTTATCATTTCTTTTAATATTTTTGTTAAATATTGATCTATTTGAGATTCAGTAGTATAGACAACTATGAAAAGTAATGCATAAATATTTACATTCTCAACAGATGTATTTTATGGAACTGCCTCATTAAAATTAAAATTTGTCTTCAGAGAGACAAATTGCAATATTCCCTTTCAGCTTTTCTTTGAGATACAGCTTCAAAAATTTTTTTCTTGTAAAATATATATTAAAAAAAAAAAAAAAAAAAAAAAGAGAGAGAGAGAAAACAAAATGGAGATATTTTGAAATAAAATACAATTTTGTTCCCAAATTGCATAATCTTTTTTTTTAATACTAGGAAAAAAACCCTGCCAAAGCATACAAAGTGGTATTCAGAGCATACAGACATCTTTTACAGCTCTTTATAAAGCATTAACTAAGAAAACAGAATGCCCAAAATATAAGCTCTGAAATGTAGCTGGAGACCATATGAAATGCTAGTTGTACTCTGAATAAGCAGAGACTCCAGTTGGGGGGAAAATGTCATTTTTATTTCCTACCTGGAGTGACAAAATTTTTTCTTAGCAAAACTTTCTTGACAGGAACTTTCACAGTAAGTTAGTAAAGGAAGAATAGAAGGTATGGGTTTGATGTTCATATCTCTCCTGCGGTGTCCAGAGGAATTAGATCCTTATCTTTTGTAGCTAATTACTTTTTTTTTTTTTTTTTTTTACTTTTTAACATTTAAAATAGCAAGAGAGCACTGCTGTGTAATTCTCTATCTAAATACTTAATGACACCTAGCTCAACAACAAAAAAATTATGCTGCATCGAAATGATACAAATGTATCCAGAATTGTTATGCAGAATGATGCTAACTCGGAAAGGAGTAGTTGGAAGGTTGGAAGGTAAAAGTACCCCCTTTCCCTTTTTTTTTTGTGCAAGAATTGGGCAAAAGGCTGGTATGCAGATATCTTATAAAATGCTGAGTGTGCTTGTGTGAGATAGTGAAGAAGTTAAGCTTCTGAAGTGCTTCATTCCACTGCATGAGAGATGAGAGTTTGAGAGGCAGGGTGGAAGGTTGAGTTAAAATTTGAGATTCTAAGGATTCTTCTAGGTAGAAAGAGAACACTTTGCCACTATTTGATACTAAATTGCTATTATCAGGTGTTTCAGGGGAGAGAGATACAGTTGTATTAGAAAATCACTGTGGCAAATTTTTGGATGCAACGGCATTCCATTCATTCTAAAAAAGACCAGTCGGCTGTTTACGTCAGAAGCTGCCTTTCGCTGGTTCTGTTTCTTCTCTCTCACATCAATGAGTTTTACAAGCACGAAGATTCTTTTAAAATAAGGAGAGAGAAGACAGTCTTCAAAGAAGGAGAGAATTATGAAAAAATTTCTGATTTTTTTCTTCTGAAATAGCCAAAATACTTTTATCAAGTTCAAGACCTATCTCGATTTCCTAGAGTTCTGGGGAAAAGTGCTGATGGAAACTCACACTGTCGCTAACTGTTTTCCTGGAAAAAGGAAAAACTATAGACAAAAAGGTACAGAGATTGCCCAGCATTCTGGATAGTAAATTCTGGTAGGTGACTGACTATACCAGTTGAATGGATATGCTTTTGTTTCACACAACTACAAAATAAAATCATTCTGCATCCATGACCTATTAATCTTCAGTGATTCCACAAGGTTGAACCATACAAGTCCCTCTCAAGCTAGAAATTATTTGCAAACTGGGCTACAGAAATATATCATTACATCATTCCAATGTCATGGACTAGCAGGAGGAAATGTCTGCTCCTGGATGTGACCTCTTTTGCTATGTTTAGATAGCAAATAAATAGGCCTGAACTGATTTCTAGAACATTTTAAGAAAAAATACACAAACTTTCATTCACATTTGATTACCTTTCCACATGAACACAGTAGTTTAGTTACCTATAACATTAACATCTGAATAATTGTGAACATACAACTAACTCCAGCTTGATTTTATTACAATATTCTACTTCAAAGTCATCCAAGGATCCTTATACTTGGTTTGTTAATACATTTATCTGTGAGACTGTATACACTTGGGCTTTTCAGAGACCAGAAGACACTGCATTTAAGTATGCAGAGCATATACATACAGTTTTACTAGGTCTGCAGTAGAGATACAAACAGCAGCTCTTGGTGTCCAAGTTAACACGGTAAAAGTGAATGAAGAATTTCTCAAAGAGGGTAGAAACCAAATCTGTGGAGGTTTGCATGATTAGTTTGCTGCACCTGAAGTGAGACTCCATGACTTTACATACTTCTAAGTCAAGTGCATACTGAGGGTGTGCACATTGACAAATGCTTCTGTGCAATGGAAATTGATCTAAGAGGCTGAACAACTGGAATGGAGAAACTGATGTCCATGCCAAATATATTTGTGAAATCTTGTTTTAGATTAGCTCTTGCCTGGTCTCTGAGATTATGTGCCTTTTAGCAGTCAGAATAAATCAGATGTGCTGCTAAAGCACATCTCCTGGTTTAGTTGCATCTGAAAAAATCTAGGTAGCATGCTCTGAAACAGTTCTATAAGGAAAATCAAAGCACAACAAATGAAGGAGATAAGAGTTTCAATTCAGAAACACACTTCTCCTCTCCACTAAATGTGAAATTGAACACCTCAGAGTTGATGTGATACCTCAGTGGTTAATTTAGATGAGAATCTGTTTTCAGATGCAGAGTTAAGTGAGAGCAGCCTGTTCTGTTATTATTATGGTATTTTAATGCTGTACCAAGGAGCCTGTATAAAGCTGTGTCTGCATAAATATAAACAAGTAGAATGAAGTCTGAGCCTTTATTAACTCACAATCTTACACTCACTGATTTCTTATGGGAAGTGTTTGGCAGTGATAGCAAAGATTTATCATTACATGCCTTGAAAAATACACTAAAATGAAAAAAATCACTGTGTCCATTCTATCTGCGCAGTACTTATGCATTTCATTTTCTCAAAAGGGTTACTCATAACTTATCCCACCTAGTAATATGCTAGAAACTGTGATTTTATTCTTCTAGTGGTTTTTATTACTAGCATAAAAAATAATTGTCTTTTGAACTCATCTTTCTAATTTACAACCCCGAACAGGTTCTAGAAGTTATTTCATTTTCAGATATTTAATGCCTTAAAATAGCTAGATTTTTTTTATTCATTCAGCAACTTTTATTCATTTGGGGACATTTATACAAGTTACTTTTAATACTTCAACATTAATTTGTATTGTGGATAAAGATAATCCTGAAGTCCATAAATCTGTGTTATTTAGAAGTCAATATCCAAGTTTGGGATCTAGGTGTATAGAATATAGAACATATGTAAATATGCATGCTATATACTTACTATTTATATTTACATCTCTGTAATTTCTGTTTAAGTTTGTATGTGTGTAATCAATTTACACATACGCATATAAAGACAATTTTTTTTTCAAATTAGTGTAACTATTTTTCCTTAAAAATTATATTATGCTAGCATGATATTAATATCTCATTTTTTAGATTGTGAGGATTTTGGAGTTTTTTAAAATATATTTGAAAATATTTGTTGGAAAATTTTATTTATTGCAAGTTAATGTTTATTTTCCTATATATACAGGTACATCTGTTCTACAGGTGACAGCCACAGATGCAGATGACCCCACATATGGAAACAGTGCCAGAGTAGTGTACAGTATTCTTCAGGGACAGCCATATTTCTCTGTTGACCCCAAAACAGGTGGGTATTTTAAATTTCTGTTGAAATGATTTAGCTATCATGTTGCAGTTAATTAAGTCTGGTAGGTGAAATGCAATGCAGACAATGCAGATATGTGGACTTTTTTTCTTAGTGTTTTTGTAGGCTGCTTCTTACTTTAACACTATGAAATTTATAAGTTGCTATATTTTGCTGAGTACTAAAATGAGCCTGCTGTGTACAGAATTAATTCTGCATCATGTCATGATGTGAACCATTCAGGCAAACTGCAATAGCACTCTTTCATCTTTTCAAGCCTCTGTTTAGGAAGTGACTCAAGTATGCCTAACACATGATTTTTGAGGCTTTGTTTTGTCTGAAGGATAGGCTTTTGCGGATAATTGGACGTATGCTTCAACACATGTGCCAATATAAATTGTTATAATTTCTGTTTTTTATAAAACCTCAGGACTGCCATTTAACTGAAAATTCATTCTATGATTTGAGAAGTAGAATGAACTGAAATATTTATACTTAAACTCTATGCATCACCTTTTTTTTTTTTCCCCACAAAGTGTAAGTCATGTATAATGTATCCAAACTGTTTTATTTAAAGAGAGGAAAAATCTCTTTTGGGGATGGGAGTTGTTATTAGTTTGTGATTTTTTTGAAGAGCATTATTATGATAATGATATTAACATGATTATACATTTTAAGTGTGTATTTGAAGTCCTCAATAATTGGTAAATATAATTTAAGACAGTATATTTTTATTTAAATTTTTAACTGTTTTTCCCTGTCTATATCAAAGCTTTAATACTGAGGGGGAAAAATAAAGCACACTGAACAGTGTAGTTTTCCCTAGTTAACTGTAGGGAATAATAATGACTTTTTAAATGTGCTAGAGTGGATTAACTATAGTGTAAATAGTTTCCATTTTACTGTTTTTGCACTTAAGTTTCTTGGATTGTGTACACTGTTCTCTGTGGTACCTGGAGATGTACCCTGGTTTCGCTACAAGAGAAGTGTATTTGTGCCATCTCAGAGAGCTTTGATGTTAGTGCTGCTTTGATTAGGAGACCAAACTCCCTGACCCTCAGAGGAAGGTCTGTCTCAACCTAAAATTTTCTATAAATTTGGGGGGTCATGTAAGAAAGGCCTAGAATGGAAAATTGGTGGTACAGTCCTCATGTTCCCCTTGCCCTTAGAAATATAACTGGTTTATATTTCTAAAACTATTTAGGCACTCTGAAGCAATAGCCTGTATTTTTGTCCTGGATTGACTATATGATGCTTTTATCCCCAATCATCTCATTCTGTTTTATGCTGAATAATAAGTTTTGCACCTTTAAGACGTATTCCAGAGAGTGAAGCGGGGGAGAGAAGAAGTGCA